>NC_139217.1:463413337-463945837 GCF_055691185.1 Crinia signifera
GTACAAAGCGACAGGAGACAGTAGTGCAGGTCAGTCATCCCTGTTAGTGGAGGCTGCCACATCAGCTTCTTGTTCCCCATGTGGGCAGCCAGCCTCCTGTGGGTAAAATGGAACTACCAGCCAGATTAGTGGGGTGTTAGTAGCCAAGTAGTCCATGACCTCATCCATAGAATGCTTCATCTTTGTGAACTGCTCCTTGCTGGTGGCCAATAGGCCGTCAGAGAGGTCCCTATAGGAGGAGGCAGAGCGGAAGTTCCGGTAGACCTCTGCAGCCATGGCACTGATGGTTTGAGCTTTGATCTGGATGTTCTGCGGCAGGCCTTGGACAGAGGTCACCAGGGAGAGACATGTGGTTTGTAGCTGTTGTGTCAGATTCCGGGCAATAGTCAGTGTGCGAGATTCAATGTGCTGAGAGGCAGAAGGTAGAGGTTAGATCAGAGCTATGTATTCAGTACAGACACCGGGCAGCTACACCAGTAACAGGAGCTTACCTCCGCACTCTCAGCCTCCCCGTGCTGTCCTGTCCATTCCACCCATACGTGGTACATCTTATCCTGGGCATCATGGATTTTCTGATTGGCACCTGTCATGTTCTTCCTGGCAAATTCAATCTAATAAAAAAAAATAAAAAATTAAAAAGATTAACCTTTAGATCAAGGATTCCTCTAGGTGCATGGTCAGTGGCTGCAGCACTGTAGACCCCCACACCACCCTGCAGTAGGAAGACCTTTCCTGCAACCCTATCTGGCTTCTAAGGGCTGCAGTCCATGGAATTGGGGGATTTGCGCAGTCTGTCTGCGCTGGTCCTGACGCATGCAAGATATTTTGTGCAGGTGTTCAGACCTGGGACTGACAGTCTCCTCCATGCATATGATGGGGGGGTAGCAGCAGACCCCCTACCAGGTGTAAGTAGGAGCCACTTGTGCCAATACAGGTTATAATGATACATTCTTCAGCAAAGATGGCACAAGTAGTACCTTAGTTTAGATTTTCCCATCTGGTTGAAGCCTGAAGACCTGCCACCCATCACCAGCAACCGCAAATACTGAATAGTTATTGCATATCCATCTACTAACATATGCTATAATTATTGCAAAGGGCAATAGGGTATCTGCATAGGGCAGGGAGTGATACTGGACAAGTGGCAGCCATTTTGTTGATGGTTCTATCATCCACAACTCACCAGGACAACGGTGTACTGCAGCTGGGCGATGGCTTCCTGGCTCCGGCATTTAGCGTCCTTCACGCGTGTCAGAGCCTGCTGGTAAGCGCGCTTACGGGCCTTTGCAGAGAGCGATCCCAAGCGCACGTAGTAACTTGGCTTTATGGCTGACACTTCAAACCCCTCCGTGTCTGTGGCTTGCTTAGCTGAAGAGAAAGTGAGAACTGTAAAGCAGTCATGTCAGTGGCCCAGTCAGTTGTTCGGCTGTAACTCTGTGTGGTCCAGTAGGCCAAGTGTTCCCTCATGAATGTACTCATCACATTGGATTCAGCTTACCCAGCTCTTCATCAGTGGGTGGCAGGTATTGTTCCAGGAGAGTTTCAGACGTAGTCAGCGCAGTATCCACGCAGCTGCTCACCATCTGCGCTACGCTGCTCCCCAGAACAGTGCGGATACCGGCATTCACAGTGGCCTTGGTCATCTCTACACCATCCTGCACAGCACCCTTTGTTTTACCAACTGCTCCTGATATTCTCTGTAGGACAACATCCTTTGTACCAAGAATGGCCTCGGAGGCTGTGGAGACCACCTAGGGGGAGGCATAAATACTATCAGTGTATGTACCACACACCTGTGCAACACCTTATACTGGTTGTAGGATATTCCGTTATAGCTGCTGGGCTGTAGTTACCTTGTGTGTAGGCTGATGGAGAATGGGTAGCTGCACCTCAATCTTATCCAATCCTATACATGCAATGTTGTTAGCCAGGGCAACTAAAGGGTTCAACAAAAACAGTATGCAAAAGTGGTTGGCACCAACTAAGCATCTTAAATGGGGGTTGGGCATCAAGCCACCAGTATAGCAGAGCTTCAACTTGATGTTCTGCCCCACACCTTCAATTGGCCTTCAGCTCAGCGAGTAACGGAAGGTAGGACCATCGGCGACTCACTGGGCTGAAGGCCAATTGAAGATGTGGGGCAGAACATCAAGTTAAAGTGGTTATACTTCCTTGTAGCCCTTTAATCACCGTTTCACATCAAAAAGTCCCTATTACAAAATAAACCAAAATTTAGCTCTTGCTACGCTAGGGTGATGCAAGATGGTCTGCTGCCATGCAAAGAACAAGCCAATTCTGTTTACAGTAAGTTGTAAAGTAGAACTGGTATAAAAGAAGATACACACTCAGAACTACATAGATGAGAAGACCCAAGTAGTTGTGTATTTTACTTTTTTTTCGAGCTTTGATAAATAGAATAAAAGTACCGACCAGTCAGCTCCCAACAAGGTTTTTCAAACAGCTTTGCTAAGTTTTTAGAAACAGCGGAAAGTACCAAGACGTACTCTGAGGTTCCAGTCTCTGCAGGATGGGCCAGGCGCTGGTCACTGCCACAGACGTGATGGTCTTCACACCTTGCTCAGCAACGTCACACACAGATCTCAGGTAGGGGTGGTTCTCTTTGGTGTGGACATAGGCTGAAGACACCAGGTCATACGTTGAGCTCACTAAGGGGAGGTTGGTCACCCGTACCACAACACTCTATAGGAGAAACAGCCACAATTAGTCCAACGCTGTACACATGGGTTCTTCTCTGAAGAACCAGGAGGCCAAACGTGGGTAGAGGGGTTTACAGTAGCAGTGGAGAGATTCAAGTAAATATACAGGTTCTATGTCCTAATGAATATTTTTAGTATACCGAAAGGTAGTTTTATAATTCTTGCATTAAATTCTCAAAACAATCTATTCTTGTGTAACGTTTATTGTTTAAGGAAAAACAAACAAAAAAAATGCAAGAGCACCGAAAAATCCCCTTAACGTATCAATCATGTGCCCAGTCCCCCCAGTATCCCCCCTAATCAGGGGTCCATTAGCCCCACCAGTATTCCCATCAATTCTCCAGGCACCCATGGCCCAGAGTATCCCCTTTGCAGCGTTGCCTCCTTTTACTAACTCACCTTTGAAGTCCCCCTGCCAATTGTCAAGCCATTAATTAATTTCTTACCGCTTCAGTGTTCTTCCTTTCTCCGCGTGCCCTCCACTACCCGCAGCCATTCACATAACAGGTGGTTATACAGGGCTCCAACGGGAGCAGAACCAGTGCGAACCGGCTGAATACCACCACTGCATTGGAGCACCAGGAGACATAACCATTAGATGGTATCTCCCAGGGCCGGACTGGCCATCTGGCAAATGCCAGAAGGGCCGATGGCCTTGTGGGCCAGATTGTGCTGAAATGTCCTTGCAGCGTAATGACATCATCCGGCCGCTGCAATCTGCAGTGCAGACTCAGTGAGACTTCACTGCCTGAGACAAGGTAAATTTGCACCCAGCCTCCAGGAATAATTGGTATGGCCCATAATAATGTGTAATGGGCATTACGGTGTGTTCCATAATGTGTAATGCCTCCTTTTTCTGATGCCACACCTCCTTTTCATGAGGCCATGCCCCTTTTGCCACGCAAGGGTCCCGCCTCGTGCAGGTGGGCCTGTGTGGTGAAAATGCCAGGGTCGATTTCTGGTCCCAGTCCGGCCCTGGTATCGCCATTATAGTTGTGACTTATAACATTAGCAATTAACACTCAATGTTGTTCTTCAAACATCGGTGGGCATTTGAGATGAAGCCGTTATGTAGTAACCACCAGTAACATCAAGGACACCAGGTGGCCCAGGAGACCAAGATCTGGCTGCACTGTTGGATCCTGTTTGTATCACCCAGTTATGGTGGTGCCTACAAATCTCTCCAAGATTCACCATCCTGTGCTTAGGGGACAGTAGTCCCCAACTGCACTGACATTATAGCAGTTCCCTGCCATTACAGGCCGGGCTGTAAGGATAGCTATACTTGAGCACACATGGCTTAATTAGTACTTCAGTTCATTTGATTAAGTCATCCAGGCTTAAAGCATAGATATCCTTAAAACCTGGAGAGTGATGGCAGAGTTTGGGGGAACTGGTTTAGAGACGCACACTGCTCAGTGCATAGGGTGTGACATGGACAAGTACTATACGAGGTATAACAGGTAGACAGGAAGGAGGGTATTAGAGGAGCACACCGCTCAGTGCATAGGGTGTGACATGGACAAGTACTATACGAGGTATAACAGGTAGACAGGAAGGAGGGTATTAGAGGAGCACACCGCTCAGTGCATAGGGTGTGACATGGACAAGTACTTTACGAGGTATAACAGGTAGACAGGGAGGAGGGTATTAGAGGAGCACACCGCTCAGTGCATAGGGTGTGACATGGACAAGTACTATATGAGGTATATCAGGTAGACAGGGGAGGAGGGTATTAGAGGAGCACACCGCTCAGTGCATAGGGTGTGACAAGGACAAGTACTATATGAGGTATAACAGGCAGACAGGGGAGGAGGGTATTAGAGGAGCACACCACTCAGTGCATAGGGTGTGACATGGACAAGTACTATATGAGGTATAACCATCAGGTAGACAGGGGAGGAGGGTATTAGAGGAGCACACTGCTCAGTGCATAGGGTGTGACATGGACAAGTACTATATGAGGTATATCAGGTAGACAGGGGGAGGAGGGTATTAGAGGTGCACACCGCTCAGTGCATAGGGTGTGACATGGACAAGTACTATATGAGGTATAACCATCAGGTAGACAGGGGAGGAGGGTATTAGAGGAGCACACTGCTCAGTGCATAGGGTGTGCATAGGGTGTGACATGGACAAGTACTATATGAGGTATATCAGGTAGACAGGGGGAGGAGGGTATTAGAGGTGCACACCGCTCAGTGCATAGGGTGTGACATGGACAAGTACTATATGAGGTATAACCATCAGGTAGACAGGGGAGGAGGGTATTAGAGGCGCACACCGCTCAGTGCATAGGGTGTGACATGGACAAGTACTATATGAGGTATAACCATCAGGTAGACAGGGGAGGAGGGTATTAGAGGCGCACACCGCTCAGTGCATAGGGTGTGACATGGACAAGTACTATATGAGGTATAACCATCAGGTAGACAGGGGAGGAGGGTATTAGAGGCGCACACCGCTCAGTGCATAGGGTGTGACATGGACAAGTACTATATGAGGTATATCAGGCAGACAGGGGAGGAGGGTATTAGAGGTGCACACCGCTCAGTGCATAGGGTGTGACATGGACAAGTACTATATGAGGTATAACCATCAGGTAGACAGGGGAGGAGGGTATTAGAGGCGCACACCGCTCAGTGCATAGGGTGTGACATGGACAAGTACTATATGAGGTATATCAGGTAGACAGGGGAGGAGGGTATTAGAGGAGCACACCGCTCAGTGCATAGGGTGTGACATGGACAAGTACTATATGAGGTATATCAGGCAGACAGGGGAGGAGGGTATTAGAGGAGCACACCGCTCAGTGCATAGGGTGTGACATGGACAAGTACTATATGAGGTATAACCATCAGGTAGACAGGGGAGGAGGGTATTAGAGGAGCCCACCGCTCAGTGCATAGGGTGTGACATGGACAAGTACTATATGAGGTATATCAGGTAGACAAGGGGGGGGGGGGATTAGAGGAGCACACCGCTCAGTGCATAGGGTGTGACATGGACAAGTACTATATGAGGTATATCAGGTAGACAGGGGAGGAGGGTATTAGAGGAGCACACCGCTCAGTGCATAGGGTGTGACATGGACATGTACTATATGAGGTATAACAGGTAGTCAGGGGAGGAGGGTATTAGAGGGGGAGACACTATAAGGACAGGACTCCCAGTACAGGGAGTGTGACCACACCCATATTACCACTCACCAGCATCACCTGTACAGTAGCGTCACCACACATACATACCTGCTGCTCTGTCTGCGCCATACTGAGAGTCCTCCACCTAGATAACAGAAGATATACACATGTAGGAAAGCAGCTGTCAGCATGGTGGACATCACTGCCTGATGGTTACAGACCACCAATGTTACCCTTACATACACCAGCCATGGAATGGTAATGATCAGACAGCATTCCAATAGTTACCTGTATTCCAATATCCTGACCACACACAAACCCAGCTGCTGCTTAGTGTTCTCTGTATCAGAGGTACCCTGGCTTTTATAGAGACTTCCTCCCATGTGACCTGATCTGCCCCTCCCCTATCTAGGCTACTGCTTGCTCTGATTGGTCCTCACTGCCTCAAAGAGCCAATCAAGGGGCAGCTCTCTCCTCTGCAGCAGCAGTCACAGACAGAGGGAACTGCACTGAGTCACAGGTGTGGGTGCAAATCATTAGTGTCTCCTGTCAGCTCCATAAGCCCCTGAGTACATTCTGTGACATTGGGGCAGATGCAGGGGCAGAAGTCTGGGAGGCAATGGAGTCATCTGCCACCGGGCTCCTGCTCCCAAGGGGGCACCTCTCCTCCCCTGCTAGTTTAAATTAGTTTATTGAAAGCCATCGATATCTCTTCTGTAGCTGAGTTCTGAAATTTATGTGTGTTCTCTTACTCTCTCTCTTTCTCTCTCTCTCTCTATATATGTGTGTGTATAAAACACATATATTTCAGAACAGACACATATTATATAAGGTTGTGTGTGTGCGCGTGGGGGGGCAACAATATATATATATATACAGTATATATATATTGCCTCCGGGCAACTGTGGCGAACTTACACCACTGGGCAGATGCACTAAGCAATTTACAAATAGAATGTAGGTGCTCTATTCCAGCCATACTTACCGACTTTTTTTCTCTCCTCTCCGGTAGAAGTCCAGATACTGCTGCCAAGAGGGGAGGGAAACCCCACTCCCATGCAACTGAAACATGCCAATTTGCAGGTCTGCGGATTGGGGGAGGGACTGAAATTACAAGATTCGCTTCATTTTAACCCCACCCCTTTGCCGCAGACCCCCAATATCCCGGACTTGGTGCGGCGGGTAAGGGGGGTGTGGGGGCTGCAGGGAGAAAGGCAGGAGACTTGCCTACCTTCCTGTGGGGCTGGGAGGGGGACTCGATTTTCGGGAGCCTCCCAGACATTCCGAGAGGGTAGGCAAGTATGATTCAAGCATTAATTGCAACACTAATTACAGTTCTACAATTAGTAGATTTTGCATAATCTTGGCCAAGCTTATTTAATACTTTGTTTCTTATCCATGTAACATTTTTCACACACAGGGGCGTTGGGAGGGCGGCTCCGGTGGAGAGCAAGCTCCAGGTGCCTAGGCATTGAGCGGAGCTAGTCAGCCACACACCATGGGTGCTGCTGCTTTCCACCAGGGCTCGGTTGCAGCCGCTGGTACAATAGCCCCCTCCTGCCATATCCTTTGTGCCTTGAGGACACCATGCACAGGGGGATGAGCACAGAAGCAGCAGACCAGGGATGTCCATATGAGGTGAACCGGATGTGTAGGATGGAGGCCGGAGTTCGGGAATGGGGGTTGGGGAGGAGAGAGCCTACAGCTGGGCTGCTTCTCACCAACAAGTCACCCCTACACCAGCATACCTTCCCACCATTCCTGTGTGGACCAACAGAAATTTTGTGGGTCCATCACAGGCTCTGCAAGACACTGGGTGGGATGCAGCAAACATCACAGGCAGCTGGCAATGCTTGCCACCAGCCTCCGCATGCACAACGGCGTCTAGTAACACCATATACATAAAAGGCTATTTCACACGCTCCTGCCATGCCACACGACCAAATGCCGTGCTGTACACAGTGGTGAATAATGGACACGATTGTGTCCATTCACACGGGATGGTCACGGCTCGGCTGCCCGGTTGCAGCTGGATCCCACCACTGGAAGGGACGGCTGCCGGGCTTTGGCCATCCCCACCATTGAAAACGTGTGTGTGTGTGAGTGAAATAACCCGAAGAGTTTAGTAAAGGACAGCATCCTTTGTGATGATAGGACTTCCGGGTTTTGGACCCAGGGTCCTATCTGCGCATGCGGGCAGTGTATGCACACCACTGGGGATGCTGAAATATACCCATGCTCCGGTCACCATGTCATCACCCCTGTAATACTCCTGACACATGTACAGTAGTAGCTGCTTTCACTCTTTAACCCCTCACTTGCTAACTCTCACTTGTGTTCCTCCTTTGGGTGGTTACATTGGGCTGTCTTAGGGGTGTCCCAGGCTCTAGACTCCTAAAATGCCCATACACTAGCACGATTCAAACACTTTTTATCTGATTCTGATGGATCGGGCCAAGAATGGATCCTTTTCATTGTCTACCATCTACGTGGTTTGGCGATTAGAAGCGGATTGGTTGGTACTTTATCTCTCTGCAAGGTCTGAGACATCTCCCCCTGTAGGAGCGGAAGGTCAGTCACCTATTGGCTGCTCCCACCGACAGTTTTACAGTATAAATAATTGCTGAGTCATGGCCGCTTGGCAATTCTACTGTAGTCAAAGCTATTGGTTAAAGTTGTGGATGATCCTGACCAATCCGTGCACCCTATTCTACCGCTTGTCTGGGCCACAAGAATTTAAGCAGCTGACCAATTGAACAGTGTGTCAACTTCTCCTTAGTTATAGAAGCCGGCACCGCACAAAATAAAAATAAGCCCCAGTGATGAAGATGGGAGTTTGGACAATCAAGTTTACATGTTGTACCTTTAGAAAGGTAGGTACCCCACTGACATGGTCTTTTATATATTCCTCCCCCTCACCATTTATAAATCCCCCTACTTTAGGTAACATTTTTTTCTTACCAGCGCCACAAATTGGAGGTCTGCTGGAAGATTGCACAATTGTCACCATGGATTGGAAGTTAAATCTGCCCCTATATCCACAGATTTATTGTCCGTTTGGTTGGAACAAAAACCTGGTAATGGATGAGAGCAAATTACACAGTTGACCATTTGCTTTGAAATGCTGGAAAACTACCAGGTTTTTGTTCCAACCAGCTAGATTTGACAATCTGCCTGTAGTTGTATGGCCAGCTTAAGAAACATGTACCTGGTTTTATATCCAATAGTCACACTAGGCAAGGCTGCGGGTCCCTATATTGTGCATACATGCTGGAAAGTATACTGTAGGTGATAGAGATCGTTAAGTGATGACACCAGGACCTGCATGTCCAGAAATTAATGACATGCAGGATTGTGCAGAGATTACAATACTAAGTATACACACACTAGACAAGATCATAGAAGGGCATACGGTCATTGTGTCACCACACATTAGGTCGACATGCATGAAGATCAACATGAGTTAGATTCGACAGGGTCATTAGGTCGACATTATTTATGTTTGAGCCAACAGGTGGTATTTCATGCCCTACCATCCACTAGGGCAGGGGTGTCCAAACTTTTTGCGAAGAGGGCCAGATTTGGTGAAGTGTAAATGTGTGGGGGCCGACCATTCAGCCTGACATTCTTTGAATCATTAATCACATCAGAATGGTCCCCCTCTCTGCCCCATTCACTGTATATCCCTCCTTCACTGTACGTTCCTCACTCTGCACCCATGCACTCTGTCCCCCAGGCTGCCCCCCTTCTCGTAATGTCCATCAGTGCCTCCATTCATTGTATGTCCCCAAGCCTGACCCTCCTTCACTGTATGACTCCCATTCAATGTATGACCCCCATTCACTATGTATCCACCAAACACTGCTGTCACTGTGATTGTGGAGTAGGGTGATATACGATTGCAGCAGCAGGGGTAGGACGCCAAATCTGACTGTGGTGGCCGGCACCTCCTCACTGCAGTAGACAGCAAGGTAAAGGCTTGCTAGCTGGGGCCCCACCTTTAGTGTCCTGTGCTGTGCTTCCCACATCTGATGCTCTGCCAGCTTCCAGCTGAAGGCTGCGGGCCACTTGAAATGACAGCACGGGCCGCATTTGGCCCCCGGGCCTGACTTTGGACATGCCTGCACTAGGGCATGGTGGGCGAATAATAAAGCGTGCCGAGCACAACGAGCGATGCGAGGGGACACTGGTACGTTTTAGTGTTTGTTGACTGTCAGTCGGGTGAAAACAGGTCAACATTTCCACCGTTGACCTAATGATCAAAAAGGTCAGGGTCCTTCTGTGTGATATCTTACAATCTTATGTAAGGGGCTTTATAGGAGAGAGGGGGGGGGGTGGACCCGCAACAGCCAGTAATTTGAAATATGTATTTATTTATCAGACTCAATGAAATTAACCAGCATAAATAACCACTTTTGACTAGTGCTTGTGGTGCGCCCAGCGTTCAGTACATAGACTGAAAGAAGGTTTTTTTTTTGTGTTTGCAGAGATGCAAAACAAAAAAGACAGTAAACGCTTTGTGGGCGCACTCTTTAAATTAAACAATAATGTAGGTTCAGTGTTCTGGAATTAATTTAAAACATAGCTTTTATTCACTTGGTTAAAAATAAGAATCTGGCGCAATGAAATGTTCTATATTAATAGATGGTTAATTGGTTTTATTTTTTATTTAGGTTTTGTTGTGTGATTGTATGGTATATAATTATGTATTATATTCCGAATAAAACAATTTTAACCACACTTTTATGTATCATTTGCTGCATGTGATCATCTAAGGTATATGAACCAGAGTGACCGTAGGTTGCAAGAAATGAGATTAATCCCCTGGGATAAATGATTTGTATTTGAGGGGATTCGCTGCCCCACGTCAATGGTAAAGTGGTATTTAAATTTTGGCCTTAATGGCTAAGCTAAGGGGCTTTATACTAGATACACATCAGGCAAACAATGCAATGTTTGTGGTGATTTTCCACAAACTCCCAGAAAGACTATATAGTATGGATAGTGTACAGTCAGCATGGGCAGATTAACTCCTGGGTCGAGCGCTGGAGATGCTTTTTAAGCGACCGCTCTCATCAGAAGATCTGTCCTTACCATCAATCATCACCAACTGTTCTGCTTTATCGCGGGACCATACTGTTTTTTTGGCCGGCATGCCCCCAGTGACACAAACTGGGGAGGACACAAACTTGAGAATCACATTTGATGCAGCTTACATAGTAAGGAGGCAGCCAATAGCAATGGTACCAGCATTCAGAACATTTATCCTCCCGACCGCCATCAGATATTCCCCTTCCACCTCTGAACTGCAGGAAGGCTGCAACATTTGGCTACTGACCAAGTGACAACAGTCTCTATAGTAGAGAATGATTTAGATAAAGCAACTAAGAACTGAAATGCGAGATGTCTGTACAAAGCTTCATCATGAACACCAACCATTACTGCAGATCTATTTATTACATATACAAAAGTGCACAAGATACTGACATTGTGTGGTGGACAGAACAAATAAAAGGGTTGGTTTTGCAGCATCTGTGTAGAGACAAGTGAAAGCCACAAGTATACAGTAAAACATTTCCTACAACTAGGTGATAGACCACTTAAGTGAATTTGGTACAAAGCGACAGGAGACAGTAGTGCAGGTCAGTCATCCCTCTTAGTGGAGGCTGCCACATCAGCTTCTTGTTCCTCATGTGGGCAGCCAGCCTCCTGTGGGTAAAATGGAGCTACCAGCCAGTTTAGTGGGGTGTTATTAGCCAAGTAGTCCATGACCTCATCCATAGAATGCTTCATCTTTGTGAACTGCTCCTTGCTGGTGGCCAATAGGCCGTCAGAGAGGTCCCTATAGGAGGAGGCAGAGAGGAAGTTCCGGTAGACCTCTGCAGCCATGGCACTGATGGTTTGAGCTTTGATCTGGATGTTCTGCGGCAGGCCTTGGACAGAGGTCACCAGGGAGAGACATGTGGTTTGTAGCTGTTGTGTCAGATTCCGGGCAATAGTCAGTGTGCGAGATTCAATGTGCTGAGAGACAGAAGGTAAAGGTTAGATCAGAGCTACGTATTCAGTACAGACACCTGGCAGCTACACCAGTAACAGGAGCTTACCTCCGCACTCTCAGCCTCCCCGTGCTGTCCTGTCCATTCCACCCATACGTGGTACATCTTATCCTGGGCATCATGGATTTTCTGATTGGCACCTGTCATGTTCTTCCTTGCAAATTCAATCTGGAAAACAAACATTTAACCTCTAGATCAGAGATTCCTCTAGGTACATGGTCAGTGGCTGCAGGACTATAGTAGACCCCCACACCACCCTGCAGTAGGAAGACCTTTCCTGCAACCCTATCTGGCTTCTAGGGGCTGCAGTCCATAGAATTGGGGGATTTGCACAGTCAGTGTCTGCGCTGGTCCCAACACATGCAAGATAAATTGTGCAGGTGTTCACACCTGGGACTGACCATCTCCTCCATGCCTGGGGGTATCAGCAGACCCCCTACCAAGTATAAGTAGGAGCCACTTGTGCTAATACACTAAGAATAACCCCCACCCATCACCGGCTACCGCAAATACTGTATTGTTGCATATGTACTAACGCAGGGCTGGCCAAACCGGTCCTCGAGATCTACCAATGGTCCACATTTTCCAGATCACCTAGCTGGTGCACAGGTGCAGTCATTACTAACTGTCACATGTCCCAGATCCCCTAGCTGGTGCACAGGTGCACTCATTACTAACTGTCACATGTCCCAGATCCCCTAGCTGGTGCACAGGTGCAGTCATTACTAACTGTCACATGTCCCAGATCACCTAGCTGGTGCACAGGTGCAGTCATTACTAACTGTCACATGTCCCAGATCACCTAGCTGGTGCACAGGTGCAGTCATTACTAACTGTCACATGTCCCAGATCCCCTAGCTAGTGCACAGGTGTAGTCATTACTACACATCACATTTTAAAACCTGCTGCATTCATTCCTACTATAGATCCACAGGTTCCCTGGAAAACATGCACTGTTGGTAGATCTTGGACAGGTTTGGCCACCCCTGTACTAACCTATGCGATAATTATTACAAGGACAGCTCTTGTGTTAAGAGCGGTCCTTTGCTTTGTGCAGCAGGTGCCCAGTGGCTCCCCCTCCTCTTACCCAGCCAGATGCCGCTGCTCTCCTCCCTGCACCCAGAAGAGAATTTACAGTGCAGGGAGGAGGTCATTGGTCTGGGCAGTATAGCAGTGTGCTGCCCAGACACAGGTAAGGGTGTGTGGGGGGGCAGCATGATTCAGCGGGGGTCCATGCAGGGTGGCATGGGTCACATTAAGCCATGTACACACTGCAGCGATATGGGCTGAAATCACTGCCAGAAATGTTGCCAGTGATGGGAGGGTGCCCCGGCTGAGCCGGCAGAGGTTTTTTTCAGTGACCATCTCTGGTCGCCGATGAAAAGGAGACATTGAGCGATATATCACCCCAATAGGCTTCTATGGGGTATAGCCAGCTTTAGTTGACGATTACTACCTGCCCCCCAGCAGCAAAAACCTGTTAACTGAGTTTTCCCACATTTTTCACTTCATCTCACCCCTGGACTGTTAGTATGTCATGTGGACCAAGGTTTGGAAACACTTTTCTAGATGATACTAGAGTAGTACTTTCCTGATATGCATAGGGCAGGGAGTGATACTGGACAGGTGGCGGCCATTTTGTTGATGGTTCTAACTCATCCACAACTCACCAGGACAACGGTGTACTGCAGCTGGGCGATGGCTTCCTGGCTCCGGCATTTAGCGTCCTTCACGCGTGTCAGAGCCTGCTGGTAAGCACGCTTACGGGCCTTTGCAGAGAGTGATCCCAAGCGCACGTAGTAACTTTGCTTTATGGCTGACACTTCAAACCCCTCCGTGTCTGTGGCTTCCTTAGCTGAAAAGAAAGTGAGAACTGTAAGTGAAGAGCTGTACAGCAGTCATGTCAGTGGCCCAGTCAGTTGTACGGCTGTAACTACTGTGTGGTCCAGTAGGCCAAGTGTTCCCTCATGAATGTACATTGGATTCAGCTTACCCAGCTCTTCATCAGTGGGTGGCAGGTATTGTTCCAGGAGAGTTTCAGACGTAGTCAGCGCAGTATCCACGCGGCTGCTCACCACCTGCGCTACGGATACCGGCATTCACAGTGGCCCTGGTCATCTCTACACCATCGTGCACAGCACCCTTTGTTTTACCAACGGCTCCTGATATTCCCTGTAGGACAACATCCTTTGTACCAAGAATGGCCTCGGAGGCTGTGGAGACCACCTAGGGGGAGGCATAAATACTATCTGTATGTACACCACACACCTGTGCAACACCTTATACTGGTTGTAGGATATTCCGTTATAGCTGCTGGGCTGTAGTTACCTTGTGTGTAGGCTGGTGGAGAATGGGCAGCTGCACCTCAATCTTATCCAATCCTAGACATGCGATGTTGTTAGCCAGGGCAACTAAAGGGTTTGACAAAATACAATAACTTAGGCAAGTTCATGGTAAAAGCACCAACAAAAAACAGCTAAAATGGGGTTGTGTATCAAGGACAGTCAGTGGTAGTAAAGAGTATCAAACCTTGGGAAGATAAGTCCCAACAAATCAACTTCCAACCACCATTTTTTTTTTTTTAATCTTTGCTAAGTTTTCAAAACAGCGGAAAGTACCAAGACGTACTCTGAGGTTCCAGTCTCTGCAGGATGGGCCAGGCGCTGGTCACTGCAACGGACGTGATGGTCTTCACACCTTGCTCAGCAACATCACACACAGATCTCAGGTAGGGGTGGTTCTCTTTGGTGTGGACATAGGCAGAAGACACCAGGTCATACGTTGAGCTGACTAAGGGGAGGTTGATCACCCGTACCACAACACTCTATAGGAGAAACAGCCACAATTAGGACTAGGCAGGAAAGTCTATTTTGACTAGATTGTAGGCTCTCATAGTGAACAAAGTCTGAGTAGATGCACTGTCAGCCTTGTCTATCATACTAAAAATCAGCCACTAGCAAAAATTACACTATGGCCCTTATTCAGATTTGATCGCAGTACAAATTTGTTCTTTAAATGGGCAAAACCATGTGCACTGCAGGTGGGGCAGATGTAACATGTGCAGAGAGAATTATAGATTTCTGTGAGTTATTTTGTTTCTGTGCAGGGTAAGTACTGGCTGCATTATTTTTACACTGTAATTTAGAATTCAGTTTCAACACACCCCACCCAAATGTAACTCTTTGCACATGTTACATCTGCCCCACCTGCAGTACACATGGTTTAGCCCATTTTGAGAACAAATTTGTACTGCAATCAGATCTGAATAAGGGCCTATGTGTACACACCTTTATATTACATCTCCATTGTAGTTGTGACCTATGGTATTTTAGTTTGTTTTAACTTAAGATCATTTAAAGTTGGAACAGTTGTGTAGTAGACAAGTTGGTAGCACCAGTAACATCAAGGACACCAAGTGGCCCAGGAGATTACTAAGGGACCATAGAATATCTGGCTGCACTGTTGGAGAGGTTTATAGGCACCACGTAACTCTGGGTGATGGGAACAGGACACACAATACACCATCCTGAGCTTAGAAGACAGTACTCCCAAACTGCATGGTTTACAGCAGTTCCAAGGTCTGCCATGCAGGCCCGGCTCTAAGTATAACCATGTTTAAGCACACATGGCTTAATTAGTACTTTAGTTCATTTGATTACATCATCTAGGCTCAGACATAGATATCCTTAAAACCTGGAGTGTGATGGCAGAGTTTGGGGGAACTGGTTTAGAGGCACACACCGCTCAGTACATAGGGTGTGACATGGACAAGTACTATATGAGGTATAACTATCAGGCAGACAGGGGAGGAGGGTATTAGAGGAGCACACCGCTCAGTGCATAGGGTGTGACATGGACAAGTACTATATGAGGTATATCAGGTAGACAGGGGAGGAGGGTATTAGAGGAGCACACCGCTCAGTGCATAGGGTGTGACATGGACAAGTACTATATGAGGTATATCAGGCAGACAGGGGAGGAGGGTATTAGAGGAGCACACCGCTCAGTGCATAGGGTGTGACATGGACAAGTACTATATGAGGTATATCAGGCAGACAGGGGAGGAGGGTATTAGAGGAGCACACCGCTCAGTGCATAGGGTGTGACATGGACAAGTACTATATGAGGTATAACAGGTAGACAGGGGAGGAGGGTATTAGAGGAGCACACTGCTCAGGGCATAGGGTGTGACATGGACAAGTACTATATGAGGTATAACAGGTAGACAGGGGAGGAGGGTATTAGAGGAGCACACCGCTCAGTGCATAGGGTGTGACATGGACAAGTACTATATGAGGTATAACAGGTAGACAGGGGAGGAGGGTATTAGAGGCACACACTGCTCAGTGCATAGGGTGTGACATGGACAAGTACTATATGAGGTATAACCACCAGGTAGACAGGGGAGGAGGGTATTAGAGGAGCACACCGCTCAGTGCATAGGGTGTGACATGGACAAGTACTATATGAGGTATATCAGGCAGACAGGGGATGAGGGTATTAGAGGGGGAGACACTATAAGGACAGGACTCCCAGCACAGGGAGTGTGACCACACCCATATTACCACTCACCAGCATCACCTGTGCAGTAGTGTCACCACACATACATACCTGCTGCTCTGTCTGCGCCATACTGAGAGTCCGCCACCTAGATAACAGAAGACATACACATGTAGGAAAGCAGCTGTCAGCATGGTGGACATCACAGCCTGATGGTTACAGACCACCAATGTTACCCTTACATATACCAGCCATGGAATGGTAATGATCAGACAGCATTCCAATAGTTACCTGTATTCCAATATCCTGACCACACACAAACCCAGCTGCTGCTTAGTGTTCTCTGTATCAGAGGTACCCTGGCTTTTATAGAGACTGCCTCCCATGTGACCTGATCTGCCCCTCCCCCATTCAGGCTGCTGCCAATCAGAGTGCAGCCCTTGCACCTGCAGCAGTCACAGACAGGGGGAGCTCTGGAGGAGGAGACTTCACTGAGTGACAGGTGTGGGTGCAAATTATTAGTGTCTCCTGGCAGCTCCATAAGCCCCTGAGTACATTCTGTGACATACAGACGTGTCCTCTTACATGTTACACTGCAACATGCCAATCACAGTATACATGCATGACATCATGCTGCGGCTCTGCTTGCTCCTCGCAATAATATAGGAACAAGGCTGCAAGTCCCATGCACCCGCCCCACCGGCAGCCACTTTGTCAAGGCATATATCCTGGATCGCACTGCAAAGATGTAAAAGGACAAATGAACTAAGCCTTGGAGAGAGATAAAGGGTGGTATTTAATGCCCTTGGCGCTCGCCCTATTTTATGTTCCGGGGAAATTCTTGCTGTGAAAAGGACGGTGAGGATTCCCCGGATCACTGAGGTTCTGACGGCCGCATTCGCTGTTTCCACCTCTCAGGGAACAGGCGACATGGAGAAGCCGAGTGTGGAGGGTGAGTTGAATACTGGTGGTGAGCTATCGGTGCCGCACGCCCCCCCCACGCATTGAATATACCCCCCCAATTAGTGGCGTAACTACTGTAAGGCAGCCCCAGCATCCGCTTGGGGGAGCAAGCAGCAGCAGGGTCTGTGTGGGCGCCAGTACCCGCTCAACGCACTGACATGCTGCTGCCTGCTGGCTGAGCACCGGAGGCAAGTCAGCCATGACAGAGACGACAAATCCTCCCACTGATTCAATTGACTGTACACATAGCTGGCTATTGG
Source organism: Crinia signifera (assembly GCF_055691185.1). Lineage (NCBI taxonomy): Eukaryota > Metazoa > Chordata > Amphibia > Anura > Myobatrachidae > Crinia > Crinia signifera. The sequence goes on from NC_139217.1 coordinate 463,430,974, forward strand.
TTATGGTGTACAGGATGGGCATGCTGGGGCGGTCTGGGACGCGTCTGAGCCAGGGGAAGCAGAAATGTCTGCTGGTCTCTCTGCCTCTCTCCTGCTTCAGCTTCTCCGTTATGCATGTGACGTCATCACGTCACACGCTGGGGAAACACGCTGGAGAGGAGCCGGGGGGGAGTCATACCCGGGAATGTGTTCCCGAATGCTTCCCGGGACACTACCCAGGAATGTACCCTTTCACACTACACTCAGACCTGGGATTGACCCAGGACAGCTACATTCACACTGATCCTGGGAAATCCCTGCAAATACAAATGCATGTCATTAGAAATGGACTCCAGGGCTCTGAAAGATGACATCAGCATTTGGGAGCCCAAGAAAGCTCATGCATTTTTTTAAAATCCCATGTACCCGATCCCGGGTACGGGACCATTCACACTGATTGCGTCCCGGGTCGATTCTGGAATTTACCCAAGTCAGGACCTGGGTAGAAATCCCAGAATACCCATCCCAGGATATTTTTTCAAGACCCTTTCACACTGAGCTAAATCCCGGGTTGATGCGCGTTCATGTGCAAAAACCCGGTATATTTTGCAAGTGGAAAAGGGGTATAGTTGATTAATTGTGTAATTCAGGTGTACAGGGAGTCAAGTCCCATACACACGGGGGAGATATATTGCTCAGCAATATATTGTGCAATGCTGGTATTTCACACAATGGCGATTTTACTTATGCCCCCCCCCCCCCCCCCTGCTGAGAGGCAGTTTGCGGGAGATGGGGGTTTATGGGGCCGGGAGAGGGACCCGATTTCCCGGACCCTCCCGGCCATTCCAGCAGGGTAGGCAACCCTGCTATAGGTTCAATGAGCACCAGGCACGCCAGAACAGCAGAAAACAAGAGTCAAGAATATTGGGGGGGGGGGGATTCAAACCTGATTGCATGGCGGGTGATTATCGATAGACTACGCACATAGGCGTGCGCAGCACATTTTATTAGGGGGTGCACCACCTATATAGCATGTCTAACACCGCCCATTGGGTGTGTCTCCCATCATCTATTGGCACTGGCTACAATATAAAATGTCACTCACACAGAGTAATGGGTGTACAGACACATCAAGGTATCTTTGAACTTGATAAAACACCACCGTGTGTGGTGATTTAAATGTGGTCGTACCGTACTCACATGTACGATAACAGTTGTAATCCCATAAGGGTATCTTTTAGATGAATGGAGGTTATAATAGATGTCTCCAAACGTCCCAAGTCTGGCCAATTACTTTTAGTTTAATATAGTCCCCAGGTTCCTTCTTATCTCCCAAGTCCTCGCTGGATGGTTTAGTTTCCAGGGGAATACAGTCTGCTGTACGTGTGACATCTGGTATAACCTCCATTCATCATCTGTGGGATTCCAAAAGATACCCTTATGCGATTACAACTGTGATCGTACATGTGAGTACGGTACGACCACATTTAAATCATCCAATCACACACGGTGGTGTTTTATCAAGTTCAAAGATACCTTGATGTGTCTGTACACCCATTACTCTGTGTGAGTGAGGGTACGATACCTATTTGGGAATTTCTCTCTTTTTGGGTTGACTATCCCTGTGTGGATTTAATACACATACATCTTTAATTAATGTATGTTCATCTTTTTCTGTATTTCCCACATATGAGCTATCACTGAAGCAAACAGGAAACCAGCGCCCATTACACATTGGTTCCTTTTCTCTGCAATTTCGTCCACAAGAGGCTGCTGGTGAACCTCTTCTTCCATTGTACGGCTGCAGGATTCCGGCTTTGCGCCTTGGGACTATTACAACCCTTTTTTTGTATATTGTTTACAATATAAAACGTCTCTCAGCCACACCATAATCTCCTACGTATTTCAGTTTTAATCTTCTGATTACTCTGTGTAATAGTACATGCAAATAAAGTAACAAACATATATGGATGATGCCGGTATGTAGTGATATGACAATGGTCTAGTACAAGTAATAATGTAAAACATACATAATTAATTGATGGGCGATTCTTTTAATAGAATACAGTTCTAAAAAGCAAAAGTCTTTAGTAAAAGGTATTGGTGGTTGCTAGCGGCAGGGAGGTCTTCATAAGGGTGGGGCATTAGGGGGTGCCTGTGCACTCCTAACTCTCAATGTGCGCACACCTATGACTACGTATGTGTTCTATTCACAGTATGTATGCACAAGGAAATCCTGCATTGAAGTCCTGCTACTTTATCTATTCACGCGCCATTTGCAAGGTGACTGACAGGAAGCAGACTTCTGGGGGTGGTAACCGCCCGTTTAGTGGGAGTGGCTAGGAAACTGCTGGGAGTGTCCGGGGAAACGCTAGGCGTGTCTGAGTGTGTTAGGGGAGGGGCTGTGACGTCAGCTCCAGGCCGGATAGGCCTTTTTCCATCACAGCTGCTGAGTACGTCTCTGGCTACACGGTGCCTGCGATGTCTGGTGCCCAGGATAGTAGTAGTAGTAGTACGTTTATTTATAAGGCGCCACAAAGTGTCCACAGCGCCGTACATAGCAAACAAAAAAAAACAAATTACAAGGTAACATACAGGGTGTGTTGAAAGATACAGTATAAATAGGGGTATAGCTGGTAGAACTAAAATCAGCATCAGTTCAGAAGTAGGTGTCAAAATTGTCAAGGAGACTGAAGATGAAGTAGAGGAAGGGAAGAACAGGACAGGAGCACAGGTGAGGTAATGAGGTAGGGTGAGTACGTGAGGAAGGAGGGCCCTGCTCATAAGAGTTAACATACTAAAAATAGGTGGGTGGACGAACGAAATACAATAGGATAAGTAGGAACGGAGGGGAACGGAGGCAGGATAGGAGGATCAAAAGAGGTTAGGAGGAGGGATAGGCTAGTCGAAAAAAGTGGGTTTTGAGGGAGCGCTTGAAGGAGGTAAGGGAATCAGATAGCCTGATGGGTGGCGGGAGGTTGTTCCAGTGCAGGGGGGCAGCGCGAGAGAAATCTTGGACACGGGAGTGGGAGGAGGTGATTAGGTGAGAGGTCAGTCGGCGGTCAGCGATGGAGCGAAGAGGACGGGAGGGAGTGTGGATAGAGATCAGGGAAGAGAGGTAGGGAGCTGTGGAGGAGGAGAGAGCCTTGTAGGTGGTGGTGAGGAGTTTAAAGAGAACTCGGAAAGGAATGGGGAGCCAGTGAAGAGATAGACAGAGGGGGGAGGCGGAGGTAGAGCGGCGGGAGAGGAAGATGAGCCTAGCAGCAGCGTTAAGAATGGATTGGAGAGGTGCGAGGCAGGTGAGAGGTAGCCCAGAGAGAAGGATGTTGCAGTAGTCAAGGCGGGAGATGATAAGAGAGTGAATGAGAATTTTGGTCGCGTCAGTGGAGAGGAATGGTCTGATGCGTGAGATGTTGCGTAGGTGAAAGCGGCAAGACTGTGAGAGAGCACGAATGTGGGGGGTGAAAGAGAGGGAGGAGTCAATGATGACACCGAGGCAGCGCGTTTGGTTGGTGGATAATAATCATTCGATGGTGAGCCTGATATGATGGGTTCCGGACATATTCGCTCGGCCGCTAATAGATATTCGCAGCCGTACACACCCATTCGCACAGCGATCACATTCATTCACAAGGTGAGACTTCACTGTTGTGGGTGGCAGCTTAAATAAACACTGGCGGTGTGAATTTGATGCTGTGCAATCAGGTCTGAATTACCCCAATATTGGGGTCTATTTATGAAGAAAGCCGAAGTCACCAATCACAGACAGCGTTTTTGGAGATTTTTTTCATGTTTGGATCCTTTTCATAGTTTACCATCTACGTGGTTTGGCGGTAAGAAGCGGATTGGTTGGTACTTTATCTCTCTCCAAGGTATGAGACATCCCCCCCTTAGCAGTGGAGGGTCCATCACCTATTGGCAGCTTCCATCGACAGTTTCACAGTATAAATAATTGCGGAGTCATGGTCGTTTGGCAATTCTACTGCAGTCATAAAGCTATTGGTTCAAATTGTGGATGATCAAGAGAGCCGACATTGTAGAAATATTCTCCTGACCAATCCGAGCAGCCTATTCTACCGCTTGTCTGGGCCACAGGAATTTAAGCAGCTGACCAATTGCACAGCGTGTAGGCTGCGGCGACCGTTACTGGTGACTAATCTTCGGTCAGGCCAACTCAACACATTATGGACCTTATTCAGGTCCGTTTGCACAGGAAGGCCATGTTTGGCGCATGTGCAGACACCGGGTGTAAATGGGCACGGCGAACTGCAAGTTTGCTGTCCCACTCACACCCAGCAGTGCGGGCGGGGGGCAGCGATGGATTGCTCGCCCATGGGAACACTTAGCATTTCATGGGTTTTCAACGTGAAAACGCTGGGCGTTCCCATGGCATTGGGAACGGTGGGTGGGCTTAAAAATCACACACAGCGCTGAAAAAGTCACAACACTGCATGTGAACCAGAATAACCTCCTATCTGATGGTGACACCAGAGGGATTGGCTAGCTAGCAGTGTTATGGTTATTGGCCACAGTAAGCCAATCACATTAAGCCCCCTTATATCAGCTCGTATTAGCCAGAAGCCATCAGTAGGAAAGGGCAGGCTGGTGCAATACAGGTTCCAGCTAGTGCTATTTGTTCAGGTATGCTGGCACTTGTGGTTCACCAAGGTGGGTGGTAAAACCAAGTGTGCCATCTTCTCCTTAGTTATAGAGGCCGGCACCGCACATAGAATAAGAACAGACCTCAGTGATGGAAATGGGAGCTTAGACAATCAAGTTCACGTGTTACCTTTAGAACGGTAGGTACCCCACTGACATGGTCATTTATATATTTCTCCCTCCTCATCATTTATAAATCCCCCTCCCCAGGTAACATTTATTTCTTTCCACAGCCACAAATTGGAGGTCTGCTGAAAGATTGGACAATCGTCACCATGGATTGGAAGCTGAATCTGCAAGTAGCATGCCTCCCAACTGTCCCGCCCGGGGCCGCCATTGTCCCACTGTGGGGGGGGGGGCAGTTGGGAGCCCCTCCAGCCTGCCAAGAATAGACGCTGTGCGCATGCGCACAGCGTCTATTGAACGCCGACGAGCGTCGAAAACGGGGCGTGGCCGGAGTTCGCATCATCCCTCGAGGCCACGCCCCTTTTCTCGAGGTCACGCCCCCTTTCCGCACGAACGTCCCGATCTCCCAACTACAAAAGTTGGGAGGTATGAAGTAGGATTTCATAAAACAGTGATCTGAGACTAAAGCTGGCCATACACTTGGTTGGATAAAAAAATCTGGTAATGTTTGAATGTCAGTTTTCAGCATTTCAAAGCATCTGGTCCATGGTCATCTGCTCTCATCCATTACCAGGATTTTGTTCCAACCAGCCAGACTGCACAATAAATCTCTGAATGTATGGCCAGCTTAAGAAACATGTACCTGGCTTTACTTCCAATAGTCACGGCTGCGGGTCCCTATATTGTGCATACACACTGGAAAGTATAGCATACCCTCCAACATTTCAGGAGCTGAAATCGGTACAAATCCAGAAAGGGGCATGGCCACAGGTAAATGGGGCATGGCCACAGGTAAATGGGGCATGGCCACAGGTAAATGGGGCATGGCCACAGGTAAATGGGGCATGGCCACGGCACCTTTCAGAATTTGAGCGTGCATAACACAAAACAAAACCCCGTCAGTCCCTGTACCTAACAGCTGCTGCTAAGGTGGGTGTCATAACATGGCTGCCGGACCGGTGCGACGGAGCAGCGGCAGCAGACTGGTCCATCGCTATTTTCACTTCTCCCGCTGGATGACCGCGAGCCAATAAGAGCTTGCGGTCCGGCAGCCAATCATGAGCGGCTACCGCACAGCAAGCTTCTATTGGCTCACAGCCATCCAGACTAGGGAGAATTGATATATCAGCATCAGACCAGCAGCAGGAGGTGCTGGGTCGTCCTCGGCTCCACCTGTCATGCTGTTCTGGGTCAGCCTCTGCTTCCACCACCAGCTCCTATCAAGCTAGGGATCTTCCTGGGTCCCTGTCCTCTGTGCGGCTCTTGTCCTTGATGTTGCCTTGCATTCAAAACTTACTTTAGGGCAGCTCGCACCAGTGAGGGGGCTTCTACAGGTCTCCAGCTAGGGGTCCTTTGCATGTCCTCTGCCACTTGTTTGACTGCGAAGTATACAGTAAAAATTAGATCCAGCCGGGCAGCGCATAGACAGCTCTCTGCCCGGCTGTCAATTCTTTAAAATCGGTACAGATTTAACTTGCCGGTACAGACCGTTAAACTGTACCGTACCGGCAAATTCGGTACAGTTGGAGGGTATAGTATTGGTAATAGATAACGTTAAGTGACGGGCATGTTCAGAACTTATTACCAGCATGCAGGATTGCTCAGCGGTTACAATACTAAGTATACACACTAGACGAGATCATAGAAGAAATAACTCAGGACCCTTTCGAGTGATATCTTATCTGGTGCGTATGGGGCTTTAAAAGTTTAAGCTAGAAACATACTAGACAGGCAAACAATGCAATGATTTGCCTCTAACACCCAGAAAGACTATGTACACACTGTACCATCTTACGCATGGGCACCGAAGCTGCTTTGCACAAGGACAGCTCTTATCAGAAGATCCGTCCTTTGCATTGATAATCACATATGTTATTATTAACTATGCGGTGGTGGATGTTAGTGCATCTCTCCCCTATAACCTGGTATGGCACATAAGCAATGTACATTACAGGCATAGGCCTGGGTGTGTCAGGAGTTTCCACTAAAGGTGGCCATACACACGCAGATTTATCTTCAGATCTGTCTGGTTGGAACAAAAACACGGTTATGGATGAGAGCAAATGACAGTTGACCATTTGCTTGGAAATGCTGGAAAACTGACAAACTGTCACTCATCCATAACCATGTTTTTGTTCCAACCATCCAGATCTGAAGATAAATCTTACTAGTGTATGGGCACCTTTAGTCTTGTCACCTATAGAGAATTGGTCATTGATTCTTAGCACCAGATTAGAGCATCAGTTACTCTGTGTTCTGTATGATGCAGCTTACATAGTAGTAAGGGGGCAGCCAATAGCAACGGAGCCAAAGTACCAGCATTCAGAACATTTATCCTCCTGACCACCATCAGATATTCCCCTTCCACCTCAGAACTAGTGACATCATTCTCTACTATAGAGAACTGTTACATAAAGAAACCAATAGGACTGGAATTTAAGATGTCTGTACAAAGCTTCATCATGAACACCAACCATTACTGCACATCTATTTATTAAATATACAAAAGTGCACAAGATACTGACATTGTGTGGTGGACAGAACAAATAAAAGGGTTGGTTTTGCAGCATTTGTGTAGAGACAAATGAAAGCCACAAGTATACAGTAAAACATTTCCTACAACTAGGTGATAGACCACTTAAAGTGAATTTGTTACAAAGCGACAGGAGACAGTAGTGCAGGTCAGTCATCCCTGTTAGTGGAAGCTGCCACATCAGCATCTTGTTCCCCATGTGGGCAGCCAGCCTCCTGTGGGTAAAATGGAACTACCAGCCAGTTTAGTGGGGTGTTATTAGCCAAGTAGTCCATGACCTCATCCATAGAATGCTTCATCTTTGTGAACTGCTCCTTGCTGGTGGCCAATAGGCCGTCAGAGAGGTCCCTATAGGAGGAGGCAGAGCGGAAGTTCCGGTAGACCTCTGCAGCCATGACACTGATGGTTTGAGCTTTGATCTGGATGTTCTGCGGCAGGCCTTGGACAGAGGTCACCAGGGAGAGACATGTGGTTTGTAGCTGTTGTGTCAGATTCCGGGCAATAGTCAGTGTGCGAGATTCAATGTGCTGAGAGACAGAAGGTAGAGGTTAGATCAGAGCTACGTATTCAGTACAGACACCTGGCAGCTACACCAGTAACAGGAGCTTACCTCCGCACTCTCAGCCTCCCCGTGCTGTCCTGTCCATTCCACCCATACGTGGTACATCTTATCCTGGGCATCATGGATTTTCTGATTGGCACCTGTCATGTTCTTCCTTGCGAATTCAATCTGGAAAACAAACATTTAACCTCTAGATCAGGGATTCCTCTAGGTACATGGTCAGTGGCTGCAGGACTGTACACCCCCACACCACCGCAGTAGGAAGACCTTTCCTGCAACCCTTCCTGGCTTCTAGGGGCTGCAGTCCATAGAATTGGGGGATTTGCGTAGTCAGTGTCTGCACTGGTCCTGACACATGCAAGATAAATTGTGCACCTGGGTCTGACCGTCTCCTCCATGCATGGGGGAGCCACTTGTGCCAATACAGGTTATAATGATACATTCTTCAGCAAAGATGACACAAGTAGTACCTTAGTTTAGATTTTCCCATCTGGGTTGAAGCCTGCATAGCATTAAGACCTGGGGTGGGATACACTAAGAATCACCGCCGCTCTCCGCCACCAGCAACCGCAAATACTGAATAATTATTGCATATCCATCTACTAACATATGCTATAATTATTGCAAAGGGCAATAGGGTATCTGCATAGGGCAGGGAGTGATACTGGACAGGTGGCAGCCATTTTGTTGATGGTTCTATCTCATCCACAACTCACGGTGTACTGCAGCTGGGCAATGGCTTCCTGGCTCCGGCATTTAGCATCCTTCACGCGTGTCAGAGCCTGCTGGTAAGCGCGCTTACTGGCCTTTGCAGAGAGCGATCCCAAGCGCACGTAGTAACTTGGCTTTATGGCTGACACTTCGAACCCCTCCGTGTCTGTGGCTTGCTTAGCTGAAGAGAAAGTGAGATCTGTAAGTGAAGAGCTGTACAGCAGTCATGTCAGTGGCCCAGTCAGTTGTACGGCTGTAACTACTGTGTGGTCCAGTAGGCCAAGTGTTCCCTCATGAATGTACTCATCACATTGGATTCAGCTTACCCAGCTCTTCATCAGTGGGTGGTAGGTATTGTTCCAGGAGAGTTTCAGACGTAGTCAGCGCAGTATCCACGCGGCTGCTCACCACCTGGGCTACGCTGCTCCCCAGCACGGTGCGGATACCGGCATTCACAGTGGCCCTGGTCATCTCTACACCATCCTGCACAGCACCCTTTGTTTTATCAACTGCTCCTGATATTCTCTGTAGGACAACATCCTTTGTACCAAGAATGGCCTCGGAGGCTGTGGAGACCACCTAGGGGGAGGCATAAATACTATCAGTGTATGTACACCACACACCTGTGCAACACCTTATACTGGTTGTAGGATATTCCGTTATAGCTGCTGGGCTGTAGTTACCTTGTGTGTAGGCTGATGGAGAATGGGCAGCTGCACCTCAATCTTATCCAATCCTAGACATGCGATGTTGTTAGCCAGTGCAACTTTAAAAAAAATATATATATATTTTAATAACTTAGGCAAGGTCATTGTGAAAGCACCAACAAAGCAGCTAAAATGGGGTTGTGTATCAAGGACAGAGTCAGTGGTAATAAAGAGGGCCTAGCCCCCCTCCCCAAATTGGCCGTCAGCCTGGTAAGTAATAAAAAAAAGTAAATAACCATTGTAAATTGTAATTATATTTACCAAACCTTGGGAAGATAAGTCCCAACCAGTCCTCAACTCCCAACTAGCATTTTTTTTTAACTCTATGCTAAGTTTTCAGAAACAGCAGTGCCAAGACGTACTCTGAGGTTCCAGTCTCTGCAGGATGGGCCAGGCGCTGGTCACTGTGACGGACGTGATGGTCTTCACACCTTGCTCAGCAACATCACACACAGATCTCAGGTAGGGGTGGTTCTCTTTGGTGTGGACATAGGCTGAAGACACCAGGTCATACGTTGAGCTCACTAAGGGGAGGTTGATCACCCGTACCACAACACTCTATAGGAGAAACAGACACAATTAGGACTAGGCTGGGTTCTTCTATGACTAAACCATGAGGCTACACCAAGGAAGATGGGCAAAGGTTGCAGCACCAGGAGCCATGCCAGTTAAGGGGTGTACACTGTGATTTTTGGCAGGTAACTGACTGTTGCCTGGAAGATTAGCCAAAAATGCAGCTGATACGGGGCCCGTCAAGTCAGTATCGCATAGATTAGAACTATGCAGGAAAGTCTATTTTGACTAGATTATAGGCTCTCATAGTGAGCCTAGACAAGGCTGCCAGTGCATCTACTCAGGATATCATACTAAAAATCAACCACTAGAAAAAATAAAAAACTTGCACCATGTGTACACACCTTTATATTAAGTCTCCATTGTAGTTGTGACCTATGATAGTCGCAATTAACACTATTTTGGTTTGTTTTAAGATAATTTAAAGTTGGAACAGTTGTGTAGTAGACAAGTTGGTAGCACCAGTAACATATTGGACACCGGGTGGCCCAGGAGATTACTCAGGGACCATACAAGATCTGGCTGCACTGTTGGAGAGGTTTATAGGCACCACCGTAACTCTGGGTGATGGGAACAGGACCCACAATACACCATCTGGAGCTTAGGAGACAGTAGTCCCAAACTGCATGGCTTACAGCAGTTCCAAGGTCTGCCATGCAGGCCAGGCTCTAAGGATAACCATGTTTGAGCACACATGGCTTAATTAGTAATTTAGTTCATTTGAATACATCTAGGATCAGGCATAGATATCCTTAAAACCTGGAGTGTGATGGAAGAGTTTAGGGGAATTGGTTTAGAGGTGCTCAGTGCATAGGGTGTGACATGGACAAGTACTATATGAGGTATAACCATCAGGTAGACAGGGGAGGAGGGTATTAGAGGAGCACACCGCTCAGTGCATAGGGTGTGACATGGACAAGTACTATATGAGGTATAACCACCAGGTAGACAGGGGAGAAGGGTATTAGAGGAGCACACCGCTCAGGGCATAGGGTGTGACATGAACAAGTACTGTGAGGTATAACCACCAGGTAGACAGGGGAGGAGGGTATTAGAGGAGCACACCGCTCAGTGCATAGGGTGTGACATGGACAAGTACTATATGAGGTATATCAGGTAGACAGGGGAGGAGGGTATTAGAGGAGCACACCGCTCAGGGCATAGGGTGTGACATGGACAAGTACTATATGAGGTATAACAGGCAGACAGGAGAGGAGGGTATTAGAGGAGCACACCGCTCAGTGCATAGGGTGTGACATGGACAAGTACTATGAGGTATATCAGGTAGACAGGGGAGGAGGGTATTAGAGGAGCACACCGCTCAGTGCATAGGGTGTGACATGGACAAGTACTATATGAGGTATATCAGGCAGACAGGGGAGGAGGGTATTAGAGGGGGAGACACTATAAGGACAGGACTCCCAGCACAGGGAGTGTGACCACACCCATATTACCACTCACCAGCATCACCTGTACAGTAGTGTCACCACACATACATACCTGCTGCTCTGTCTGCGCCATACTGAGAGTCCTCCACCTAGATAACAGAAGATATACACATGTAGGAAAGCAGCTGTCAGCATGGTGGACATCACTGCCTGATGGTTACAGACCACCAATGTTACCCTTACATATACCAGCCATGGAATGGTAATGATCAGACAGCATTCCAATAGTTACCTGTATTCCAATATCCTGACCACACACAAACCCAGCTGCTGCTTAGTGTTCTCTGTATCAGAGGTACCCTGGCTTTTATAGAGACTGCCTCCCATGTGACCTGATCTGCCCCTCCCCATCCAGGCTGCTGCCAATCAGAGTGCAGCCCTTGCACCTGCAGCAGCAATCACAGACAGAGGGAGTTCTGGAGGAGGAGACTTCACTGAGTGACAGGTGTGGGTGCAAATCATTAGTGTCTCCTGACAGCTCCATAAGCCCCTGAGTACATTCTGTGACATACAGACGTGTCCTCTTACATGTTACACTGCAACATGCCAATCAAAGTATACATGCATGACATAGTACGTCATGCTGCGGCTCTGCTTGCACCTCGCAATACTATAGGAACAAGGCTGCAAGTCCCAGGCACTCGCCCCACCGGCAGTCACTTTTTCAAGGCATATATCCTGGATCGCTCTGCAAAGATGTGAAAGGACATGTCTATATGGACAAATGAAGTAAGCCGTGTACACACGGCAGCGATATGGGCTGATATCGCTGGCGACCATATTGCCAGTGATGGGAGTGTGGGTCCCGTTTTCAGCCCCGTTATAATCGCTGGTCCCAGGAGCTTGCTGTTTCCCTCTGCGGTTCCCCCGGCAGAGGTTCCCTTTCATCAGCGACCATCTCTGGTCGCTGATGAAAAGGAGACACTGAGCGATATATTGCACCGTGTGTACACAGCTTTAGCCGTGGAGAGAGATAAAGGGCGGTATTCAATGCCCTCGGCGAGCAGCGGCGAGGGGGGTTTGTATGGCAAGGATGGCTTTTTTCATGTTTCGGGGAAATTCTCTCCATCAGAGGACGGTGGTGATCCCTGGTACAGTGAGGTTTTGATGGCCGCATTCGCTGTTTCCACCTCGTCTCAGGGAACAGGCAAAGTTGAAACGACGAGTGTGGGGGTGAGTTGAATACTGACGGCGAGCTATCGGTGCCGCTCACTGTCAGCCACTCCTACCCGCATTGAATATACCCCTAAAATGGAGAGAGATAAATAGAATGCTGGCCACACATCAGACCAACTTTCCTCCAACCATCCAACTAGTTGGATGGAATATAAATCTGGCACTGGATGGGAGAAATTTGCTCCCTAATTCTGGAAAAAAGGAACTGTATTTGAACCTGTTTGATTTAAACCAGTGGTTCCCAACCCTGGTCCTTAAGGACCCCCCAACAGTACATGTTTCCAAGGTCTCCACACAGAATCATAAGTGACATAATTAGCTCCACCTGTGGATGTTTTAAAATGTGTCTGAATAATGAGTGCACCTGTGCATCTGCCGTGTGACCTGGAAAACACGCACTGTTGGGGGTACTTGAGAACCAGGGTTCCTGGGTTTGTGATCACATTTCTGATTGTCCTTTGCTCCCATCCAGTGCCAGATTTTTATTCCATCCAAGCAACTAGTTGGATGGTTGGAGGAAAGTTGGTCTGATGTGTGGCCAGCATTACCATACTATCCATTTACACTGGGACACACCTGGATTACTCAGGTTCCCTAGTTCAGTGGTCAGGGAACTCGGACCTCATTACCCCACACAGTGCATGTTTTGCTGGTAACCAGCAGGTGCACAGGTGTACTAATTACTCACAGACACATTTTATAAGGTCCGCAGGTGGAGTTAATTATTTCACTTGTGATTCTGTGAGGAGACCTGCAAAACATGCCCTGCGTGGGGTAATGAGGACCGAGTTCCCTGACCACTGCACTAGTTGATTAAATCCAGGTGAAATGCAGACTGACGTCAGCCAGCCCCCTGTGTAATTCCGGTGTACAGGGAGTAACACTGCCGAGCCTACACAGTACATATCTGTGCTTGCAGACGGTCTCCAGTATATGTAGGTTATTCTGGTTGGTTTGTGTTCGCACGGGGGACCGATGTTTGGCGCATGTGCAGTGCGAGCAGGGGATAGCGGTGCATAGACACGCCCATAGGAACACCCAGCGTTTCATGCTTAGCATTGCTAGGAAAATGAGGCAGTGACGCGGCTGCTGGGGGCGGGAAGATGACATCACCAGATTACATCACCCGCCCTGTGCTCACACAGGGTGCAAGCAAAGCTAAAGCACCTGAGAGTGTCTTCATTTTGCTTGCACATTCCACATCATTCTATGGTCAGTGAACATCGAATGATGTGGGTCAGCCCCCTAGGCTGCGAATGGGTGTTTGGAAAAACATCCATTTGCAGCCGTGTGGGCGAATTCACCATGTAAAGGGGGGGAGGGGGGACGGCATTGCGAACGGCGGGTGGGCTTAAATTCATGTCCTCGTCTTGCAATGAAGTCCTGCTACATTTTCCAATCGCACGCCATTCACAAGGTGATTGACAAGAAGTAGGCGTCTGGGGGTGGAAACCGTCCGTTTAGTGGGAGTGCCAAGAAAAACGCAGACGTGGCTAGGATGCTGCTGGGAGTGTCCGGGGAAAGGATAGGCGTGCTTGAGCGTGTTAGGGGAGGGTGTGTGACGTCAGCTCCAGGCCGGATACGCCGGTATTAGGGGAGGGTGTGTGACGTCAGCTCCAGGCCGGATACGCCGGTATTAGGGGAGGGTGTGTGACGTCAGCTCCAGGCCGGATACGCCGGTATTAGGGGAGGGTGTGTGACGTCAGCACCAGGCCGGATACGCCTGTATTAGGGGAGGGTGTGTGACGTCAGCTCCAGGCCGGATACGCCGGTATTAGGGGAGGGTGTGTGGCGTCAGCTCCAGGCCGGATACGCCGGTATTAGGGGAGGGTGTGTGACGTCAGCTCCAGGCCGGATACGCTGGTATTAGGGGAGGGTGTGTGACGTCAGCTCCAGGCCGGATACGCCTGTATTAGGGGAGGGTGTGTGATGTCAGCTCCAGGCCGGATACGCCGGTATTAGGGGAGGGTGTGTGACGTCAGCACCAGGCCGGATACGCCGGTATTAGGGGAGGGTGTGTGACGTCAGCTCCAGGCCGGATACGCCGGTATTAGGGGAGGGTGTGTGACGTCAGCTCCAGGCCGGATACGCCGGTATTAGGGGAGGGTGTGTGACGTCAGCACCAGGCCGGATACGCCTGTATTAGGGGAGGGTGTGTGACGTCAGCTCCAGGCCGGATACGCCGGTATTAGGGGAGGGTGTGTGGCGTCAGCTCCAGGCCGGATACGCCGGTATTAGGGGAGGGTGTGTGACATCAGCTCCAGGCCGGATACGCTGGTATTAGGGGAGGGTGTGTGACGTCAGCTCCAGGCCGGATACGCCTGTATTAGGGGAGGGTGTGTGATGTCAGCTCCAGGCCGGATACGCCGGTATTAGGGGAGGGTGTGTGACGTCAGCACCAGGCCGGATACGCCGGTATTAGGGGAGGGTGTGTGACGTCAGCTCCAGGCCGGATACGCCGGTATTAGGGGAGGGTGTGTGACGTCAGCTCCAGGCCGGATACGCCGGTATTAGGGGAGGGTGTGTGACGTCAGCACCAGGCCGGATACGCCTGTATTAGGGGAGGGTGTGTGACGTCAGCTCCAGGCCGGATACGCCGGTATTAGGGGAGGGTGTGTGGCGTCAGCTCCAGGCCGGATACGCCGGTATTAGGGGAGGGTGTGTGACATCAGCTCCAGGCCGGATACGCTGGTATTAGGGGAGGGTGTGTGACGTCAGCTCCAGGCCGGATACGCCTGTATTAGGGGAGGGTGTGTGATGTCAGCTCCAGGCCGGATACGCCGGTATTAGGGGAGGGTGTGTGACGTCAGCACCAGGCCGGATACGCCGGTATTAGGGGAGGGTGTGTGACGTCAGCTCCAGGCCGGATACGCCGGCATTAGGGGAGGGTGTGTGACGTCAGCTTCAGGCCGGATACGCCGGTATTAGGGGAGGGTGTGTGACGTCAGCTCCAGGCCGGATACGCCGGTATTAGGGGAGGGTGTGTGACGTCAGCTCCAGGCCGGATACGCCTTTTTCCATCACATTGCTGAGTAAGTCTCTAACTACATGGTGTCTGCGATGACTGGTGCCCAGTGTAATAATTATTTGATGGCGATCCTGTTACCGTGGGTTTCGGACATATTCGCTCGGCGGGCACATGCATTCGCAAGGTGAGATTTCACTGTTACAGGGTGGCGGCCTAACTAAAAACTGGTTATGTAATCAGGTCTGAATTACCCCCCGCCCGTCGCCCCGCGACCCGGAAACTGAGACGCACTCGCATCAGTCAGATGGAGCGCCTCGCCACTGGCGGATCGCCAGCGGAGACAATCTGGCGATTCGCCAGCAAGAGGGAGGCTGGCTCCATCTGTATATTGCTTTGTTACCTAGCAATTCCTGCACTCTTACCTTTCTGGTATAGCAGCCCCTGGGCTGCTCCCTTGCTGCTGCCTATTAGAGAGAGCTGTCAGTGTTAGTGCACCAGTCCCGCTGCTTGTGCCACCCGCAGTGCCCCATGCCCCCCAAGGCACCGGTGTCCCACCGCCAACACTTGGACTGTGGTGGCATTGGTCCGCCACTGGCCCTATTATCACTGATAAAGGCGTGTTCCCTGCTACATGAATAGCCACCTTAGTCAGACTACATGACTACAAACCTGAGTTCTGCAATTATAATGGGAGCTGGGACTAATTTTCATTGGAATTTAGTCCTTCATCTTCTATCAAATGAATGACTCTTCTGCATGAGAATAAGTGTGAGGTGTATCGCAGCGTGGAGGGATATAGGGGATTATTCTGGTCGCGAAGTCGTACCCTTGCGAGTCAACCAGAACCCACCCTGCGAATGGTGGTACTTCCGCCCCCCCCTTCGCACGCTAGGTTCGTTCAACCGGTATGTGAATGAATGTTTTACATAAACATCCATTCACAGGCACATCGAAAGATGTGGTGCGTGTGGCTCTCAGGGGGAGGAAATGGGCGGGCAGCTGACATCCAGTGATGTCAGCTGCCTGCCCCTGGCATCCCCACTGGACATTCCCATGGTCTAGTTTCCCGGCCCACCACCCCATGCCGCTGCTGCCTACTCCCCGCAATGTTGGGTGTGTGCACCCAGTCTATTCGCCGTGGCTGCACGCACCTGGTTTATGCACATGAGCAGAAATGCAGCTGCGCATACGCCAAACATCGGTCCCCGTGTGAACGGACCTGAATAAGGGCCATAATGTATGAACCAGTCGGCTCTGTCATATTTCTAGCATGGCAGTTAGGAGCTGATTGGTTGGTACTTTGGGCCTGATTCAGACCTACTCGCACTGCTGCACTGTAGCAGTTACCAGTCAATGATCTGTCCATCTGGACCAGTGGACCCAACCCATGCCATGTGACCACACCATTATGGAACCACCACCAGCTACCATGATGTCTTGCAGCCAACTAGGGTCTATGGCCTTAAGAGACTTGCGACACCCCCAAACCGTACCATCAGCCCAAAACAATTGGAGTTGTGACTCGTTGGACATGGCCACATGCTTCCAGGGTCCACATAGCAACGTCAGAAGCCCAGGTGACGCGCTGTGTGGGGTGTTGTAATGTTATCAGGGACCACTCTGTTGGGTCTTCTTCTCATGGAAGCTACAGAACATCTTACTGCCCATGTGCACACGTCCCCAGAAAAATAAGCGGTTCCAGGTTTCAGTGGTAGGAGCCTGGGTGGAACAGATAGTTCCAGGTGCTGCTGTAGAGGCTTGTTGCATACCCTTCAACATGGCCCATTCCATTAGGTACAAAAAGCTCTGTTTCCGGACTTCCCTGCCAGTGGCAGTTGCAGAGGTGGGTCTTCAGCACAGTCCAATATTCATAAAGGGGAGCCACACCTACTGCCACTCCAAGCATCACTGTCCGGAAGTCACTGGCAGTTGATGTGACCCCCCCTCTTTGAATTTTGGACTGTGCTGGAGTCCAACCTCTGTAACTGCCACTGGCAGGGAAGTCCAGGAACAGAGCATTTTCTACCTAATGGAATGGGTCATGTTGGAGGGTATGTTGACGTGGCAATATGTTAATCAGCCACAACGCAGAGGGAGGAATCAGTAATGAGCCGATACCAATGGTTAGAGGGAATAGCTAGGAGCGGCAAAGTAATCCCACTCAGGTCACCAGGAAGTGGTGGGATCTCCAAGCCCCCCCTCTCTCACAGCAGCCATGTTTCTCTACATACCCCTGCATGGCAGGAATCCCAATGCCCCAGGGGGAGCAACATACCCTAGCAGATCCACTAGTGGAATTAGGACCCAGTCTGTGAATGATTGGTGTGAGCAGTGGGAAGTGAGGCCCGTTCGGTCACACCACCCTTTCCTGCATTCAGTGATGTTTGGTGGTCAGGTGATCAGGGCAGGTGTAGGGAACGCCTTTGCACTCCTCATAATTTATGTCCCCTGAATGTAGTGTCATGTAGTCTTATAGAGTCCTGGTGTCACATCAGGGGTCTGAGTCGCGGAGACTGAGACCTCTGGTGGGGACCTGGATCGGTATCTGAACCGGGGAGGTTGCAGAGGACCCTTTCGCATGTGATGCGAGACAGTGCACCCAGAGCCAGTAAACAGTCAATGGTAAAATACAACCAGGTTTTATTTAGCAGATGGTTGTAGATAAACAGGCAGTAAAGTATGCAGGAGATATGATACAGTCTATGCAGATAGTGATACTTTACAGATGGATGATGATGTGGAATCGATGGTGGAACATCGGATACGGGTATCGGATATGGCAGATGACTGTGGGTCCGGAATGACGGACGGGAGATGACTGTGGGACCGGAATGACGGACGGAAGCAGGAGATCCGGAATATCGGACTAACGATGGAACATCGATGGTGGATGATGCTGGAGCATCGGAAGGACCAGAGTCCCGGAGCTAGGCTTGGTCGCTGGGCTGAGAGGCAGGATCACAGGCGGTGGAATAACCTGGACTTCACAGGAGATGGAACAACCTGGAACACACTGCAGCATGGAAGACAACACCAGCAGAGAATACACTTGTACAGAGACAAGGACAGCTGACCATACACTGGAGACAACTGAAGCACTAGCAATGGTTCTGAGAGCTCCCAGCATACTTATCCCCACTGGGTAGTCAGGATTGGCCGAGGAAGTATGACAGGGAGATCAGAACCAACAGGATTGGACAGCACAGACATGTGACTGGGAAAGAGTGTTTGTACAAGCCATGCTTGTGACCAGGAGCATTAACGAGTGCAGCTGTAGTGAGCTGATGCATCAGGTCAGACTGCAGGCTTTGCTTCACAGCTGCAGCATTAAGGAGTTACTGAAGAGACTGTGGAGAGGCACTAGAAGGTAAAATAATGTCTGTTTTATCCAGATCGTGACACCTGGAGTCTTTCCCATCTTGAATTTTAAAAATGGCACCATTTTCTAAAATACAAATCTGCTGCCGATCTCTGTAAGTAATGGCTGACAGGGACTGGATCCTCTGGGAAACAGGCCTTCCTCTATGCCTGCCGAATCCACTGGGTCCCATCACTGCTGGACCAGAGATCGGTTGCCAGCTCCGATCCTAGCATTATACACTACAATAATGGTCTGCAAAATTTATAATTACACCATTGTGTGTAAAGCCTGAAGCATTATGGTGTGTGGCATAAAAGTGAATTAAGGATTGTGATGTGTGGTATGTGCAATTACAGTGTGTGGCATAAAGTTGCTTAAGCATAACAGATTGTGGCATAATGTCTAAAGGCATTACGGTGTGGGTCATAATGTGTAAAAGGGCATTACAGATTGTGTGGCATATTCTGTAATGGCCATTACAGTTGGTGTGGCATAATGTGTAAGGGCATTCCTATAAGAAGGAAAGATGACTGTGTGGGGTGGGGACCCCAAAACATACTGTTGCAGATACTTATTTCAGTGTTGTTTGCTAATGTAGCTAAGTTTATATACCCTCTTCTTGTCGAACATTCTCTTGTACTGTAACTCGCAGTGTTCTTGTTTTGCATATTTGTTTATGTCCTCTGTAATTAGGCGCTGCAGATCCCTTGTGGCACCATATAAATAGATAAATAATAATAGTAATAATTTAGTATAAGCAGGGGAAAGAAATTCCTTAAATAATGGCAATCATTTGAAAATGTCACTGTCCTCTTTTAAAAAAACACCTATACAGTTACAAGGTAATGTGACGTGCAAACTTTTAAAATTGCACTATGTTTACTTGCCACTAGATGGTGCTAAAGTCCTCTGGTAATTGTGCTATGAAACATATACAGTACTTTTTATTTATTAACAGTTTCTTATGCAGCGCAGCAAATTCCTTTGCGCTTTATAATTGGAAACAACAGTGGTAGAACAAAACTAGGGTAGGAGGTAGGAGGGCCCTGCTCGCAAACCTACACTCTATAAGGAAAGTATATGCAGAAAGTCATTATAAACCAAAATAATACATCTTCCTTGAGGCTTTTGGCCACACCCTTCTTCTCTGTTCGAAGAAGGATCCCAAGGAAGTTCAGTTTGGTTTGACGGTGACCACATTTACTGACAGATTACAATAATCCGTTAGGTGGATTTTCCTCCGTGTTTGAAGTGATGGGGTAAATTTACTAAGATTGCAGTTCTATTGGAGATGGGATGTTACCTGTAGCAACCAATCATATCTATCTATTATCTTCTAGAAGGTGCTAAATAAATAGGTAAGTAGAATCGGATCAGTTACTATGGGCAACATCCCATCTTCAATAGGACCCCATCTTAGAAATCCTACAGGCGCTCACCAGTGGATGACTCACTATGAACATCCCAGTTACAAAACCAATGCTGCTGGTTTATTGATAAAAATCAGTTACAGCTGTACTCACTGTTACATACACCCTAGTGATGGAGTAGAGTGGGGTTTTATGCAGCTCACCAGCAGGTGAGTGTATTCTGCTTGCAGAGAGTGGTACAGGAACAAGGGGAAATATATTGGGTGAGCGCAGTGGTCTATGGGGCTAAGGAGGAGACTTCTGTCTCCCCTCTGTGGCACTTCTCACACAGGCCAGATGTACTCATTTTCTAGAAGTGATAAAGGGGAGAGTTTTAAAATACCAACCAATCAGCACCTTACTGCTATGGTTGAAAATGACAGTTGGGAGCTGGTTGGCTGGTACTTTATTACTCTCTGCTTTATAAATTTTTGAAGCTCGGTACATCTGGCCCAGTGTCTCTCACACAGTTCCAAGATGGCTCCGCACATGCTCAGTAGAAATTTTGGTGGCCATCTTGGGACACTGCATGAAGCATCCCTGGAGTTTGCACTCATATTTCAACACGCTCAAGAGCTGGCTGGATCCAGTTCCTTTCCAAATATTGCAATTGGCATGATTTGCATATAAAACTTATCCATGAAATCCTTGTATCTTGGAGCCAGCAATAGCTTAAAAACTGCCTTTATCGTGTCTTTATCGAGGGGCTCATTTAGGGGCTCATTTAGCTTGGACGCTAATTAGAGAATTTGCAAATCGAGTGAATATTAAATGACTGCACATGCGTACTTTACGCATCACACATGTGCGAGGGCAAATGGCTAAAGTATAGATTGTAAACGCAATTTGGCTGGACTTTGACTGACATAAAGCCAGCATTTGGATTTGGGAGGGGGGGGGGTATCCTGACGTTTTCTAGATATGTTGTAAAAAACATAGGTGTGCCATGGCATTTTTGAGGAGGGTCTGTAGCATCAGCGCTGACCACTTCCAGCAAAAACCTGTCGATGGTTTAGGAATTTGGTATGGATAGCGATTAGTGACGATTAAATTTACATTGGGCGGTTCTCTTTCTGGGGATTATTCTAGTTCACTCCTGGCTAATTCCTTCTTAAATGGACAAAACCATGTGCACAGATGTAACATGTGCAGAGAGAGTTACATTTGGGTGAGTTATTTTGTTTCTGTGCAGGGTAAATTACTGGCTGCATTATTTTTACGCTGCAATATAGATCTCACTTTGAAGTAAAACCTCACCCAAATCTAATTATATCTGCACAAGTAACATCTTCCCCACCTGCAGTGCACATGGCTTTGTCCATCTGAGAAGGAATTTGCAGAAGGAGTGAACCAGAATAAGCCCCTCTATCTGGGCGATGGCTATCTACTGGCAAGCATTTGATACTTTGCATATCAGCGATCCAAGCTGAATTAGGCCCAGAGAGCAGCAACAAACCGATTTTCCTCGTCGCCATGCTGCCGACTCCTCCTCTTGTTGCGTCATTTCTATTTTTAGGATTCAAAGAGTTTAATGAACAAATCTTCTCCACGTTCCGACGACGCAGAAAGGGGCCACGCGGACAAAGGAACAGAGAAGGCACAATGCGGTTTTGTTCATTCAACAACGCATTCTAGTAATAATTAAAGTCCAACAAAAGAGACGGTGGTCATTTATCAATTGTTAATTAGAACATTGTTTGGCTCTACCCCTGACCTTTCACTTGGAACAATGGCCATTGTCCCAGCTCTCTTAATTTGGGCAGTGTCAAGTTTTGGATGTGAGTACATTTCCTCATCCGTTGCCGCGGCGAGGAAACCCGAGGATATTCACCAATGTCAGACTAATTAGTTCAAAATTAATTTTCCACTGTTCCTGATCAAGAATAACAAGAGGGATTCTTAAAATACCAGCGGCCCCCGCGAGCGGGACTAATCACTGAGGAAACCGCCCGCTACTCCAACCTGTATCTTATTGAACGAGGAGAGGGCTGCTAATGAGCTGGCGGGGAACTTACAGGAAAGGGACCTTGCAGTCGCTATTGTTTAGTTGGAGAGCTCATTAATATGTGAGAATTGTAAATGAGGAGCTAGAAGAAAGTAATGGACAGGGTTACACGTCTTTCCAAGGATCTAGGCCAGAGTTAGGGAATTTGTGGCTTCAAGATGCGACTGCAAATTCCAGATTGGGGATCGTGCGCTGTAGTGGAACTACAAGTCCCAGCATGCTTCGACAGGATTGTAATGTCCAAAATGTTTTCCGGTTATCCTATTTATTCCTCTGCTAATTATTTCCCCCCGGCCCTGATGGATTAAAAGTGAGCAGCCAACCAGATTCATAGACTAGCTATGGATTAGTAGGGTGTGGCCTAAACAGAATAGGGGAGTGGCCTATTATCATTTTGTATTGCAGGTTTGGGGGGAGATTTATCAAAGTTTGTCATTTTTCAAACACAGCCTGTAACATGACAGTAAGGAGCTGACTGGCTGCTACGTTATCTCTTTCAACTTTATGTTTTGCTACAGTATATCTTTTGCTTTATTTTCAATTATTTTGTTCTAGAAGTTTTTTGTTTGCATAACTTGCTAATGCTTTTTATTGTTGGTTAGTCCTAGATTATCCAGAGCTGATTTTGTTCAGTCACAGCTTCTGTTATCTAGTGACTTGTTTGTATTGTAACCATGTCATTGGTCCAGGTGAGGAGACGGTATTGGGAAGGTTTTCAATTTCTTTCACGTCTGTTGTTTTCCTGATGAAAGTTTCGCCGAAGGCTGAAACGTAGATAGAAAACTCCTACTTTAACCACTTATGGCGTATCGGGACTAGGTAAAAACCGGAACCGGAACATACCCCAGGATGCCGGTCCAGACAATCTCAATTTAGCAAACTCTGCCATTCCGGAGCTTGTAATGTGGGTACCTATCTGGCAGGTGCCCCGTCCGGAGAGTGCCTGTAACAGCTGTCACCAGGGAGATGGGGAGGCCTCCCCGTGTGGCCCGAACTGTTCCGGTTTTTACTACAGCGTACCATACAAGGAGGCTGTAATCTCTCTCCGTTTCCCTGGTGACAGGTGTCACAGACACCCCCACTAGGCGGGACTCCCCACAGACAGGGACGGAAGGAAGATGCACTACAAGACCCAGGTCCTTATTCTGGTCGGTGCGGATATATCCGCGTGTGTTCGGCCCGCCGATGTTTTGTGTCTGCGCATGTGCAGAGGCGTCTCTGCGCATGTGCGAGCGGGGTCTACGGCCAAATCCCGCATGATATGTGAACACTCCGAACAGGGGGTGGAGAGGGGCGTGAAGGGCTATTTGGGCTCATTACCATATGCATACGCCCCGCGTTTCATGGGCGTTCCCATGCAAACGCTGGGCGTACGTATGGTAATGCGGCCGTGACGCACGTGTAGGGGGCGGACATATGACATCGCCGGATGTCAGCTGCCCGCCCAGATCCCTGCTTTTGCACAGAAAAATGTCCGTGTGGTCTGAGGTTGCGGGAGCTGGTGGAACACTCGGTCCTGCATTCGATGGTCTGCGACCATCGAATGATGGGGGAGGTTCCCTTAGATGGAGGAGGCGTATTCCGTGAAAAATACACGTGCGGTCCGTTCGGCCAGCTTCTTACCGCGTACGGACGGAGTTGGCGATCCGTATGGAAGGCGGGGTTTCGCACGCACGGTCCTGGCCGCATAATCGGATCCGGCCGCACCGATCAGAATAAGGGCCCTAGAGTGGTAGAGATTGCTGCATGGAACCGTTTCCTTTTTTACCCAAACCCCTAAGTCTCTGAATGCCGCCTGTCTCTTTCTGGGGGCCAACCCAACGACCCATACACAGATCCTGTATACAGTGTCTGCTGAAGATATCATTCCCACATCATATCTGACATCTATGTGCTGTTCACCACCGCTAAGAGCACTCAGCAATGCCTATATACCCGTATACATGTATGCACAGATAACAGGATCACACTGTGCTGTAATATTCCTCAATTACTCGAGTCCTTCTGTTCGGTGGTCCTCTGGTCTCAGCGTGGTCCCCGGTGGGCAGGTGGATGCTGAGGATATATAAGGATGGGACTTGGTGCTGTGCACAACAACATCTGGTGCAGCGCGCTACAGAGGATATCGTCTCTCCCCCCGCGGTCGCTGCTTATTACCTGCAACTCAGCTCATATATTATCTGCATTCTGCTGTGTCTCACATAGAACCTGGCTACGCTGATCGTACACACTGTAGTCCTGGGGGGGGGGGGGTGGGGGGGGGTCTGGTATGATTTGGTGGTCTATGTACTAAATTTTTGAGAGAGATAAAGTACCAGCCATTTAGCTCCTAACTGCCATTTTCCCCAAACACGGGGCAGATGTATTAAGCCTGGCGAAGAGATAAACTGGAGATAAAGTGGAAGGAGAAAACGCACCAGCCAATCAGCTGTGTTTGAAATATGACAGTTGGGAGTTGATTGGCTGCTGCGTTATCTCCTTCCACTGTATCGCCACTTTATCTCTTAATACCTATGCCCCACAGCCTGTAACGTGACAGTTAGGGGCACATTTACTAAGATGGGAGTTGTATTGAAGATGAGATGTTGCCCCTAGCAACCAGATTCCTCTACTTATTTATTTATCGCTTAATTTTTAAAAGCTCGTTCACATTTCAGCATTTTATATGTGAGTTTGCTGTATTTGTGTATGCAGAGAGAGAGAGAGAGAGAGAGAGAGAGAGGGAGAGAGAGCAGGACAATTAGCCAATCGTAATTAACCCATCGAATGCCAAATTAATTTGCCACGATAGGTGCGAAACTTGCCAAGCAAACATTATCGTTCTTTGATGATGCCTGCGATGTTACCTTATATTGGAGATATAATTTTTTTCTACAACATTTTTATTTGAATTTATATAACAAATGCGAGCGACGTTGGCATTTGTAAGCGGATTCTTTGCACATCTCTCACAGAGAAACGTTGGCACTCAAAGGGTCAATAGTCTTACTCCTAGTAAGGAAATGTTGGGCACTGGGCAATATGGAGAGTATACACTAGGCGTAGTAGACACAAGGTGGCAATAACAATCCATGGCATGTACACAGTATATACCCGCATGCTATCAGGGCTTATGTTACCTGCCTGTTTCACTCTATGGGGTCCTGTAACCCGGCTGCATACACACTGGATACACCGTAAACGCCATGTTTGACCTCTGTCACCCTGAATACACCCTGGATTGGCGGAGAGCTGGTTAATGTAACTACTTGGCAGTCAGTGCTATATAGGATTTCAATTAATTGTGAACATTGACAACCCAACAAATATAAATTCAGGCCCCACTATTAAGAAAACTATAATTTTAAAGCCGTCTTTTATGAGCAGGAAACAATGTTCTTCCCAGCTGTGGCGGTCTCGGGGCTCAATCAATGAAGTGACAATAAAAGCTGTCTATGGTCTAGACGCTGCGTGTTTATGGGCGATGCTGCTTGTCTGTCAGCAGAAGGGTCTTGGGCTGTGATCAGTCACCAATGCATTGGGCTACGTAGGGGGAATAGCAGTAGGAGAGAAAGAGGTCTTCATTGTCCCAAAGCCCTAGTACAGCGAAACTTAGCAGGAGACGTAACAAACGCTCTAAAGCAGACAGTTGGCGTAGTTGCCTATAGCAACCAATCGCCTCATTGGGTAACTTCTGCACTGGTCATCATTCCAAGGTTTCGGCAAAGTGTAATCTGGCTCCTCAGAACCATCATGAATGGATGAACGAGGAGAGGCCAAGTTCCTGGCCTGCTGAATAGTCTGCGCTACCATCCTTTCCAGGTCAACCAAAGACCCCAAGAAGGCATCAATGAAGATCCTTTGACCCCTCATGCCACCAAAACAGCTCTGAGCCATCGTGGCTTGGACTCCATAAGACATCTGAAGGTGTCCTGTAGACACCTGGAACCAAAATGTTAGCAGTAGATATTTGAAGTACTCTAAGTTATGAGTTGGGGCCTCCATGACTCGGACTTGTTTTACAGTACATCCCACAGATGCTGAATCAGAGGTCGATCTGGGGAATTTGAAGGACAAGTCAACACCTTGAACTCTTTTGTCATGTTACCCAACCATTCCTGAGCAGTTTTTGCAGTAGGCCACATTATCCTGCTGAAAGAGGGCACTGGCATCGGGGAATACTGATGTATGAATGTACTTGTAGGTAGTACGTGTCACAGTAACTTCCATAGGATGCCAGAACCCAAGGTTGCCCAGTAGAACATGATGTCCAGATCATCACAATTGATCCTTGTCCCTCATTCCTCATTTGCCCATTATTCCAGCTTCCAACGCATCATCTTGAAGGACACATCATTAAATTTGGAATTGATCTAAATACACAGTGAGGCAAGGCGTAACTAGGCTACCTCCATATTGCATAGAATGCTGGTCAACCATGGAGTCCAGGGTATTACGCACTTTGGGCCTGATTCAGGATGGATGATTATTATGAAACTGCACAGATGCAGGACCCATTCTGTGCATGTGCGGAATGTATCCTGCCTGATTACATACATCCCCCTTAGATGCTGTTGGTTGGCGATGAGGTGGTAGGGATGGCCGGGACAGGTGACGGACACCATGAGCGTGGCGAGGCTAAAGTATGCACCTCTGGATGCATACGTCCTGGCTTTCCATGGCGCCCTGCGGCAGCCAGCCTGATTAAGCGGAAGCTTCCTCAGCTGGCCATCGCCAACAGGAAAAACGGTACTCTTTACCTAGCACGGCGCCCATCGCAGGCATCGCGGCCATCAAATGCACTAAAAAACGGGTGCGACGCGATGCCCGCGATGCCCGCGATTTCCCATAGGGAACAATGTTAAAAGTGTGATTGGACGCGATTTTACTGTTCAATGCCTCAATGCCCGCGATTTTTCCATAGAAAACAATGTTAAATGGGCCACAGAGCCCAAATAGTCCCCCTGAAGTCTGAAATGGCCCCCACAATTGTTAACGCCACCCCACGATCAACGTGAACCCGAAGCGTGGCGAGCGCAGCGAGCTCCACTATCCACGTCGGCGTGGAGTTGAGAATAGAATAGTGTGGCGAGCGCAGCGAGCGGACGCGGATACCTTCACAGGTAAACGCGTCCCTTCGCGGGCTTCACAGGTATCCGCGTCCCCTCGCGGGGCTCGCCACGCTTCGGGCTCGGTGGCTCGCTGCGCTCTCCACACTATTCTATTCTCAACTCCACGCCGACGTGGATAGTGGGGGTATGAAAAGGTCGGAGGACGCGTACCGCTGCGCTCGCCACGCTTCGGGTTCACGTTGATCGTGGGGTGGTGTTAACAATTGTGGGGGCCATTTCAGACTTCAGGGTGGCTATTAGGGCTCTGTGGCCCATTTAACATTGTTTCCTATGGAAAAATTGCGGGCATTGAGGCATTGAACAGTAAAATCGCGTCCAATCACACTTTTAACATTGATCCCTATGGGAAATTGCGGGCATCGCGGGCATCGCGTCGCACCCGTTTTTTTAGTGCATGCGATGGCCGCGATGCCCGCGATTTTTTACCCCCGATGACCGCGATGGACATCGTGGGCGCCGTGCTAGGTAAAGAATACCGGAAAAACATTTCTATCAAACATCATTGTGGTTTTACCTAAAAATATTGATGTTACAGGATTATAACTTATATTTATTTACACCCTTGTCTAATTCAGTTGAAGAAAAATATCTACAGTATATCGGCAGTAAACATTGATTCTTGTACTAGATTTCTGTTTAACGTTCGATGTCCCTTCCCTACTGAGTCTGTGTGTGTGTCCTGCATATGTTTCTGTACTGTCAGTGAGTCTGTTTCCAACTTCTGTGTGTGCGCCCTTCAGTCATGCTGCCAGTATCCAATTTGTAAGTGCACAGTATAATTCAACGACCAACAAGAACTTAAACTTCTATGGTACTTGTATGTAAGGATGGATGCAGATCACTTTGTAAAATGTTATATTACACCAATCTGCCCCTGGTCCCTACACACGTAGCGATATACTAGCATTTTCTGAGCGATGTTACTTATTTTAACTACATCGCTGTGTGTGGGGGCCATAGCGATATGCAGCCGCCAGTCGCTATCTCCCGGCGATTAATATCCAGAATGCTGATTATTAATCAGTCGGGGCCAGTGTTCTCACCGGCGAACACTAGCCCTGACAGATCGCTCAGCACACATCCCTGGCACATCGCTGTTTGTCCCAGCTTGAGTTGCTTAATGTTAAGAACACTTCCCATTTTTCGCATGGAACGCAGCGCGGGCAAATTCATAGTCAGCGCACATTGGGATGAGCCCAATCTCACTGTGTTATTTAATTGGCAGCAGAAAGTTCATAGAGGTCTGATACCACAATCCGGTCACGCTAGAATACAAAAAAGATTTAATAACAAAACGTAATAAAAGAAATTGTAGCTAAGGTGTTTGATAACCAAACTCTTGCGCTAAAAAATAACTGCCAACAATCACTCGTTACCCCCCCCCCCCCAAGCATTTATAAAATTGTGTCTCTCTGTGCAAACACTCGTACGAACCGCCGTTGCGTTGTTAATTTAGCCGCAGACATATATATAGAGAGAAATTGTGCCAGTGTAATCTGAACTTGTAATTCTTAAATGCTTCCAATTCATTCTTATGTTAAATTGAATTGTCTGCACACCTGAGGGTGTAACTTAATGGCTGTGGTCTCGGGAAATTTATTACAGACGGCAGGGTGCAATGCCCACTATCGCCCTCAGGATGGCAGCAGAGAGAGGGGGAAAGACGATTCCTCCCTTGCACAGCAGCTGTCTCCTATAAGCACACTTTTCTGCTAGGAGGGTAATTTAGAACAATTACACCAATTATTATTGCTTTTCTAATTAGTGTTTTTCCTACAGAATTAGCTGAGTGTTTATTAGAAGTCGCACGCTGCCAACAGCTTAACCGCTTCCGCGCCAGGTTTAAGTTAACGCAACCTTTTTTTTTTTTTTTCACGGTTGTTTTTGAATTTTTATTTATTTATTTTCCTTCTTATACGGTCCCGGCATAAAAGCATTGATTAAATATTAATTTTGCCTTGTTACATTTGGCATTAATTTTTAACTAGCTTTGTGTCTTCCTTAGAAGAGAGTGTGTTAAATCCAGGCCTTTCGGAAACTGAGTACGTCTCTTTACCCCCACATAAAGGACCGTTGCATTTGTTTTGTAATTTACAAGGAGGAAATTCGAGAATACGATATATTAAGTGAGTTATTTCTGTGGTTGGGATAAGGAGCCACTTCAACGATCCCTATCTCCCTGGACATCCTTGTCTATGCTTAAAGGAAACTATTATCCAGATACGTTGGTTTTAAATAAGATATTTAATATTGAGTATAATTAAGCTTTGCAATTAATTTGATTAGAGACACAATTATTTCTACTACAGTCACTCCTTTGTCATGACACAGACTGTACGGTTAGTCACAGGCTGAGCCTCTTCCCCAATAGCTGATGCAGCCACCTGTATTATATATACTATTGTTATTATTATGCTTTATTTATACGGCGCCACAAGGGATCCGCGGCGCCCAGTCCATGAACAAATAGGTAAAACGAGAACACAGTACAAGACAATTGGGTATATTCAATCTCGGGTCCCTGTCCTGTTCTCGACCCGCTCGACGGCAAATTGAATCCCGCCTGCCGAGTGCCCAAAAGGGGGCGTGGCTGCGAGAAAGGGCCGTGGATCATTGAGATCTGACCGCGAGCTCGACAATCCACAGCCATTCTCTGCAAAATGAGCCCAACTGCTTTTAAATTGTCGGGAAAGACAGCATCTGCCTCTATTTCCCCCGTTGGAAATAGCAGCTGGGGATTGAATACCCTTCAATGTAGGACAAGTACAGGGTACATAAACATGGCTGCATCAGCAAGCAACACTGAAAAATGGGTACTTGTGTAGTTTTACGGTGGCAGCTTACACTATGTTTGAATCTACGTTATTAGCGTAGCCCAACGGCTGCCTTTCTTGTGTAGTTTCACGGCGGCAGCCTAAGCTACTTTGTCTGCGTAGCCCAACGGCTGCCTAGCGAAGAAGGCGTAGTGTCTCCATGGCAGACCTGAGTAGTTAGTGTAGCCACCGTACTGTCCATGGGAGCTGCAGCTCTGTCCCCGGCGTCCCTGGCAAGCCTACTGAGCCAGCGGAAAGGGGATCATGCGGACACCAGCGGAGAGGGGATCATGCGGGCACCGGCGGAGAGTCGCTCCATCTCTCTGAGGCGCAGGAGCGTCTCAGATGCTTGAGCGTCTCAATAATTTTTGCGGCAGGGTACAGAACCATGCCGACAGGATTAGGTGTTTGATAGCTCGTGCGCCTCCTGCTCAAAGGGGGGGGGGGGGTGCGGCTGCAAGTGCATTTCATGCACAATAAAGGAGGCATTTGCCAGTGCGTCCTTCCGACCTGTTTCTTAGCCCCACTATCCACGTCAGCATGGAGTCAATTTTATAAAGTGTGGTGAGTGCAGCGAGCCGCCGAGCCTCCACATATATTCCGCGTCCCCTCGCTGCACTCGCCACACTTTATAAAATTGACTCCATGCTGACGTGGATAGTGGTGGTATGAACAGGTCGGGAGGATGCGTAACGCGCCCACTCGCCACGATTCGGGCTGGCGTGGTTAGTGGGGGTGTTTCAGGAACACATTCACACCTGTCATGTCAGGCAGGTTAAAATGGTCAATGGTTCCCAAACAATTGGCCTTATTTTGGTTCATTCTTTCTGACAAAATCCTTCTTAGATGGGCAAAACCATGTGCACTGCAGGTGGGGCAGATGTAACATGTGCAGAGAGAATTAGATTTGGGTGGGGTTTTACTTCAAAGTGAGATCTATATTGCAGTGTAAAAATAAAGCAGTCAGTATTTACCCTGCACAGAAACAAAATTACTCACCCAAATCTAATTCTCTCTGCACACGTTACATCTGCCCCCCTGCAGTGCACATGGTTTTGTCCATCTAAGAAGGATTTTGTCAGAAAGAGTGAACCAAAATAAGGCCCAATGTGATAAGCCCTGGCTGACTACACTAACTGCGTAACGCTGACTGACTACACTAACTGCGTAACGCTGACTGACTACACTAACTGCGTAACGCTGACTGACTACGCTAACTACGTAAGCTCCAGTTGGCCAGGAATGGGCGGGAAGACGACGCTGATACTAACAGGGACGCCTGACTGACTACTTGTGTAGTTTCACGGTTGCTGCTTAAGCTATACTGTTAGCATAGCCCAGTGGTAGCCAACCCTAGCCCTCGAGAGCTACCAACAGTTCACATCTTCCAGACAACCTAGCTGCTGCACAGCTGCACTCATTAATCACTGACACATTTTAAAAGATACACAGATGGAGCTAATTAGCTCACTTGTGATTCTTTGAGGAGACCTGCAAAACATGCACTTTTGGTAGCTCTCGAGAACTAGGGTTGGCTACCCCCAGGCATAGCCTAATGGCTGCGGCCGTAGGAACACAACCCCCCCCCCCCCCACTGCAGTGCAGCATGGTTTTGTCTATCTGCAAAAATTGCAGCCTTGATAACCGGTCTGAATTAGGCTCTTGATGCCATCAAAGTGAGTATGGAGTAGATTATGGTTTAAATAAGAGAAGGAAAAGCCCATCAGGGAAGAGGGCCCTGCTCGTGAGATCTTACATTCTACAGGCATCAGCAACATGCTTGCATCCTGCCTGCATCTGGTTAGCTATCCCCCTTGTTACCTCCCAGGAATGTCTGCTAAAAAACACATTCTCAGCATCGAAATTCATTCTGATCTGGGAGCGGTAACCTCAGAGTGCAAGCACACTTGGATACGTTCACAGCGCCATAGCGGCTGAACACATGAATGATGTGTGTTTTTTTTTATCTCTGAGTAGCTCAGAATATAACTATAATTTCTTAGTATTTCTTCAGAGAGAGGGAAGATACCTTTCTATCCGTACCTTTGTATCGGATCTCCTACCTCTGACAGAATGCAGTATTACCTCAATCTGAGTCCTCTAATCAGCTCTTTGCTGAACTGACTCTCCTCTATGTGCTCTGATTGGTGAATTCCAGTTGCGTTGGACAGACCTCTTCACTGGTCCTCTAGTTCCCTACAGAGTCTTCTACTGAGACTTCAGTCCTGTGAGGGCAGATTGTCAGAAGCATGTCCCATAGACAGGATCGGATTAAGCTCTGGTAGTGCCAAAGGCATCCAAGACAGGTGGACCGCTTAAGACAGGAGGGCCCAGGGGTACTCAAACCCTGCCCTCCACCTTAATCCAGGACTGTCCTTAGGAATTCCCACCTAATTTCACCTCAGTAGTTCATAGTGTTATTCATGAGATTGTAGCCTATGAATTCAGTAGGAAATGGTGACCATTTCCGACTTCCTGCTTCAATCATGTCCCTTGGTCAGAGGCTACGCTACCATTGGTGTAGCATGTGCATTGCAATGGGACCCCTGAGGACTGGTCCATACAATGGCCGCCTCCACTGGGCATTTTATCATAGTTTGAAGTCAGCAAAGACAGATGGTAACAGCCTCAGCAAAATGAACTTTGTATTCAGCTGAAACATGCACTAGATAATAACTAATGAGCTAAAGACCACTGGCACACAAAAAAAAGCTAATTAAAGGTTTCGTAGCGATCCCTATAGTCATTTCCTCTCACGCACCAAGTTCGGGCCTCTTCCTGTCTATTTTTGCTCTTTGCTGTTGGAGTTTACCGCTTTGGCGTTCCTGAGCTTCGCTCGTTGCTGTTCTCCAGAGGGAGAGCCTTGCTGGGGAAATGCACAATTAATAATTCAGCAATCATAATTGCTAATTATTAAAACAATGATACCGTACTTCATGGCCTACTTTGTGTGTTCCTTTCTTAAATAACGGCAGTGTAAGTTACTTGCAGAAATCTAGATCATATCTCATAAGTCTTAGTTAAATATAAAAGTAAATGTCATTACCATATTAATAGGCCATTAAAACACTCGCGGGCATATTTAATAAAGTAGTTCAAGTAGAACATACAGTGTAACCCGTAGTTACCTATCAGAATGTCACTTTCACTGATGTGATTCACATTAGTGTGCTGAGGTGGGAGGGGCTTATGGCGCAAGTCACTAAGTCCAGCCCACACCCCAAATTATTGCTCCTCCATAGCATTTTCCTTCGTAACTTCATCAAGCCAATGGGATCTATTATGCAAATGGCATAAGTCTAGAGTAAGCAGTACTGGCCCCTCCCCCCCAACACTTTTGCCAACCTTGTTCGCAATGCAGAGTCAAGCAATTCAATTGCATCTATACTTACATCTGAAGAGACATGACAGGCATACAGTACTTACATTACCTTCTTTCTCAGAAGTCGCAGGAGAACAGATAAATGATAAAATGACACAAATCTACAAATTTTGGGGGGGGGGGGGGGGTTTGAGAAAAAGTGAAGCGCTCATTAATCTCTGCTGCCGTTTTGATACCCTGGAAGCAATTCCTTTGATTCCAAAAAACATAGGACAAAATTGGGTAGAGGGGTATGTGTAAAAAGCGCTGAGAAATTAAAATGAAGATGATACATATTTATCTTGAAAACTCCGCTTCACAGGCACTTCCTCTCTCTCTCCGCCTTGAGTGCTTGGTGATGTGGTTCTCAGATATGAAAAATAAAAATATACTGTACACAACCAATGTGTAGTGTTGTCTTTTTCTGATATGTGGTTAATGGTGTTTATCAGGCACAAGTATGTAGTAACATGTAAAGGTTTCTTTATGTTGAAATTAAGGGTGTGTATTCATACTCACAACATCAATGCCTTGATAAAGGGATCATCTCGAAACACGTTGAAAAGAGGGAGTCCACAGCTGGAGAAGTGGTGTGTTGGATGACCCTGGTTGAAGTTATGATCTATTGCTTACCATCTATTCAGTGTTGCACTATTAAGGTCTAAGCCTGAAACCTGGGCCCCCACAACCACCCTCCAAACGGCGCTCCAGAAGTTTTTCTTTTACCGTGAGGTTTTTAATGTGATGTATTTTATGTATATTTTGCATCACCAATTAATAGAACCGTTAAACAAGTGGTGAGCATGGGTATGCACCCTTAATTTCAACATAAAGAAACCTTTATATGTGTCCTATACTACATACATGCGTAAGTTAGGTACGCTCATTGCCTAACAAACACCATTAACCACACATCTGAGAAAAAGACAACACTACGCATTGGTTGTGTA
This sequence comes from Crinia signifera, assembly GCF_055691185.1. Lineage (NCBI taxonomy): Eukaryota > Metazoa > Chordata > Amphibia > Anura > Myobatrachidae > Crinia > Crinia signifera. Next base: position 463,465,426 of record NC_139217.1, read on the forward strand.
TATTTTTATTTTTAGTATCTGAGAACCACATCACCAAGCACTCATGGAGGAGAGAGAGGACGAGCTTGTGAAGTGGAGTTTTCAAGATAAGAATACAGTTGGAGCCCCTGTCAACTTTGTTCCTCAGGTCATGGCTCACCGTGGCTAGCCATGGCTATCCTATTGTTCTCAGCAGCAATACAATACATAGAGCAATACAGTAGGGGATTAGCATCGTAATCCTATTACTCGCTTAATCCAATTAACAGGCTAATGAGGAGGGCTCCATCTGTATATCATCTTCATTATAATTTCTCAGCACTCTTTACACATACCCCTCTACCAAATTTTGTCCTACAAAATTGACTAATGTTTGCTCTGCCTCCTCCCCACAGATCTGTGATTTGAGTAATTTTGTAACAGAGGGGGTGGAGTCTAAAAGTGCAAGAGAGAGACCGCGCCCCCAAAGTAGTTAGTTGCATCGTTAGCATAACTTACTAGAGGCACTAGAGGGAAGTTAGGGATAGAGGGGATTAGGGTTAGGGATTGTGCAAATATACTTATTGGAATGCTGGAAGACGACAGCTCTGACCTGATAACTGGCATCAAGTTATCCCCCCTCCCACTTTGTAGACAGCGACCCTGGGGATGTTACAGAAGAGAGGCACCTGCTAAAGCTGTCACACCTATCTGTGAGCCAGATGCCCTAAGCTCCAAAAGTGATAAAATGGAGAGTGATAAACAGTCAGCCAATCAGCTCCTACCTGCCATGTCGCAGACTGTGTTTGAAAAGTGTCAGGCAGGAGCTGATTGGTTGGTTGCTTATCACTCTCCATTTTATCACTTTTGAAGCTCGGTAAAATAAATCAGGCCCAGTATGGTTGCGTGGTCGAAATATATCATATTTTTGATGAGAACGTTTGCCACACATGTGCGCAATAATGGCCTGATTCAAAGTTTCACGCAATTACGAAGGTGGGCGGATTTCAGGATTGTACACTAACTGAATGTGTGCCACAGCCTACATACGAAACGTAATTCTGTGCGATTGCATACCCTCCAACATTACCCATTCCATTAGGTACAAAATGCTCTGTTTCTGGACTTCCTTACCAGTAGCAGTTGCAGAGGTGAGGCTGCAGCACAGTCCAATATTCAAAAAGGGGAGCCACCTACTGCCACAGAAAACATCACTGTCCTGGAGTCACTGGCAGTTGATGTGACCCCCCTCTTTGAACATTGGACTGTGCTGGAGTCCAACCTTTTGTAACTGACACTGACAGGGAAGTACAGGAACAGAGCATTTTGTACCTAATGGAATGGGTCATGTTGGAGGGTATGCGATTGTTAAGGTGGCCATACACACGCAGCTTTATCTTCAGATCTGGCTGGTTGGAACAAAAACATGGTTATGAATGAGAGCAAATGACAGTTGACCATTTGCTTGGAAATGCTGGAAAACTGACAAACTGTCACTCATCCATAACCATGTTTTTGTTCCAACCAGCCAGATCTGAAGATAAATCTTACTAGTGTATGGGCACCTTAAGTTTCTTTCAAGATCAACTTAATATTATTATAAAGGTGCAGGGCCCATATACTGCTGCCTAATCTGCCTACGCACGCAGACCTCAGCTGTATCTCACTTGCCATTAACTGAGGTAGATAGAAATGTGTCTTATTCCAGGCACCTCTCCAACACCAAAGACCGGGCTGGCTCAGATAAGAATAATGGCGTCTGTTCTTGCAAACGGAGCAGTGGTGGCAGAGCAGTCGCAATAGTACGGACATCTCCGCCGCATGGATATCCAATCTCTGGAAGCGTTGGCAAATGCGTCCTTGTCTCCTGAAACCGAAAATGATGACCTAAATCTCAATTCCAGATTTCTAAGGGGGTTATTCAGACCAGATCAATGCTGTGCGAATTCGCAAGCCTATCGGTTATCGAATTACTGCACATGCGTGAGTCTAAACAGCGACAAATATCAGTGATTGTTTTTTCACAATCCCCTTACCATGTGTGGATGGTAACCGGCTGTTTTCTGGGAGTGGCAGGAAAAATGAAGGTGTGGCCAGGTGTTTACAGGGTGGGTCTGTGATGTCAGCTCCGGCACCGATCAGAATAATTGTGTGGCATAGTGGTGGAAGGTTCTTAGAAGGAGAGGGGGTGGACCCGCAACAGCTGTAGTTGGATTATATATAAATAAATTAGACTCAATAGATTTAAACCAGCATGAAAAACCACTTCTGGCAAATGCTGGTGGTTATGGTGCTGGTGGTGCGCCCAGCGTTCAGCACGTAGACTGAAAGTGGGGGGGGTTTTTTGTATTTTGCAGAGGTGCAAAACAAAAAGACAGCAAACGCTTTGTGGGCGCACTCTTTTGATTTACAGTATTGTAGATTAAGTATTTATTTATTTATGAATTTAATCTAAAACATAGCTTTTATTGACTTGGTTAAAAAATGAGAGTCTGACGCAATGAAATTACTTAAATATTATTTAAATATTAATTATTTGGTTATTCATTGTGGTTTTGTTGTGTGATTGTCGGGTATACAATTATATATTATATACCGAATAAAATGATTTCAACCACACTTTTCTGTATCATTTACTGCATGTGATCATCTAAGGTATATGGACCAGAGTGACCGTAGGTTGCAAAAATGAAAACAATCCCCTGAAATAGATAAATTGTATAGGGGGGGGATTCGCTACCCCACGTCAATATCAAAGATTTAATTTTTAATTTTTAATTTTTTGCCTTAATGGCTATTTATAGTAACACAGACAGTAGGCGGCTCCAAAACCACTAATCCTGCGGCACTATGCCCTGCACATAGAGTATACCACACCTGGACTTCTCCAGGGGTCACCCACCTGGATACTGCCCAGGCCCTTCACTGCTTGGCTTCCAAGTTCGGAAGGGTATTTGGGCAGACCAGTGAGGTATGGTGGTATAAAAAATAGGCGGGCTACGGTCACAGGCAGTGGCTCTAGTCAACTGACAGTATCACCAGATTTATTACAGGCAGATTTTAAGGTAACGACCACAAAAATTTAAGTATGAAAATAAGTTTGGATGTTTGTTACTCCTTTTATGCGCACGGCATTACCAGCATTATCAGTTTCAATTTAGCTGCTAGATATTTGCAGGTATTGACAATTATGCAGTGGAGACAAATACTGGTGCTGAAATGGTTAGTAAATACAGTGATTTTGGTACGTAACAAGCACCAGCAGAAATGTTCTATATGGGACTCTTGATTGAGTGAGGCCACACACTATGAGATATATACAGAGTTATCTACGTAGACGGAGCCCTTCAGAGAAGGATCACTGACAAGTGCTGGTACTGAGATAGTTAATAGATACAGTGATTTTAATAGGTAAATCGCACCAGCAGAAATCTTTTATATGGGACTCTTGATTGAGTGTGGCCACACACCGTAAGATGGAGGTTCTGTAGCAGGCACTTGGAGTAATAGGCGCCTTGCACTGTTATATCACGGCAGGGAAAATTTAAGCATAGAACAACATAAGTACCCTGCGTGGGGTGGCAAGGTGAATATAGTTATACGGTCGGTGGAGCAGAGCTCAGATGCAACGGCAATCTGAGGTTGCTCCCATACCTTAACCCGCTCTAACTCCGGCAGGTAGATGTGCTGTCCTGTGTGAGGAGGGCTGTGTTGGCGCTGTATGACTGACGTCAGCGCAAGTAGCGGCTCCTGACTCCCGGGGTAGTGTGCAGGGTCCGGTGGGTATCTGGCTGCCGAGCTGAGCTAGGGAGATTCGACGCTGTCTCTTGTGATGACGTGGGGGGCGGCTGGACACGTGTTTCGCCTCCTGACGGCTTCTTCATGCAGCGCCATTGTGGTTGGGGGCATTTGCCCTTTATTCTATGTCCCGTCCTATCCGTTAATTGGTATTCTGATTGGCAGGTAGCTCAACCAATGGGGAACATGTGTTCAATAGAGTTCCAGAATTATCAGTAATGGCTTCGCTTGTGGCCATTTTGGTTGAGGGAAATTTGCCCTGTTATAGTTATTGTTATTATGCTGTAGTATGGATGTCTTTATAGATGGTAATTCTATATATGTAGTATCATCATGACGAGTGTCTTGTACTTTTCAGCCTGTGATATACTATTTAGAGTTTGCTTAGTGGCCTCGTTTATTTAGTTCCTAGGACGCCATTTTGCTTGAGGGAAAGTTTGCCCACAGTTGTATGTATACCATTGTGGCATGGTTACTGTGCTGTACATCGTGGTTCTAGGTATACGAGTGCCTGTAATTTGGTGGTGACATACCTTGTGCCCCACTCAGCTGCTAGTAGGGTTGCTAGGAGCTGTTGATAATTTACAATATTGTTTGAGATATAATTTTTATGGTTCATTTTTTGATTTTTAATTTTTTAGTTATAATATTTATTTGTTTTATTAATTTTTGTTAATTATTTGGATTTTGGAATTTTGTGAATTTTTAGTTTTTAATTAAATTGTAAAAAAAGTAGAAAAAAGGGAAAAAAACAGAAAAAAGAGAAAAACCAGAGAAAAACTGAACATGGGCTATAAAATATTTTTACATGAATTATTTTGCCGTTATTAATATTCGGACGGTTAGACAGTTTTGCAGAGTTTTTTATTTGGGCTAATTGTTGCGCCCTGTTGGGTAATAGTTGATCGATCTCCCTGAGACATTAGATATATTGGGGCCTATTACTGGTATCTGATTGTTCCAAATAGTTCTTTGTAAGGAACTCCTTATATTCTTCCTGCGCTCCCGTATATGGGTGTCTGGACTTTTGCACGGTTGGCCAGTCTTTGTCCATGGCGGGAGAGAAAATGGAGTTACTTGATTAATTAAGGGTTAAGGTGTTCGGCATAGGGGTTGAAAATGGGGTTAGTGGTGCCCTGTGATTGCGACCTTGTGATATAACTAAAAGGTGTACATACATGGTGTAGTGAGTTGATTAGCTGTTATTGATGGGGTAACCTGTTTCCAGGTGTGGTTATAATAGTAATTATATCATTATAAGTATGTGAGCTGTGCCCAGATTGTGCTGCCTGTGATTGGCGATGTGGTAAAAAGGAATTGAGTGTTATATAGTTGCTGAGTAAGGGACCATAGTATCTGGTTGGGTAGTGCTAATAATGTGAGAAAAAAACCTGTGACATGCGTGAGAAAGTGAAAATGTGAAAAATTGGGTAGATACTGGGTTGGGGAACCATAAATAAGGTGATGGATACCTGTGAGGGTATTAAAAATTAATTTAATAGAAAGTTGGTTGAGGTATATCATGTGCCGATTGTTGGTTGATTCTAATGATGGTGATATAGCTTCAATGAAGGTGATGAGCGATCATTTCAGAAATGCCCCATACTTAATGTCTTCATTTAGACCTCTCGGGGTTAGAGATCCCAGACGGAAGATCCATTTGCTCTCCCTTTGCAGCAGAGTTTGGTTCAGGTCTCCACCCCTCTGGCCTAGCTGTATTTGTTCCAGCCCCCGAATGGTGAAGCCTTTGGGTTTGCCTTGGTGAGCCTGTTTGAAATGCCTCGCCACGGTAGTAAGTTGTTTCATTTTGGCTGAGTCGGTGAGTACATTCCGAATATTTCCCAGATGTTCTAAGGCTCGTATTTTTAGCATGCGAGAAGTCATCCCAACATAGTGCATATTGCAGTCACAGGTGATACAATAGATCAGGTTTTTACTTCTACAGTTGAAATAATCTTTTATTGTTATACTTTGCCCATATTTGTCTTGTATTTCCTTCGATTTGTTGATATATTGGCAGATTTTACAGCTTCCACATGGGTAGCTGCCGCTGGGTAGATCATTTCTGGACTTTTCTTGGATGAGATGACTCCGCACCAGTTGGTCTTTGAAATTTGGGGCGCGTCTCCAGCTCATATCAACTCTGGGTTTGAGTTTGGTCGACAGATCTTCATCATTGAGTATGATAGGCCAATGTTTTTGGATTATACTTTTGATTTGTCGCCATTCCGAGCAGAAGTTGCCTACAAACCTGATTGTGTTGACAGTTGGTTTTGAGGTAATTGGTTTCTCATGAAACAGGATTTGTGATCGGTTGGTGGATTGTACCATTTTTTGAGCTTTCTTAATGGACCTGTTCGAGTAGCCCCTTTCTCTTAGTCTTCCTGCTAGTTCTTTGCTTTTGGAAGAAAATACATCATCGCTTGAGCAGTTGCGTTTTAGCCTAAGATATTCGCCCTTTGGTATATTATTTACCGTAGGAGGGAAATGGGCACTTGATTGGTGGAGTAGGCTGTTAGTTGCCGTGGTTTTCCTGAAGAGTTCGGTCTCGATCTTGTTATCAGGTCCTCTATAAATCCTCAAGTCCAGAAACGAAATACTGGTGTAGCTGTATTCATACGTTAACTTTAGGTTTAAAGAGTTGTGGTTCAAATTTTGGATGAATTGTTTGAGTAATTGTTCGGTACCTTTCCAGATCAGACAAATGTCATCTATGTACCTCATCCATATGGTGACATTCTCCTCATAGATGTGATTGTCGTCATTAAACACGTGTTCTCGCTCCCACCACCCAAGGAAGAGGTTGGCGTATGTGGGGGCACAGGCCGCCCCCATAGCCGTCCCCCTTCCTTGGATGTAGTACCGATGATTGAAAATGAAATAATTTTTCCGAAGGACGAAGTCTAGTAGGTCCAGAAGGAAGGTTTGGAAGTCACCTACTTCTCCCATTTCCAGGAAATATTGAACAGCTTTGGTTCCCAGTTCATGTTTTATACTTGTATAGAGTGCTTCCACATCCATACTCACCAAAATCTCATTCTCATCCAGATATGCATCGTGTAATTTCTTTAGTACATCAGCCGTATCCTGGGTATACGAGGGTAGTGATGTTACGTGTTGTCTTAAGTGGGTGTCCAGAAATATGCATGCTTTCTCGATTAGTGCTCCGTTGCCCGACACTATCGGACGTCCGGGTGGTTCCAGGAGGTTTTTGTGAACCTTTGGCAGCATGTAAAACGTGGCTATCCTTGGGTGTGGTGTCTGGAGAAATTGATGCTCTGTTTTGGTGATGATATTGTTGTTTTTAGCTTGATCAATGATGCGATCATATTGGGTCTTGAAGTTTGAAGTGGGATCAAAGATGGTTTTAGTATAGCACGTCTTATCATCCAGCTGTTTGTTGGCCTCTTTAAGATATAGCTGTAGGGGCCAGATCACTATATTTCCTCCTTTGTCTGAAGGTTTCAGTACCACATCTGTCCATTCTTTGATTTCTTGAACCGCTTTTCGTTGTTCTTTGGTGATGTTCCCAGCAAATCTGTAATGCTTTTTGTTGATGTGTAGTTGGTCTAGATCATGTGAGACCATCTTTGTGAATACTTGTACCTCTGGGCAAATGTTGAAGGGTGGGAAAAAGGTTGACCTTTTCTTGCATACTGGTCTCTTTTCGGATCCTATCTGTTGTTCCTCATTTTCCAGATCCTCCAGTATTGAAAGTGCTTCCTGTTCCTGACTGGTCCATACTGGGTTTGAGGTACTGGATTGATCTTTTCTTGCATGGAATTTAGCCAGTAACAGTTTTCGACTGAAAAGTTGTAAGTTCGTCTCCCATTGAAAGCGGTCGAAGGTGGATGTGGGGCAAAATGTTAGACCTTTTTGTAATACCTCCTGTTGGACTTCTGAGAGGTTGTGTGATGATAGGTTAATTATCTGTAACCTTGATACCCCTGGTCCCTCGATTGTCTGACCCGTTGTGGATAGCGGTTTGGTATTTGCTGCTCCCATCTCGGTCTGTCCCTTCTTCCTCTTGGTGCGGCTCCTTCTGGTCTTTCTTTTGTTTTTTGCTTGGGACCTCTGTTTCCCCGACCATAGGCCAAAAAAGGTTCCGCAATATGATGGCTTGAAGCGGATGCTGGTGGTTGTTGATTTGAGCTTCGGCTGTGTGTTGTATCCTCTGAATGCGAGTTATCGTCGCTGTAGTCATCCACACTGGATAATTCCGTGTCTGATGTTGAGGGTGGGTATCTTGGGTTCTCCCTGCGATAGCTCCTTCTGGCCCAGTTGAAGATTCGTCCGGTCTGGAAATCTATTTGGTCCCTGTGGAATTTTGATTTCTTCCTCTCAATAATGTTCTTCTCGTATTCTTCTAGGTCTTTCTTATTTTTTTCAAAATTTTGTTGGAAAGCTGGGGTCTGTTCCCAGGGTTCTAATTTCTTTCCAAGCAATTCGACTTCTTTTGAGATGGTTTCCAAAGTCAAGAGGTTATGCTGAATCAGGATGTTCATTAGGTCTTGGGAGCACTTCAGCAGGCTGTTTTCCCATTCAGTTTTCAAATTTTCTGTACATAGTTCAAAAGCTGGGAATGTTCTGGGGCGCAGGCCACGTGGGGTAATTTTCAGTCTGCAATAGTTCTCCAAACTTGTTAGGTCCCAGTTTGTCCTGACCTGCCGTTGGAGAGTATATTTCAATTTGAGTAAGTCATCTGTCCAGTTGGAATCGGGTATAGTTTCGTTCAAAGTGTTAGGAAAAATATTGTCCAAGTTCTCTGTTCTTCTCTTCTGCTGTAATTCATTTTTTAGGCTGAAGTTAGACATTTGATGTTTACTGGTGAATGTATTTTCTCCAGGAGTATGACGGGAATAGTTTAGGTTTCCAAGTTTTTTAGAAGCTATTGGTGAGTGAATTGCGTACCAATACTCAGATAGCGTGCTGGATCCTAGAGCTGAGATAGAACTCAGTAGGGTTAGATTCTTAGAAGGAGAGGGGGTGGACCCGCAACAGCTGTAGTTGGATTATATATAAATAAATTAGACTCAATAGATTTAAACCAGCATGAAAAACCACTTCTGGCAAATGCTGGTGGTTATGGTGCTGGTGGTGCGCCCAGCGTTCAGCACGTAGACTGAAAGTGGGGTTTTTTTTTTGTATTTTGCAGAGGTGCAAAACAAAAAGACAGCAAACGCTTTGTGGGCGCACTCTTTTGATTTACAGTATTGTAGATTAAGTATTTATTTATTTATGAATTTAATCTAAAACATAGCTTTTATTGACTTGGTTAAAAAATGAGAGTCTGACGCAATGAAATTACTTAAATATTATTTAAATATTAATTATTTGGTTATTCATTGTGGTTTTGTTGTGTGATTGTCGGGTATACAATTATATATTATATTCCGAATAAAATGATTTCAACCACACTTTTCTGTATCATTTACTGCATGTGATCATCTAAGGTATATGGACCAGAGTGACCGTAGGTTGCAAAAATGAAAACAATCCCCTGAAATAGATAAATTGTATAGGGGGGGGATTCGCTACCCCACGTCAATATCAAAGATTTAATTTTTAATTTTTAATTTTTTGCCTTAATGGCTATTTATAGTAACACAGACAGTAGGCGGCTCCAAAACCACTAATCCTGCGGCACTATGCCCTGCACATAGAGTATACCACACCTGGACTTCTCCAGGGGTCACCCACCTGGATACTGCCCAGGCCCTTCACTGCTTGGCTTCCAAGTTCGGAAGGGTATTTGGGCAGACCAGTGAGGTATGGTGGTATAAAAAATAGGCGGGCTACGGTCACAGGCAGTGGCTCTAGTCAACTGACAGTATCACCAGATTTATTACAGGCAGATTTTAAGGTAACGACCACAAAAATTTAAGTATGAAAATAAGTTTGGATGTTTGTTACTCCTTTTATGCGCACGGCATTACCAGCATTATCAGTTTCAATTTAGCTGCTAGATATTTGCAGGTATTGACAATTATGCAGTGGAGACAAATACTGGTGCTGAAATGGTTAGTAAATACAGTGATTTTGGTACGTAACAAGCACCAGCAGAAATGTTCTATATGGGACTCTTGATTGAGTGAGGCCACACACTATGAGATATATACAGAGTTATCTACGTAGACGGAGCCCTTCAGAGAAGGATCACTGACAAGTGCTGGTACTGAGATAGTTAATAGATACAGTGATTTTAATAGGTAAATCGCACCAGCAGAAATCTTTTATATGGGACTCTTGATTGAGTGTGGCCACACACCGTAAGATGGAGGTTCTGTAGCAGGCACTTGGAGTAATAGGCGCCTTGCACTGTTATATCACGGCAGGGAAAATTTAAGCATAGAACAACATAAGTACCCTGCGTGGGGTGGCAAGGTGAATATAGTTATACGGTCGGTGGAGCAGAGCTCAGATGCAACGGCAATCTGAGGTTGCTCCCATACCTTAACCCGCTCTAACTCCGGCAGGTAGATGTGCTGTCCTGTGTGGAAATGCTGGAAAACTGACAAACTGTCACTCATCCATAACCATGTTTTTGTTCCAACCAGCCAGATCTGAAGATAAATCTTACTAGTGTATGGGCACCTTAAGTTTCTTTCAAGATCAACTTAATATTATTATAAAGGTGCAGGGCCCATATACTGCTGCCTAATCTGCCTACGCACGCAGACCTCAGCTGTATCTCACTTGCCATTAACTGAGGTAGATAGAAATGTGTCTTATTCCAGGCACCTCTCCAACACCAAAGACCGGGCTGGCTCAGATAAGAATAATGGCGTCTGTTCTTGCAAACGGAGCAGTGGTGGCAGAGCAGTCGCAATAGTACGGACATCTCCGCCGCATGGATATCCAATCTCTGGAAGCGTTGGCAAATGCGTCCTTGTCTCCTGAAACCGAAAATGATGACCTAAATCTCAATTCCAGATTTCTAAGGGGGTTATTCAGACCAGATCAATGCTGTGCGAATTCGCAAGCCTATCGGTTATCGAATTACTGCACATGCGTGAGTCTAAACAGCGACAAATATCAGTGATTGTTTTTTCACAATCCCCTTACCATGTGTGGATGGTAACCGGCTGTTTTCTGGGAGTGGCAGGAAAAATGAAGGTGTGGCCAGGTGTTTACAGGGTGGGTCTGTGATGTCAGCTCCGGCACCGATCAGAATAATTGTGTGGCATAGTGGTGGAAGGGTCAGAGTTACAAACAGACTGTACACACTAGGGAAATGAGTCAGTTGCTCCCTCCCGGCCCCTATGGTCGGCCAACAACTGTCGGCCAACGACTGTCATCTCTCCTCCACCCTGATCACTGCTTCCCATGCTAAAGTACAGGACTTTGCCCGTGCTGCACCCCTTTAGTGTAACGCACTCCCTCGCTCCATTAGACTCTCTCCGACTTTGCGAAGCTTCAAACGGGCACTGAAAACTCACCTATTCATCAAAGCGTACCCTTCCCCTGCATAAACTAGTCCTGAGGCTGGTTCTCCGACCCCTTGCCTGTTTACATCCTGCTATCTAGCCACCACCCCCTCGCTTGCACCTCATGTAATCTGTCTGTCTCCCCTTCCTACTAGATTGTAAGCTCCTCCGAGCAGGGCCCTCTTCCCTCCTGTTGTCAAAGCCCACTTCTCTTCACATTTCACTCACAGCTCTCCTATACTCCAACACTCAGTGACCATCTTTGTCCACATACTCATCTCCATCATTGGCCTCAAGCTTCTAGTTGTATGTTGATCAAGTCCTCACTACTTACATCTAAGCTGTAATGTGTATTGAATAGAGGCGCCCTTTTTACCATACCCTCCAACTGTACCATTTTTTAACGATCTGTACCAGTTAAAAATAAATGTACCGATTGTACCAATTTCTGCCGATACCGGTGATTCCCGAGGCTCACATGGCAGCAGCGTCACCAGTTTGCAGTGGCTGCACTGGTCGGATTGGGCCCAGCGGGGGTGTACTGAGGTAATACTGTCCAGCAGTGAAGCAGCACCCGTTCCCAGGTGCCTTGCGGACTGCGTGCGGCGAGCCGCGTCATGACATCCGCCTTGAGCTCTAACTGGGGTACACTTAAGTCATTTATACATTTAAAATGAATGTATGTCCATCAGTCTCTTAATTAGGGTCACAGTAAGCTATGAAAATCTGTTGCCCCAGAGGCTTGATCCCACATCTACAGTATGTAAAATAACTGTAAATATGGGAAAAATTTATTTTGTTAATATGTCAGTCCAATGCCCTGTACATATTCGAAAAGGAAGTGTGACCACTCCCCCTTTTGCATGTGGCCACTCCCCTTTTTGAATGTGTACCGATTTCTGCCCTTCAGATGTTGGAGGTTATGTTTTACCTGTACGGCGCTGCGAAACACTTGTGGCGCCTTATAAATAAAATCGAATAATAATAATAATAATAATGGATTTGCAGACTTGAACGGGCGGGATTTCACTCTGTCTGGGCGGTGGCTCTGCAATTTCACACAGCAGCAATCTGACCTGAATCAGGCACTAAAGGCCCCCATATGCCAGGGCGCATTACATGCAGTTGGGTCAATTTCCATGCGATTGCAGCAATTGCATGAAATGTTCCCCAAATTGCATGTGACTGAGAGCAGGTCTGTTGCGATGCGCATCGTTCCGAAGATTGCTAGTCGCATCGGTTGCAGAAGGGACCACATGCGTGTGGAGAAGTCGCCATAGAATATGCTCAGCCTTAGTCATTTAACGATTATTTATCTTTTGCAGACCCACAGATACTGTCGTATTTATCCAGCAGCCCGGAATCCTGCGCAAACACCACCAAGTTCTCTCAGCAGATGGCTCCGAAGATTCAGTCTATTAATCTACAAATTATAGCAACAGATGCCTTCATAGGTTCTCATTCCGAATAAAACATCTAGCCCATATATTTCATCCCTAGATGGACCATGAGTGAACAACGTGAGTGGGATGCCATCATTAATTCGGAGTAATCATTAAGTGACAATCGCCTGGGAACGTGCCAGGCTAGGCTGCGACGGTGGAACTACTGGGGGGGGATGTTTCGGTGCACATGGCAATGATCAGGCACGTGGACAATGTAAAGGTTTTTAGGCAATTTAAAGGTCATGATTGCAGCCTCCGTCCTGACAGCGGTGTCCATGTTACATTGCGGCCGGTAATGAGGTTCAGCTGCAGGAGAGAAGTTCCTCAGTCTCCTCTCCACATAGCGCTGCCACGGAGAGCAGGAAGAGGAGGCATTATTGATGCCCTTGCCTGGGGGACAGCACCAAATAATGGATGTGTGATAGAGGCCGCGCTTTGTCATCAAACCAGAGGCCTGAGAGATGGCTTCCTGCAATGTTATCACTCATCCTGTGAGCAAGATGTAATGCCACCCAGGAGTCTTCTGTCGCTCTCTTGTTCTATCTTAACAACTCCAAGATGTAACTATTCGGAGACAGGGAGGGGGAACCAAAGCTGCTTGGAACTTATTGTGTAGAAGTCGCCAACGCAAACTGGTGGCATCTATATCTTAGGTATTATGAGGTCTATAAATACATACAGATAGTGGATATTGGTTACGTATATTGGTGCAAATTTATGTGTAAGCCCCCAAGCCTTCGTCAAGGCTTCTCTGTATATTGGGCGTCAACAGCGGAAGTGACGCTACGCGATCGAAACTGCCAACACGGGACTTCCAGGAAAAGGGAATCCTGGGAGCGGTAGTCCAAAAGCCCACCACACCGGCGTGTGATAACGAGAGGATTTGGACAGATGTAAATAGTCGCAGCCGGCGGTCAGACATTGATCGGAATCACAGCACTTTGTTTGTACAGTGTATTTGCCTCTTACCATAGTTAAAAACAATTATCATTAATTAATTCAAGGAAACACATTTGTGTCTTGTCCCTTGTGGTCAAACCTTCTGGCCTTGGGCCTGATTCAGCACCGCTCGCTAAGCAGCGGTTGTTGGCTGCTTAAGCAAGTGGCTTGATGCCGCACACCACCGCCGGGCCAGTCCCCCGTTGCCGAATTCCCCTCGGTACCATGGGCAGGGGTGTGTACGACCCCCCCCCCCCCCGCATGCAGCTGAAGGGGAGAGAAACCATTCGAAACTGCCTTTTATTTCCGTTGGTGTACGCCAAAGGGGGTGGGGCGTCGCTGACCTGTGTGCCCAGTGCAGCTGGTCCCTAGTGAACAGGTCTGAATCAGGACGCAAAAACATTGCAGCACCTCTCTGCCCAGTGGCTGGGGTAGGGGAGGGGGGGGGGGGGGGGCAGGGTGACAAAGCCCTCCCCTGTCAGTCACGTAACGTTGCCACCACAATGCATGTTTATAAGCATGCACACGCCATCACCTTCAGCTTCAGCCTGCAACACCCAGGCTTCCCAGCCGCCCGCGGTGTCTAAGGCAATGGGGCCCCTCCCAAGATGGCCGCCACCTTAAAGGAGACAGACAGTAGAGGTACTGCCATACCTCTACTGTCTGTGGGACGAGCACAGTGCTCCCAGTGGAAACGAACATGTAAGACCCCTTGGCAATGAGCAAGTAAGACCCCTTGGCAGCAAACCCCTCTTGCCCCTGAAAAAAGCATATATGGTAAATCCACCTGGCAACTAGCATGTAAACCCCCATAGCAATGAGCATGTAATTTTCCCCTAGCAATGAGCATGTAACGTTTACCCTGGCAATGAGAATGTAAATCTCCCCTCAGCAACAAGAATGAAACAGCTGGCAAGAAGCATGTATCCCAGGGTTGCCGACTTTAACATTCTCCTCTCCGGGAGAAGCCCGGAGAGGAGAGTTTCAGCAGCCGCTCAGGGGGCGGGGCTTACGAGTGACATCACTAAGCCCCACCCCTTACTGTTAAAAGCAGCTAATTCAGGGATCTCCATGGAGGGGGCGGGGCTAAAATGACACGATTGTGCCGTTTTAGCTCCGCCCCCTCCTCTGAGACCCGAGGATTGCGGCATTTTAATGCCGCGATCCGGGGGTCAGCGGGGGTCCCCCCTGAATCCGGGAGGGTTGCCCACCCTTCCGGGGGCCGGGAGGGGGTACCCGATTTTCGGGAGACTCCCGGAAATTCCGGGAGGGTCGGCAACCCTGATGTATCCCCTGGCATTGAACAATATACCTCTGACAACGAGCATGTAAATAAGCCACACTTATTTGGCATAAAATGTATAGGCATTGATATGTCCCCTGTGGAGAGGACAGTAAGGGAGATATGCGGGGTGGGCTGGTAGAAAGGCCATTGTCCACTTCGCACCCCCCAGACTGAAAGTTGCCAGCCAGCCCCTGTCATCTGAGCTGACACTTTTCTGTGAAAGATCTGCCTGGATGATATAACGACACTGTTGGTGCAGCTGGTCCCGTACAGCCCCCCAGAACACAATTTTGTTTTGCACAACCCACTAAGGGGGGGATTCTATATAATGCGCGGCGAAATATGCAAATTACCGGGCTAGTTTCGCGCTGTTTCCGATGCGCTATCTCACCCTTCTTCTCTGTATGCTATATTGTGTCTTGTAACGCTAGCAGTTTGCGTTACAGTGGTAGAGGAGCGTAAAAATCTTTTCCACTCTGCGCATGCGCCCGACTAGAGCAGGGCGGACATGCGCACTGTCCTGTGTCTGACGCCGCCGGTCACGTGAGGTAGACTCTATTTCATGCATAAAAATCTATCTCCTTGCCAGAATAAGCTAGCTAGAAAATGACTTGGGGTGGATTAATAACTCCCCCATCCCTGTGTGCATCCAGCTGAGCACAAGCTTCCATCCCACCGCAGTAAACACCCATGTCACTCACATTCCGCTTGGTAAAAGTGGCGAGGTGTAACACAGTTAAGGAAAGAGGGCGGGATTCTATATGTCTTACCGCTGCGATGCCGGGACCTTTTAGCCGCCGCTATCATCTCCGGTATGCTATATGATGCGGACGATCTGTGCTTCTCTCAGCACTTCCGCATTCCCGCTGGTATCGGTGCGCGCTGCTCTCCTCATACACTTGTACTGGAGTGGCGCGCGCACCGTATGCTATATTATCCGACACTCTTTCCTTAACTGTGTTACACCTCGCCACTTTTACCAAGCGGAATGTGAGTGACATGGGTGTTTACTGCGGTGGGATGGAAGCTTGTGCTCAGCTGGATGCACACAGGGATGGGGGAGTTATTAATCCACCCCAAGTCATTTTCTAGCTAGCTTATTCTGGCAAGGAGATAGATTTTTATGCATGAAATAGAGTCTACCTCACGTGACCGGCGGCGTCAGACACAGGACAGTGCGCATGTCCGCCCTGCTCTAGTCGGGCGCATGCGCAGAGTGGAAAAGATTTTTACGCTCCTCTACCACTGTAACGCAAACTGCTAGCGTTACAAGACACAATATAGCATACAGAGAAGAAGGGTGAGATAGCGCATCGGAAACAGCGCGAAACTAGCCCGGTAATTTGCATATTTCGCCGCGCATTATATAGAATCCCCCCCTCATACTTGAATAATTTACAAGGAGCAGCGTCACGGGCTGGGAACCGCAGCTTCGGCCTGGACACGAGACACGTATATATTACATTCCATTAGAGCAGGAACGCTCCGTGCCGCGCCCTAGGTGATGACCCTTAGTAAATACGGAGTCATATTTAGCTTTTTGTAAATACTCAGCTCTCATGAATGATTAAAGTGGGGTAAATATCACATTCCGCACACTTATTTACATCCGCATAACCTCGCGGAAGGCTTGTCGCCATTAAATATTAATAGTCATCTCAATAAATGTATGTCTGCTCCGAGGCTGCGCTGGCCGCAGTATCATTTCTGGCTCACACGTCCACCAATCGCGCGCTAGGCTGGAAGAATATTGGATTGTGCTCTCCAATCAGAGTGTGATTGTGGTTACGTGGTTATTGGATAATGTAATATGAGAGCTTTGTGGCTGCAAACAGGGCGTCCCTGCTGGCCGGCCGGGCACAACATGTGGTTACAAGGGTCACATTACACTAAGATGGGAGGTCTACTGAAGATGGGATGTTGCTATGTGGGCGTTGGCACAGGTGCATGGGGGTGCTGTATGTCTGGCACAGGTGCATGGGGGTGCTGTATGGCTGGCACAGGTGCATGGGGGTGCTGTATGGATGGGACAGTGCACGGGGGTGCTGTATGGATGGCACAGGTGCATAGGGGTGCTGTATGTATTGCACAGGTGCATGGGGGGTGCTTTATGGATGGGGCAGGTGTATGGGAGAGCTGTATGGATGAGACAGTGTATGAGGGTGCTGTATAGATGGGACAGGTGTATGGGGATGCTGTGTGGATGCGGACAGGTGTATGGGGGAGCTGTATTGATGGGATAGGTGAGTGTATGGGGGTTTTGTATTGATGGGACAGGTGTATGGGGGTGCTGTATGAATGGGACAGGTGTATTTGGGTGCTGTATGGATGGGACAGGTGTATGGGGGTGCTGTATGGATGGGACAGGTGTATGGGGATGCTGTATGAATAGGACAGGTGTATAAGGGTGCTGTATGGAAGGGACAGGTGTATGGGGGTGTTGTATGGATGAGACAGGTGTATGGGGGTGTTGTATGGATGGGACAGGTGTATGGGGGTGCTGTATGGATGAGACAGGTGTATGGGGATGCTGTTCGGATGGGACAGGTGTATGGGGGTGTTGTATGGATGGGACAGGTGTATGGGGATGCTGTTCGGATGGGACAGGTGTATGGGGGTGCTGTATGGATGAGACAGGTGTATGGGGATGCTGTTCGGATGGGACAGGTGTATGGGGATGCTGTTCGGATGGGACAGGTGTATGGGGATGTTGTTAGGAGAAACATATATATATGATGTTGCTATGTGGGCGTTGGCACAGGTGCATGGGGGTGCTGTATGGCTGGCACAGGTGCATGGGGGTGCTGTATGGATGGGACAGTGCACGGGGGTGCTGTATGGATGGCACAGGTGCATGGGGGGTGCTTTATGGATGGGGCAGGTGTATGGGAGAGCTGTATGGATGAGACAGTGTATGAGGGTGCTGTATAGATGGGACAGGTGTATGGGGATGCTGTGTGGATGCGACAGGTGTATAGGGTGCTAGTGTATGGATGGGACAGGTGTATGGGGGTGCTGTATGGATAGGACAGGTTTACAGTATGGGGTTCTGGTGTATGGATGAGACATTTGTATGGAGGTGCTCTATGGATGGGGCAGGTGTATGGGAGTTCTGTATGGATGGGACAAGTGTATTGGGGTTCTGTATGGTTGGGACAGGTGTATGGGGATGCTGTGTGGATGGGACAGGTGTATGGGGTGCTAGTGTATGGATGGGACAGGTGTATGGGGTGCTAGTGTATGGATGGGTCAGGTGTATGGGCGTGCTGTATGGATAGGACGGGTGTACAGTATGAAGTTCTGGTGTATGGATGGGACAGTTGTATGGAGGTGCTCTATGGATGGGGCAGGTGTATGGGGGTTCTGTATGGTTGGGACAGGTATAGGGGAGATGTTTGGATGGGATAGGTGTATGGGGTGCTTGTGTATGGATGTGACAGGTGTATTGGGGTGCTAGTGTATGGATGGAACAGGTGTATGGGGGTGCTGTATGGATGGGACAGATGTATGGGGGTGTTGTATGGATGGGACAGGTGTATGGTGATGCTGTATGGATGGGACAGGTGTATGGGGGTGTTGTATGGATGGAACAGGTGTATGGGGGTGCTGTGGTGGGTGTATGGGGGTTTTGTATGGATGGGACAGGTGTATGGGGGTGTTGTATGGATAGCACAGGTGTATGCGGATTCTGTATGGATGGACCAGGTGTATGGGGTGTGCTGGTGTATGGATGGGAGGGGTATTGGGGTGCTGGTGTATGGATGGAACAGGTGTATGGTGATGCTGTATGGATGGGACAGGTGTATGGGGGTGTTGTATGGATGGAACAGGTGTATGGGGGTGCTGTATGGATGGGACAGGTGTATGGGGGTGTTGTATGGATAGCACAGGTGTATGCGGATTCTGTATGGATGGGCCAGGTGTATGGGGTGTGCTGGTGTATGGATGGGAGGGGTATTGGGGTGCTGGTGTATGGATGGAACAGGTGTATGGTGATGCTGTATGGATGGGTCAGGTATATGAGGGTGCTGTATGGTTGGGACAGGTGTATGGGGCTCTAGTGTATGGATGGGACAGGTGTATGGGGTGCTGTATGGATGGGACTAGTGTATGGGGGTATGTATGGATGGGACTAGTGTATGGGGGTATGTATGTTTGGGACAGTTGTCTGGGGTTCTGGTGTATGGATGGGACAGTTGTATGGAGGTGCTCTATAGATGGGGCAGGGTTTTTGTATGTATAGGACAGGTGCATGGGGTGCGAGTTTATGTATGGGGCAGGTGTATGGAGGTGCTAGTGTATGGATGGGACAGGTGTATGGGGGTGCTGTATGGATGGGACAGGTGTATGGGTGTGCTGCATGGATGGGACAGGTGTATGGGGGAGCTGTATTGATGGGATAGGTGAGTGTATGGGGTTTTGTATTGATGGGGATGCTGTATGGATAGGGCAGGTGTATAAGGGTGCTGTATGGATGGGACAGGTGTATTTGGGTGCTGTATGGAAGGGACAGGTGTATGGGGGTGTTGTATGGATGAGACAGGTGTATGGGGTGTTGTATAGATGGGACAGGTGTATTTGGGTGCTGTATGGATGGGACAGGTGTATGGGGTGTTGCATGGATGGGATAGGTGTATTTGGGTGCTCTATGGATGGGACAGGTGTATGGGGGTGTTGTATGGATGAAACAGGTGTATGGGGGTGCTGTATGGATGGGACAGGTGTATGGGGATGCTGTTCGGATGGGACAGGTGTATGGGGATGTTGTTAGGATGGGACAGGTATAAACACCTTTTTTGTTCCGCACAGGATTTTTACCCCAATAGTTCCAAAATTTCAGTGATATTGGGGTTTGGATTACAGTATGACCAACTTCACCTATGAATTGTGTTGGTGTGTGAGTAATCTCCTCACCCTGAAAAATTAAGTGGTTGGCAGTGCTCCCAGAGTCAGAGAAACATATATATATTTACAAGAAGAAAAGAAGACTTTTTTGGGGCACTCGGAAAAGAAAAATACTGTAACTACTGTAAATCGACATATTCCTTGTTTGTACCAATATAAATATACAATAGACAAATAAAAGTTATATTTTATTTAATACTGTTTACTTGCATATGTGCCAGGGAAAGATACCTAGTTTTTTATTTTCTTTTCCGAGTGCCCCAAAATAGAGTCTTCTTTTCTTTTTGTAACTAAGGATGGGACAGGTGTATGAGGATGCTGTTTGGATGGGACAGGTGTATTTGGGTGCTGTATGGATGGGACAGGTGTATGGGGTGCTCTATGGATTGGACAGGTGTATTTGGGTGCTGTATCGATGGGACAGGTGTATGGGGTGCTCTATGGATTGGACAGGTGTATTTGGGTGCTGTATCGATGGGACAGGTGTATGGGGTGCTCTATGGATAGGAAAGGTGTATGGGGGTGCTGTATGGATGCGGCAGGTGTAAGGGTTGCTGGTGTATGGATGGGGCAGGTGTATGGGTGTGCTAGTGGATGGATGGGGCAGGTGTATGGGGGTGCTGTATGGATGTGACAGGTGTATTTGGGTGTTGTATGAATGCGGCAGGTGTAGGGGTTGCTGGTGTATGGATGGGGAAGGTGTATGGGTGTTCTAGTGTATGGATGGGGAAGGTGTATGGGTGTGCTAGTGTATGGATGGGGAAGGTGTATGGGTGTGCTAGTGTATGGATGGGGAAGGTGTATGGGTGTGCTAGTGGATGGATGGGGCAGGTGTCTGGGGGTGCTAGTGTATGAATGGAACGGATGTTTTTAACATTGCAGGTGAGAGTTACAGGATTTTAAAGTGGCTTAAAATGACTAAAGACATATCTTCCATGCAGTGTTATGCCACCATAATATAGCCTCCCAGGACCTTCGTATATCTTTTTCATACAATGTATCTCATGCAATCCCAGCCAAGCCTGCCTGGCTTACTTCTGCAGCCGGTGTGACTTACAGGCTCTGGTGCAAAGTGCACATTGATTCTGCATGCGATTTGGGCACTTTTGATGCGATTGTTTGCTGCAATCGTGTGAAAAGAGCCCACATCGCATGTGAATCTAGTGTATGGCCAGCTTTTATAGAGATCTGTAATGTTATCTACGATTTATTAGCCTGTTGTTAGAGAACAGGAAGATTTCCCCATTTCTTTTACCGCAGTTTTCCGTTAAAACATAATACATCTATGAAGGGAAAGGATCTAAGGCCCTAAGGGATTACGGCCACCTCCATTTTCCCTGTGATTTCTGCCGACATGGGGCTCCAGAGAGGTATAAATATATGGGTGCAGGATGTGCAGTATTGGCCAAAAACTCCCCCCACAAACATATAATAGAATATTCCTGGTGCCAATCGCCCCGGGGTTACTCGCCTGTGTACACTACAAGGTCACCTCTGTAATGTAGAGACAGGAGCTGGATCTCCTTTTACCTGTCCGTATCCGAGTGTTTATGACGGACATTGATCTACAGCAGTAACGAGACAAATATGAGATCACTATTAGCTCTGGAACGACCTGTATAGTGTGTTTGAGACACAGATCTTAAGGTATCCATTATACTCTGCCGAATGCGTTACTTAGAGCGAGGGCCGTCAGTAAACAGCATTACAGGACACTTAGGCCTCTTAGCAGCCTCTAACCCCCTAAAATCTCCTTTTAAAAGTCAGTTACGGCTTCTCCCTGGTAACTGTAATCCCCCATTAGACTCTCTTCACCTATCCCATACGCAGAGCACAATGTATTTAGCAAGACTTCCCCGGCTTTCCTCGCCATTAACAGCTCAGGCCAAGGGGGATGATTTCTAGTATAGACCCCCCCCCCCCAGCTCCCTCCCCAAGTCTTCCTCTACCAGACCTTTATTTAAGAGTTTCCTATACCTGGATTTATTTGCAATGACTGGAATGAATGTTTCATATAAACTGTAATAATTATAGGAACACAGGAAAACTATTTATATCTACTACAATGATTATTATTATCATTATTTTTATTATTATTGATAATACTAGTATTTCTAGTAATAATAATAATGATAATAATAATAAATATCTATAAATATATATAAAATTATTATTATTATTAATAATAATATAATAATAATAATATATCTACTTTTCTATTCTATTATAGAAAATATAAATATATTAAATAAATAAATAAAGACAATAAAAATGACAGCTATATATAACATGAAAAAAAAAATGGACAGTTACAGATAATCATAGGGGTAGGAGGGCCCTGCTCGCACGCTTACAAGGGTGCAAAAATTCACAGTCCGGGACTCACTGGCAGGGGTGACTCCCCTATTTAAATTGTACAGTGGTACAGTCCCACCTCTGCAACTGCCACTGGCAAGGAAGTCCAGGAGCAGAGCATTTTGTCCCTCCTGGAATGGGTCCTGTTGGGAGGTATGACTGAAGGTACGTGCCTTAATGCTTGTACTCGTAATAGTGATTGCAACTGTGACCACCTCTAAATCAGACTGCGAATCCCATAGGTGTAGACTGGCCAAACCAGTCCTTGAGATCACCCAGCTGGTGCACAGGTGTAGTCATTACTAACTGTCACATTTTGAAACCTGTACTGCATTCATTCCTAACAAACACATTCTACAGACCTACAGGTGGTCTGGAAAACATGACCTGTTGGTAGATCTCAAGAATTTGATTGGCCACCCCCTGCCATACTGTAGGTTCCTGCATCGATCATTCCTTCAACGATAATTGTTTTTTTTTACGTTATAATCAATTGTTAGAGGGGGGAAATAGGTGTGGTCTTTACAGGTACAGGTGTGGTGCAGAGGGCTATTGGGTGCAGCCTAACTTTGACATGATATCAGATCATTGGAGGATATGCGATCAGAGGGTTTCTAAAAAGGTAATTATATATAAAGAAAAGCTAAATTACAAAATAATTGGGGAAAATGAAGAACTACAGAAGATTGGGTTGAGTTGAATGGTTCCTAATTGAACATCGGAATCTCTGTGTTACTAGGCAAAGCCAAGTATTTTAATCTAGTAAAATATCTGTTAATCTGATTCCTCAACACACTCAATTCCCAGGGGTTTTATTTTATTTTTTTCACAGCTGAAAAAGATCGAGTGCATCAAAGATACATAATAGCTTGGAAGTACTTAAAGGCTTAGGGATAGAAAACTTAAAAATGGTCAGATTCAACCCAAATCCCATCAGATTTTCTTGGCTGGCGTAAACCCTTAATCAGCTCCCAGGGGTCATTTTAGCTAACCATAAAACATGCGATTACGGGAGGCATAAACTATGAGAATTATTGAGAGCGTGGTGTTAACAGCAAGCAGCAATTGTATTGTTATTATACTGTATAGTGGCCCAATCCGGGCGCCTGCAACACTCAGACGCCTAAATCATCCCTCTGCATTTTCTGATAGGAGCACACATTATATAATGAGAGATATGTCTGCAAATCCCCGGCAGCTGCCGCTATGTCTCCGACATGACCCAACGCCCATCTCGCAGCTTCTGTTTTGTATTTGCCTAAAAAGCACCTGCAGCGGCCAGTGCATAGATGTCTCCAGGGCCCGTGCAAGGTTTATCGGCACCCTATGCAAAACAGCCGGCTGCTACCACCGCCACTCAGAAATGTTCTGCACCCCCCCCCCCTCCCAAGAGGTTTTCTTTTTCATTGCCAGGGGTTACATGCTCTTTGTGTCAGGGGGTCACATGCTGAATGCCAGGGGTTACATGTTCATTGCCAGGGGTCGCATGCTTATTGCCAGCGGTTTCTTGCTTGTTGCCAGGGGTTTCATGCTAGTTGCCAGGGGTTTCCTGTTCATTGCCAGGGTTTTCATGCTTGTTGCCAGGGGGTTTCTTGCTCGTTGGTAGAGGTTTCTTGCTTGTTGCCAGGGGTTACATATTCATTGCCAGGATTTTCTTGCTCATTGTCAGTGGTTACCTGCTGGTTGCCAGGAGTTACATGCTCATTGCCAGGAGTTACATGCTTATTGCCAGGGGTTACATGCTTATTGCCAGGGGTTACATGGTCTCACAGTGACAAAAGCAGTATTTTTAAAGGGTGGGTTTCCAAATGTAATACACAATCTCCCACTATGCAAGGCATTGGAGTAAGTATGGGAGTCTGGGGAGCGGTAACAGCCCTGAAAATTGGTCTTTTTATACACTGGATACTGTATGAGTACAGTATTGATGTATAACAGTATAGATGGTCTGTAGCAGGGGTTCCCAATCTTTTATGAATCACAGCAACCTAGAGTATCAGATTTTTTGGTACTCTTTACCTAGAAGGGGTAAAAAATCGCGGCCATCGCGGGTAAATCGCGGGTACATTAAAAATGGGTGCCCGCGATGACCGCGATTTTCCCATAGGGATCAATGTTAAAAACGGTGATTGACTGCGATTTTAATGTTAAATGCCTCAATGCCCGCGATTTGGCCATAGGAATCAATGTTAAATGGGCCACAGAGCCCTAATAGTCACCGTGAACTCTGAAATGGCCCCCACAATTGTTAACGCCACGCCACGATCAACGTCATCCCGAAGCGTGGCGAGTGCAGCGAGCCCGCGAGGGGCGGCGGTACGCGTCCTCCGACCTTTTCATGCCCTACTATCCACGTCGGCGTGGAGTTGAGAATAGAATAGTGTGGCGAGCGCAGCGAGCCACCAAGGCCCGAAGCGCGGCGAGCGCAGCGAGCCCCGCGAGGGGACGCGGATACCTTCACCGGTAAACGCGTCCCCTCGCGGGCTTCACAGGTGTCCGCTTTTCGCCACGGACACCTGTGAAGCCTGCGAGGGGACGCGTATAACTGTGAAGGTATCCGCGTCCCCTCGCGGGGCTCGCTGCGCTCGCCACGCTTCGGGCCTCGGTGGCTCGCTGCGCTCGCCACACTATTCTATTCTCAACTCCACGCCGACGTGGATAGTAGGGCATGAAAAGATCGGAGGACGCGTACCGCCGCCCCTCGCGGGCTCGCTGCGCTCGCCACGCTTCGGGTTGACGTTGATCGTGGGGTGGCGTTAACAATTGTAGGGGCCATTTCAGAGTTCACGGTGACTATTAGGGCTCTGTGGCCCATTTAACATTGTTTCCTATGTAAAAATCGCGGGCATTGAGGCATTGAACACTAAAATCGGGTCCAATCTCATTTTTAACATTGGTCCCTATGGGAAATCGCAGCCATCGCGTCGCACCCGATTTTTAGTGCATCCGATGGTCGCGATGGTCGCCCTTCTAGGTAAAGAGTACCGATTTTTTTTATGGCACCCCTATGCCAAATAAAAATTAATTAGATTGGGTTTATTTGCGATTCTTAGGATCAGTTATGTGGTAAAGGGCAGGATTTGCTTCTGTATGTACATATTTTATGATTGGCAGCCACCAGCACTGGTTTTGCTCCTGAAGGATTAACCATTAATAATTTCAGTTGGTCCTGGACCACCAACCCAGAGCACCCCTGCATGTGTCCCAAGGCACCCGAGTAGGGTTACCACCTCTCCCCTTTAATTCTGGACACATTAATTACACAGGTTCTGTGGATGTTTTAAAAAAACAGTTGAAATGGAGTCTTGAAGCCACAGAACCTGTGTACTTAATATGTGTGTGGTAACCCTACACCCGAGAGAGCCACGGCACACAGTTTGGGAACCACTGGTCTATAGTATAATCTGTATCAGACATTTAAAGAGGATATGTGGTCAGGAAAAGGTTAAACATATAATAAATAAATACACAAACATAATAGAACCAGTACTGCACTTTCCAAGCTCACAATCTCCCACTTCATGGTAAGGCTCCTGTCTCTTCCTCCTGGCAGCTGCTCCCTGGTCCATTGGGATGTTTGAGGGCTCAGATCCACACATACAGTAAATGTGGTATAAGAAGCTGGTACACTGGGCATGTGCAGCAGCTCCGCTCTGTCCCTTACACTGCATGGTGTGCATTAGCTCTGCTCTGTCCCTTACACTGCATGATGTGGTGGCAGCTCTGCTCTGTCCCTTACACTGCATGATGTGGTGGCAGCTCCTCTCTGTCCCTTACACTGCATGATGTGAGCAGCTCTGCTCTGTCCCCTACACTGCATGATGTGGTGGCAGCTCTGCTCTGTCCCTTACACTGCATGATGTGGTGGCAGCTCTGCTCTGTCCCTTACACTGCATGATGTGAGCAGCTCTGCTCTGTCCCTTACACTGCATGATGTGGTGGCAGCTCTGCTCTATCCCTTACACTGCATGATGTGGTGGTGGCAGCTCTGCCCTGTCCCTTACACTGCATGATGTGGTGGCAGCTCTGCTCTGTCCCCTACACTGCATGATGTGGTGGCAGCTCTGCTCTGTCCCTTACACTGCATGATGTGGTGGCAGCTCTGCTCTGTCCCTTACACTGCATGATGTGGTGGCAGCTCCGCTCTGTCCCTTACACTGCATGATGTGGTGGCAGCTCTGCTCTATCCCTTACACTGCATGATGTGAGCAGCTCTGCTCTGTCCCCTACACTGCATGATGTGGTGGCAGCTCTGCTCTGTCCCTTACACTGCATGATGTGGTGGCAGCTCTGCTCTGTCCCTTACACTGCATGATGTGAGCAGCTCTGCTCTGTCCCTTACACTGCATGATGTGGTGGCAGCTCTGCTCTATCCCTTACACTGCATGATGTGGTGGTGGCAGCTCTGCCCTGTCCCTTACACTGCATGATGTGGTGGCAGCTCTGCTCTGTCCCCTACACTGCATGATGTGGTGGCAGCTCTGCTCTGTCCCTTACACTGCATGATGTGGTGGCAGCTCTGCTCTGTCCCTTACACTGCATGGTGTGCATTAGCTCTGCTCTGTCCCTTACACTGCATGATGTGGTGGCAGCTCTGCTCTGTCCCTTACACTGCATGATGTGGTGGCAGCTCTGCTCTATCCCTTACACTGCATGATGTGAGCAGCTCTGCTCTGTCCCCTACACTGCATGATGTGGTGGCAGCTCTGCTCTGTCCCTTACACTGCATGATGTGGTGGCAGCTCTGCTCTGTCCCTTACACTGCATGATGTGAGCAGCTCTGCTCTGTCCCTTACACTGCATGATGTGGTGGCAGCTCTGCTCTATCCCTTACACTGCATGATGTGGTGGTGGCAGCTTTGCCCTGTCCCTTACACTGCATGATGTGGTGGCAGCTCTGCTCTGTCCCCTACACTGCATGATGTGGTGGCAGCTCTGCTCTGTCCCTTACACTGCATGATGTGGTGGCAGCTCTGCTCTGTCCCTTACACTGCATGATGTGGTGGCAGCTCCGCTCTGTCCCTTACACTGCATGATGTGGTGGCAGCTCTGCTCTATCCCTTACACTGCATGATGTGAGCAGCTCTGCTCTGTCCCCTACACTGCATGATGTGGTGGCAGCTCTGCTCTGTCCCTTACACTGCATGATGTGGTGGCAGCTCTGCTCTGTCCCTTACACTGCATGATGTGAGCAGCTCTGCTCTGTCCCTTACACTGCATGATGTGGTGGCAGCTCTGCTCTATCCCTTACACTGCATGATGTGGTGGTGGCAGCTCTGCCCTGTCCCTTACACTGCATGATGTGGTGGCAGCTCTGCTCTGTCCCCTACACTGCATGATGTGGTGGCAGCTCTGCTCTGTCCCTTACACTGCATGATGTGGTGGCAGCTCCGCTCTGTCCCTTACACTGCATGATGTGGTGGCAGCTCCGCTCTGTCCCTTACACTGCATGATGTGGTGGCAGCTCTGCTCTGTCCCTTACACTGCATGATGTGGTGGCAGCTCTGCTCTGTCCCTTACACTGCATGATGTGGTGGCAGCTCTGCTCTGTCCCTTACACTGCATGATGTGGTGGCAGCTCTGCTCTGTCCCTTACACTGCATGATGTGGTGGCAGCTCTGCTCTGTCCCTTACACTGCATGATGTGGTGGCAGCTCTGCTCTGTCCCTTACACTGCATGATGTGGTGGCAGCTCTGCTCTGTCCCTTACACTGCATGATGTGGTGGCAGCTCCGCTCTGTCCCTTACACTGCATGATGTGGTGGCAGCTCCGCTCTGTCCCTTACACTGCATGATGTGGTGGCAGCTCTGCTCTGTCCCTTACACTGCATGATGTGGTGGCAGCTCTGCTCTGTCCCTTACACTGTATGATGTGGTGGCAGCTCTGCTCTGTCCCTTACACTGCATGATGTGGTGGCAGCTCCGCTCTGTCCCTTACACTGTATGATGTGGTGGCAGCTCCGCTCTGTCCCTTACACTGCATGATGTGGTGGCAGCTCCGCTCTGTCCCTTACACTGCATGATGTGGTGGCAGCTCTGCTCTGTCCCTTACACTGCATGATGTGGTGGCAGCTCTGCTCTGTCCCTTACACTGCATGATGTGGTGGCAGCTCCGCTCTGTCCCTTACACTGTATGATGTGGTGGCAGCTCCGCTCTGTCCCTTACACTGCATGATGTGGTGGCAGCTCCGCTCTGTCCCTTACACTGCATGATGTGGTGGCAGCTCTGCTCTATCCCTTACACTGCATGATGTGGTGGTGGCAGCTCTGCCCTGTCCCTTACACTGCATGATGTGGTGGCAGC
Source organism: Crinia signifera (assembly GCF_055691185.1). Taxonomy (NCBI): domain Eukaryota; kingdom Metazoa; phylum Chordata; class Amphibia; order Anura; family Myobatrachidae; genus Crinia; species Crinia signifera. Next base: position 463,493,842 of record NC_139217.1, read on the forward strand.
TCTGCTCTGTCCCCTACACTGCATGATGTGGTGGCAGCTCTGCTCTGTCCCTTACACTGCATGATGTGGTGGCAGCTCTGCTCTGTCCCTTACACTGCATGATGTGGTGGCAGCTCCGCTCTGTCCCTTACACTGCATGATGTGGTGGCAGCTCTGCTCTGTCCCTTACACTGCATGATGTGGTGGCAGCTCTGCTCTGTCCCTTACACTGCATGATGTGGTGGCAGCTCCGCTCTGTCCCTTACACTGCATGATGTGGTGGCAGCTCTGCTCTGTCCCTTACACTGCATGATGTGGTGGCAGCTCTGCTCTGTCCCTTACACTGCATGATGTGGTGGCAGCTCCGCTCTGTCCCTTACACTGCATGATGTGGTGGCAGCTCTGCTCTGTCCCTTACACTGCATGATGTGGTGGCAGCTCCGCTCTGTCCCTTACACTGCATGATGTGGTGGCAGCTCTGCTCTGTCCCTTACACTGCATGATGTGGTGGCAGCTCTGCTCTGTCCCTTACACTGTATGATGTGGTGGCAGCTCTGCTCTGTCCCTTACACTGCATGATGTGGTGGCAGCTCCGCTCTGTCCCTTACACTGTATGATGTGGTGGCAGCTCCGCTCTGTCCCTTACACTGCATGATGTGGTGGCAGCTCTGCTCTGTCCCTTACACTGCATGATGTGGTGGCAGCTCTGCTCTGTCCCTTACACTGCATGGTGTGGTGGCAGCTCTATTGATCATATTATATACCAGTGCTATTGTTGTCATAATTTAAGGCACTTGCCAAGATGAGGGGGGTTTCCGGGCAACCAGGGGGGGGCAGATTGTAAGGCCCTTAGGCAGCTGCCTGAAGCTGTGTAATGGTAGAGCTGGACCTGGACGTCTCATGAGAGGGATTATGGAGAAAATAAGTTGCGGGCAAATGATCAGGCAGGGGGATGCTACAGGCAACCTCTCCACTTGTTCTCTTTATAAGGATTTTCCCCTCATTCATAAAGGAGGGTAAAAGAATGACCAATAAGTTTGAAGCAGATTTTTAATTAGATTTCATATTTCATACAAATAAAACCCCACTGTCCCTCATGGCTGGGAAATTCTGACCTTGGTAGAATTGTGCCCAAACAGCCATAATGTCAACATGGTCAAAATATAGACCACCAAAGGCTTGATATGGACATAAGGAAAACTGAGGCCTGCGATCGGGTATATGCCATCCCGCCAGAGTGACATCCTGCCCTGTATAAGCCTGGGAATCATATGATTTCCCAGTGTGCAGTCTGTGTGTAGCCCAGGACATACAGCGGCTGCCATAGGAACAGGCTGATCAGCACAAGTTACATCTGCCCCACCTGCAGTGCACATGGTTTTGTCCTTCTAAGAAGGAATTTGTCAGAAAGAGTGAACCAAAATTATCCCCATAGTGCCTAACCCTAACCTGTCCTTACGGTAGCCCTATCACTAACCCTCCTTCTACCTCCAATAGACTAACTCTCCCCTTAGTGCCTAACCTACCCTCCCATATGCTACCCCTAACCAGGGCCATATTAAAGGGGGGCACAGGGGGTCAGTACCCCTGGGCCCTCCTCTATCTAGGGGCCCCATGTGTTTGGCATGTATTTTTTATAGCTAAAGGTTGTGTGCATGGGAGTGGGATAGTGCTGCATCTTCACCTATCTGCCAATGTGACAATGATTAATGGTGCTGAGCATCGGGAGCCAAGGCACACTGACTGCACAAGTGCAGTGCATTACTGGGAGTTGACTAAGTCCCATGACACTTTGCATAAGAGGGCAGAGGCTGAGAGGCTTTTACTGAGCTTTGCTTGGTGGAGCTCATCATATGCTTCTCAGGACCATGGAGGACAGCAGCAGCAGCCTCATCATGGGAGGGTTTTTAATTAGAGGCAGCACTGAGCCTGTCAGGGCTCCTAAAGAGTAAGGTACAGAGGGATAAACACAGGCTTTTCTTACAGTATTATATATATATATATATATATATATATATTTATGTTTATATGAATCCCCTCCTGCAGTTACCAATTGACCAAGTTTATACTGCCTTTACTCTGTGTTTTGACAGTGTAATATTCTCCCGTGCATTTTGCGGCCAGTGCCCCCCTGTCTAAAGTGACCCAGGCCCCCCGAAGGCTTAATACGGCCCTACCCCTAACCCCCCTAGTGCTTAACCCTAACTCTCCCCTCCAGTAAACTAACTCTCCCTCTAGTGCCTAATCTCCCCTCCCATATGCTACTCCTAACCCTCCCCTTCAGAAGACTAACTCTCCCCCTAGCCTAACCTCCCCTACCATATGCAAACCTTAACCCTCCTTCTTGTGCCTATCCATAACCCTCCCCCTAGTGCCCAACCTCCCCTTCCATATTCTAACCCTAACCCTCCCCCTAGTGCTTAACCCTAACTCTCCCCTCCAGTAAACTAACTCTCCCCTTAGTGCCTGACCTCCCCTCCCGTATTCTAACCTTAACCCTCCCCTCTCCCACTAATGCCAAACCTCGAGTATGCTACTCCTAACCCTCCCCTTCAGAAGACTTACCTCCCCTCCCATATGCTAACCTTAACCCTACTTCTTGTGCCTATCCATAACCCTCCCCTCCAGTAGACTAATGTAGGGTACACATCAGGACGACCCGCTCACGATGCACATCGTGAGCGGGTCGTCAGTGTCACGTCCGACCCGCTCACGGTGACGCGGGGGGGCACGACCCGCTCACAATGTGCACCGTGAGCGGGTCCGATCCAATGGCGACCCGCACCTGGCTGTATGGTCGCCATTGAGATCCTACCTGCAGCAGGTAGGATCTCAATAACGACCGACCGACCCGCGGGACCGCGCATCGGATCGGTATCGGTCCACACCAGGACAGAAAAGGGCCCAATCAGCACACAATCTACATCCAATTGGTCGGAATTGGATCTAGATTGAGGGGATCAGGCCCTAGTCGTCCTGGTGTGTACCCAGCATAAACTCTCCCCCAAGTGCCTGTCCTCCCATTCCATATTCTAACCTTAACCCTCCCCTCCTGTTGCCTAATCCTAACACTACTCTGCCTGGTGCATCATTTTAGCATTTCAGGTGTCGACATATTAAACATATCAACATTCTGCTGATGCCGACATGTTCAATGTTGCAATCATAACTGTTGACATTGTGGCATCTGCATAATAAATATCAGCATTATGACTGCAAACCCCTTATTATGAAGGCTATCCACATTGAGGAGGAGGATGAAGGACGGTGACAGCGCAGCTGCAATAAAATGATTTTGCTCGGTACAAGAATTAATAAATGAAGACCAAGAAATAACCCTCTCTCCCCATTCTCATGCCTCCTATCTTACCCCGGTCCGGGTAATGCTCCCATTCCGTCGCGCCGCATAAAGCGCACATAAAGGCAGCCTCGGCGAGTGCTATAAGTCAACTGAAAGAAATTTATGGTTATGTTAATTCTAAGCTGCGTTCGCTCTTTTCTACAACCATCCAAGTTCCCTCTTAAAGTAGAAACACTGGCGTCAGCTTATTTCTTCCCCCCCAAAAGTTTGAGGAGATAAAATACCACATTTTAGAATAAACATAATAATCAGTCTTAAAATGGTGAAATAAAGTTTATGTACGTAAGTGAGAACTCAGTCAGTAAACACAACAGAAGACGTCCTTGGGTTTTACAGTCAGATCTCTAATTATACGTTCTGCAGATGGTTCCTTGGTATTTATTAAGTAGTCGTCCAAAGCTTATGACTTTAAAGTTACATTTGCGCTGAATGATCGCTCTGAATATTGTGTGACAGCCGCAGTAGCATTTATATGGAGCAAGGAGAAGACGATCTGATACTAAGAGCCAAGGCACTGAGACATGGAAATAACAAGGAGAACGTCTTCTTACGTCTAAAGAAATGACAAACACTGTTCAAGGAACTAGCGACACACTGCAAAGTTATAATAATCAGCGGCAGCTACATCTCGCCATATGCCACGCTGTACAATGTAGATGGCAGGCAATGGGACTGGCGTATGCGCAATATTGGTGACGGTACTGTGCAAGCGCATACCCCCAGCTTCTGTGGGCTGCTTCACATGCAGCCCATAGAAGCCAATTTGTGCTGCATGGAAAGGCAGGGAGAGGCTTCCTACAGGAAGCCAGTCCTCTGCCTATAGCAGCCCGGCCTGGCAGTTCCAGAGGGAGGGAGGGAACACCTACCAATGAGACTGCCAGTAATGTCTGTGACTGACAGGTAGGACTTCCAGTAGGAAGGCACTACCAGTCACAGTGAAGCCAGAGCAGTCTCACAGACACTGAGCACAGTGACGGATTTTACCTGGGGGGCTGCAGTCCTGCAACCCATAGGTAACAACCGCCACTGATAATAATAATAATAAAAATAGTAATATGAATAAAAATAATAATAAAAATTGTATTGTTATTATTATTGTTGCTATTATTATTATTTATTATTATTATTATTATTATAATAATAGGAGAAGTGCAAACAAAACAAGGAAAAAAATAAATAAAACACTTACAATTAGGGATACCAATCCCGGGGCATTTTTTCAATCCCAGAATTCGGGATTGGAAAAATTGGATTCCCGGGATCCCGGGATTGGCTTCCCTAATGAATAACCCGCCTCGCATATATACTTACATGTGCGTCCGGGAGCCGGGAGGGTGGGCGGTGAAGGGCATGGCAGAAGCCAGGCGGTGAAGGCAGGAACCTGGATGGGTTGGTGGGCGGCCGGATGAATGGGGGTGCCGAACGGGCGGCGAAGCCGGGACGTGGGCGAGCGATGCAGCCGGTGGAAATGCTATGCGGCACAGGACGAGGCATGCTGTGTGGCAGCATGACCTGCGCGCAGTCTAATCCCGGGATTTTAGGGGCCAAATCCCAGGATCCCGCCGATCCCGGGATTGGCCCCCCTACTTACAATACTAAACATTGCAGAACATACGGTATAAGTATATGGTATCCGGATCATAGATCTATAGTCAGTCAGGTTCTAGGCGCTAAGTCAACATTGACAAAGGTCGACATAAATTCTTCACAAATGTATCTATTTTCTTTTTACTTTTTCATACCACGTGGTCACTGATTACGTGGCCCGAAGCATGGCAAACACTAATTACGGGTCTATCTGCTCTGCTCATGAAAAACTCATGTCAACTTTTTCACGTGTCGACATTTTCCATGTTGACAGTTTGCTTGTGTCTATCTTTTATCAATGCTGAATTTATGCATGTCGACCTATAACCAAGCTATATAACCATTGCCGCACCTGTCGTCCTATTACCCACCGGAGTAGCACTGGCAGAACCCTTATTTGCCCCACTCAGCAGCTGGACTAGGTCCCCCACACAGCCCTGGGCCCAGGTAATCATTACCCCCCCCCCCACCTTCCCCCAAACTCAACCCCCCTGTTGAACCCAAAGGTATAATTGTTGGTGATGGGGAGGAGATGATGGTATAAGTGAGGGATGTAAAAGCACATGAAGGAAGAGGGCCCTGCTCATCAAAGCTCACCAACCGGTGCAGGGAAACACCCAGCGTGTTATGGGCAACCCTGATGCCATCTCCAAGGTCAACAATGATTTATTTTCCATTTGTTGGACTTTTTCATGCGTTACATCCCCACGGGCTCCGATTGGGCAGTGGTAGCGGAGTATGGCAAGTGGCCCGGTGCATGGCGTGGGAAGCGGTACATTAATCCAGGGTCCTCATGCTCAGGTGTCGACATTGCCATAAAAAAGTGAGAAAAAAATAACCTCGTCGACCTTTTCATGTGTTGACCGTTTCCAAGCCGACCTTTTGTCAGTGTTGTCATCTTAATGACTGTCAACCCAGACATTGGGCCTGATTCAGATCTGATTACTGGGCTGCAAATCTCAGGAGCCCAGCGATTAGTCAGCCGCCTCTCCCCAGAGTGATATCCCGCCCCCTGCACATGGCAGCGAGTGCATGATACCCCCCCCCCCCCCCATGTGTGCAGCGGCTGAGTAGCCTGTGACTTACTCATCGCTGCCATGAAGGATTCCTCAATTGGGTCCGGGGCGGATGTCAGCGGCCCTCCCATAAAACGCCTGCGTTTTCCGGACACTCCTATTAAACATCCGGGTCCCTCCTAAAAGCGCCAGCTTCATGTCAGTTACCCAGCGTACGACCTGTGTCGCTAACTTGGTTCGCGCGGACACCTGGCGAAGGTGCACTATGCTCCACGCGTGTGCGTGGTCTCTCGGTAATAGAATTTGCAGCCCAGTGAACGAGCCTGAATCGGGCAAATTTGCTGTGACCTGTACCACACCCATCAAACTATCATTCTTACAATATAAGGATGGTAGAACCATGAAGACAGCTCCATATGTAATCAGGGCCGCCGACAGGGGGGTGCCCTGGGTACAGCTGTTCCGGGCCCCGGCCTCTGGAGGGGCCCAGGCAGCTGCCCACAGCCCCCCTATCCCCCCACCCAGCATTACTCACCCGGCAGCCAGCCCTACCTCCCCCCCCCCCGCGCACCAGCACCCAACGTCCCTCACCCGGCGGCCAGGCACGCACAATACACAGTGCAGCCTGCAGAGCGCCGAGCCTAGGACACAGAGTGGCTCGGTGCTCTGCAGGCTGCACTGTGCAGTGTGCGCTCGGACCGTGGAGACTGAAGGAGCCGGACGCGGCTGCTACACAATGATAAGTAATGGGGACGGAGTAGGGGGAGGCAGAGTGCTGGCAGGCAGGGTGCTGGCAGGCGGGGGTGGGCGGGCGCACCCCAGGGGGGGTTCATAGGTATGGCGCTGTGCCGCTGGGGCCCGGACTGTAGGTCAGTCCCGGGCCCCAGCATTTCTAGTGGCGGCCCTGAATTACTTCATCATTTCCCTACCAGAGTTCCCAATAGCGATAAGCCTTTCAATCTACTTATCAACAACAACTATTAATTAATAACGCCGCTCTTACAAAGAACCAATTATTTGTTATAATTTAACCACACTAAAATAATGACATTGTCCCGTATAACTTGTATCCATATATTACTAACACTTACAGTCACAACAACATTCTTGGTGACGGACCATATTATTAAATTCATTTAAACACCCTTCCAGTATTAAGATTCCTCTAATCCATAGGGTAAAGTAACATTTTCCTCAGCAGTATTACATAGCTTAGAATTATAGGAACACCATAGCAATTAATCCTCATTAATAGATGAACATTCATAAAGCCACAGTTTATGTAAATAAGGTTAATTAGGGTCACATCTGATGAACCACAATCTTAGCTTTAAATTAGAGTTAAAGTGAAAGGATCTTCCTCTGTGGAATTAGCAGTGGGGAACACTAGCTTGCCCTAATGGCCGTAGTACAGTATACTACTGTAACTAGGGTAGCTGACAGCTCTGCCGGGCCCAGGTAATGGGAGGGGGTGTGGCCAATGGGAGGGGTGTGGCTATTGGGAGGTGGTGTGGCCACCACCTCCTTTTAAACAATTAAAATGTTAAATACAGGGCACCAGAATGAGAACTAGTGGAGGTGGCAGCAGAGGAAAGGAAGACGGGTGGCGGATGTGATCACTTTTCCACCCCCCACACACACACACAGTCAGTGTCACCGGGAGACTCTTTCAACTACAAATTTGGTGACATTATGGAATAAGATGATGAAAGCTAGCGAGATCGTCCTGTCCTTGCTCGTACCCAGGGCCGGACTGGCCAACTGTCTGGCAAATGCCGGATAATGCATTGTCCTGATTGGCCATTCTGCAGACTTACTGACCAGGGCTGGCTGAGCAACTCCCCCTCCTAGTGCTCTACTTGGTTGCCCAACAGAGAGAACGAGGCGTTCCGCGAGGCCGGAACCTTGACTCATGACATGCCTCTTTGAGTGTTGACCATTTTCCCTGGCATGCCCCTCAAGTCTTGACCAGGCGCCACTGGCTTGCCTAAAGTGCTCATGTCCGCCACCCGTTGTACCTACACTTCAACACTTCCCCTTTGCTGCACTTTCCAACATCAACGTTCGGCGTTTGGGAATTTGCAATGGGACAGATTACAGTTTTGCGCATCTATAAATTGCGTTACAGGACTGTAATGACGAATAAGCAGACGCAAGGCCGCAGCCTGGATTATGGAGTATGCGGGAGGAATAGGTGCATGTTAGTTACGTGTTACTTCTTAGGTTTACACCATTGTTACCGTCGCAGAAGTTTGTCATATTTTACTACAGTCTTGAGGATGCTGTAATTTCCGTTGGAAACATCTGACAAGATACAAAGCCCACACAAGCTCCGGGTGATATTATGACAACAAGAGGGAAAAAAGCTATTACTGACACTATGCTTTCATTATGCAAATGATATTAAGCTAGGCCGCGGAACGCAGCCCCTGGCTATGCCGTAATCTCCATACAGTGATTAGAATGTGTCAAACTTAGTCATTTTGATTATGACATGTTAATTACATGCCATGCTCACACAGACATGGATATTACTTGCTCGCAAGCAGAGCAGCAATTTGGGGGCATTGTTTATCTGCATAAACATTGCAACCTCATTTAATGGACTGTGAGATAAAAATGATTTGCAAACACGGACTGGGAAAAAGTTTGTGATGTGCAGTCTGTCGACTTTGGAGAAATTTAAAGTGGACCCGCCAGCCGCAATGCATGGAAGCAGCCATTTCCTAGATTGCAGTGACCTCATCAGTGAATGCTTGTGGGGGGCCTCATGTCTGCTCCTAGTGGACAGTGTGAGTACTGCCGCAGGCTGCAAAGTGATGGATTTGTGTTGAGTGTAGGTCAGAGGTATCCAACATATTATTATATTTAAAGATACCTCTTTTCCTTAAGAAAATGGGGTAAGCCCCCCAGAAGTAGGGGTCAATTTACTATGCCCTGTCCCGTGTAACTAGAAATTGGTAGACCCACTATGTACTAAGGCCCTTATTCTGGTTCACTCACAAAGGCAAATTCCTTCTCAAATGGACAAAACCATGCTGCACTGCAGGTGAGGCAGATGTAACATGTGCAGAGAGAGTTAGATTTGAGGGAGTTATTTTGTTTCTGGGCAGGGAAAATACTGTCTGCTTTATTTTTACACTGCAATATAGATCTCACTTTGAAGTAAAACCCCACCACCCAAATCATAGGTCGGCCAGGGGACACATTTTTATTGGTCCCTGACGGGGGGTGTCAGTATCAGGGTCTGTTTTTGTACTGATGGTGGTCACATATTAACTAGATATGAGCGCTGGGGCCGAAGATTTGGATTCGTCGCTGGGATTTGGATTTGGCTTTGTCAAACAGCGGTGAAAGGCTTTGGATTTTTTATTCTAAATGGTCAAAAACGCCCATATCGCGTACGTTTTGCATTTTTTTTGTCCCTAGACTAATATTGACCCCAATCACATTCATTTCCAGCCTTTTCCAGACAATTTTGACCACAGCTCAAAATGTTGTTTTCATTAAATTCAGGCCAAAGGGCCAGATTATCCAAAAGTGATAAAATGGAGAGTGATAAACAGCCAGCCAATCAGCTCCTGTCTGACATTTTTCAAACACAGTCTGTGACATGGCAGGTAGGAGCCCATTGGCTGGCTGTTTATCACTCTCCATTTTATCACATTTGAAGCTTAGAGAATCTAGCCCAAAGTCTGCAGCAAGCTGGCTGGTTATTAACACACAGAACTTCTGACAGTATCAGTATGGTGTATTGGGGTGCAGTACACACAAACAATGAATAAAGAAGAGAAAATTGATTTGGATTTTTTTACTTTAATTAGTTTAATTTGTTTTTAATGTGCAGCTTGTATAATGGCCGAACAATCACACGCACCTTCTGACAGTATACTATGGGTGCAGTACACTCAATGATGTTTTTACTTTAATTATTTTTTAATGCGCAGCTTGTATAATGCTGCATGGAGGTCGGACAATCACACGCACCTTCTTACAGTATACTATGGGTGCAGTACACACAAACAATGATTTTTTTTAACTTTAATTATTTTTAATGCACAGCTTGTATAACGCTGCGTGGACGCAGAACAATCACACACGGAACTTATGGTGTATACTATTGGGGTGCAGTATGCAGCAAAAAAATAAAGAACAGCAAAATTTATTTTTATATTGTATTTTTTTTTTATGGACGGGGCTTGGATAACACTGCGTGGACCATGGAGGCAGAACAATAACACACGGAACTTGTTCTGCTTCTGACAGTAGTATATGGAGTATTGCATTGCACCACACACCACAATGTAAAAAAAAAGAACAATAAAAAGCTGACTGACAGCCTGCCTGTGTACCCCACTATGGCGAAGAAATTGCGACGATATCTTGGGACGCCGAGCTTTTATAGACTCGGCGTCTCTCAAGAATCCAACGCCAGATTCCCGCATTCGGCAGCACTTGGGTTTCCGAACAAAGCCGGTTCGGATTCCGGGAGAATCCAGACCGCTCATCTCTTATATTAACAAATACAAGATTTCACCCCACAAAAAAAATGAAAAACTTGTGTTAACTTGTGTGTCAAAAACTGTTGTGTCAACCTTTTGAACCTGTAGAAATTTTGTACCTGTCGACAATCTTCCAAAGATCGACAATCCAAGGTTTGACAATGAAAAGGATGACAGAGTCAACAGGTCAACATGGTCAAACGGTCGACAACCAAAAGGTGTTTACATTTTTTTTGGGGTGTCAATGTCAACACCTGTCAACATGGACCATCAATCAGTGTAACCCTTACCCTCACATGACCTTTTGCTGTTGACCTACAATCTAGACACTGCAGATTCTCTACACCCCACCTGGTGACAAGACAGCGTACGCTGACACATGACAACATCTACTTTGTGTAGAATATTGGTCTATGCCTTGTAAATTATATTTTGTTGTAATTTATTTATTACCAGTTATTTGTATAGCGCACACATATTCCGCAGCGCTGTACAGAGAATAGTTGAACAGTCACAACGGTCCCTACCCCAGTGGAGCTTACAATCTATATTCCCTACCACATGTACACGCGCACACACATTCATGCTAGGTTTAATTTTGTTGGGAGACAATTAGTCTACCAGCAAATTTTTGGATTGTGGAAGGAAACCGGAGTACCCGGAGGAAACCCACGCAAGAACAGGGAGAATATACTAGCTCCGAACAGAAAGGGCCATGGTGGGTATCGAACCCATGATCTCAGTAATGCTAACCATTTCACCATCCGTGCTGCCCCAATATATACGCCTCCCCCTTCCCCCTTATCTCTCTCAATAGCTTTTCACTTCTCTCTGTGCTGTAAGGCAATCCAATCTATTACTAATTAGTTTTTGCTAATATATGTGAACTTGGCATTCTGATCTAGGCTAATTAATAGACCTAACTGATACCTAAGGCTCTTACAATATAAAGACCCAGTGACTCTGCCACATCCTGGTTTCTGACATTATCGGCTATCAAAACATTGCCCTCCTATTTTATACCCACGGCCTTGGTTAAGAGATTCTACCTTTAGAACACAGAACTGGAAAATGCATCTTCTTATGATAAGGTATCTCAATATAACTAAGCAACAACGTATCAAGTACAAATTGTATCCTGTGGCGGTGGCGGGGACAGAGTGACAGGAAGGAAAGGGTTGGCTTTGTCCAAGTCGACGAAATTGCTGCATTTACTACATATCCCTCTGATCTCCGAAGCCGCGCGTTGCTCGGTGTTAATTTAAAGTAGACATTTGTTTTAACTGGCTATCGAACCGCGAGGAGACGGTAATGATTTTTGGCCACTGCTGACCGGAGCTGCATTTCAAAATGGGCTAATCAAGGTTTCATCTGTCCTGAAACTGCTATTCCCTTCCTCTATACCTCTGTCTCCAAACTCACGCCTCGCCGCCACCTCCTCGCCGAAAAACACATGTAAATAAGAGAGGGCCCCAGACCGTAAGACAGCACCTAGAGACTATACATCACCAGAACACACAATACTCGGAGAACCGTTCCCTTTAAAGCTTCTATTACCCTCTAAATCCGGTGAAATCCCACCAATAACATTTCCTTTTTCACATTATGTTTTTCACAGGTCTGGAAGAGGAAATTAAACCCTGTATTCTAATAACGATTAGATATAGAGAAACACATTACTTTCCTATCTCGCCGCATGGGGTTGTATGTACATCGAAATAAATTCACATATTAAAAGGCAATACGGCCATTACTGTAAAGATGATCTCATTTCCTCCGAAAATCTATTAAAAAAAAGGGGCTAAAAGTCTCATTACGCCGATAATGGCGCCCATGTGCTCCGGCGCAAGACACTTCTCTGCGGCATCGCAACTGTTAATCGATGGAGAAATGTTTTACAGAGGGGTGCGCAATAGGCGTAGACCGTGCGTTGTCAATACAGGAAAAAAAAAATCAACGACAACAACATTAAATAATATTGGCAGCGTCGGATTGTCATGGAGATTATTTTAAAAGTTATTTCTGTCCTTTGTTACATCTTTGCAACCGCATAGAAAATGTTTTACTATATTTCTCATCGCAACATCTCTTTGGGGATTCATAAATATTGATTGTACCGTAAAAGAATTGATAGAATTGTGAAACAGACTGCGGTCGGGGTACCTGGGGAATACACTCAATTTTTCCTCAATAGCTGCAGTCTATAAAAATGGGAGATTTTTGCAAATTGTTTTTCACCTTGAATTTTAGGTATTTAATGGGTTTTAGTATTCAGGAGAATTGACAGCCTTGAGATATATATATATATATATATATATATATATATATATATATATATATTATTTATATATACCCACTCTCAAACCTACGTAGGGTAACATGGTAAAGGTACTGGTTAGTTTTTATTTTACAGTATTTTCATTCATTATAATTACGATTCATTAGAGGTTCAGTGGATCTTAGAAGCAATCAAGTGGGGTAGACAGTTCCAGCCGTGTGTGAAAGATTAAATGTACGAATAATAAACCAACAATCGATTGTGATACATAACGTCTGTCTCAGGCCGGGGCGAATGATCCTAAAGGGAATGTGGAAGGAGCTGAGAGATTTTCTCTTACATGAAAAATGTCTCCAAATTCTGTTTTGTATAATGCTGACTTTTCCCAGGTATTTAAAAAGAAAGTAATAAAGTTCTTAGTCATTTAAACAAAACGTCTGCTCTGGAGAACCCACCACCGGCTCTTCTGGGTCTTAAAGGGTTGTTGAATTTGTCGGCTGGTTTGGTTTACGTTGCCAAAGTGGATGAGTGGGATGAAGGGGTGTGTGCAGGGTCCGGGTGTTCCCTTCCCATGGTACAGTAGAGTCTACTGCACATGCGCAGGTCTCCGGAAAAATGTGCAGAGTCAAAATGTCGACATGAAAAATGCCTTACAACTGGCTCTTAGCTTAAAAATGTTGGCGCTGTCTTTGCCTTGCTGCCACCTTGTCTACCAGCTGCAACCAGCTGGCGGTGCCGATCAAAACCCCTGCCATGCAGACCCCCCTCTCTATTCAGGCCTGGGTTGCCAGGCCCTGCAGCACCCCCTTGATGGCAGGCCTGCCCCCTGATACAGGTGTATATTATTCAGATGCTTCCTTTTCAGTTTAGATAGATGAAGAGGGTTCCGGACCGGGCAGAGATGACCATATGTCACAGTGACTGATGCTTTGCTTTCCCTTTGTAACAAACGCACACATATATTAGTTTGTGTCTTTGGGAAGGAAACGTAAACATTATGACAGTTCATGAAATATGTACCATCTGCTGTAACCTTGATGGCTGAGACGCACGGGGCTCCGATTACTGCGCCGGTTACAATGTGACAGAAAATCATTTGTTTAGTAAATATCAAACATTTATGGTTACTTAGATCCTTCATTGACGTATCAATAGAAGCGGAAGATGTCTCCGGACTTAAATACCTTGTCTCAGATACAAGAAGGCTGATCCTCGGTCATTGTCATCTGATACCCAAAGGGAGACGTTGCACAAAAATCCTCGGCCTGTATGTTCAGCAGACAGCAAAGGGTTAAAAGCTTTCAGCAAGAGCAATACTGATATTATATATATACACTATGTGTTATCATTAACAGGACAGGTTATCAGACTGCCCCAAATCCTGATCAAATATGGTTCCGATGGTTAAATGTACTTTACGTGTATATGAAAAAACTTTTATACATTTTGAAGAGGAAAAATCCCCCCAATCCACAATCAGATAACTGAATATAATGCAGGGATGTATCAATTACCGCACGCAGGGAGAGAGATTGCGGGATAGCTCCGACGCGGCGCATCCTCTTTGCAGAATTATCAAGTAAAATACCCCTAGTGTGTTCCGTGCATGCTACCACCACCACCGCTGCTGTAGACACCGCAGGGTACTTACCCGGAGATCGGTACTTACTGTACTTACCCAGTGGCTGGAAATTACTGAACTTACCCGGCGATCGGAACTTACTGTACTTACCCAGCAATTGGTACTTACTATACTTACCCGGTGATCGGAACTTACTGAACTTACCCGGCAATTGGTATTTACTGTACTTACCCGGCAATAGGTACTTGCTTTACTTACCAGGTGATCGGAACTTACTGAACTTACCCGGCAATTGGTACTTACTAAACTTACTCGGTGATCGGAATTTACTGTACTTACCCGGCAATCGGTACTTACTTTACTTACCCGGTGATCGGAACTTACTGAACTTACCCGGCAATTGGTACTTACTATACTTACTCGGTGATCAGAACTTACTGTACAGTACTTACCAGGCAATCGGTACTTACTTTACTTACCCGGTGATCGGAACTTACTGTACTTAACTGGAGATTGATACTTACTGTACTTACCCGGTGATCGGAACTTACTGTACTTACCCGGAGATCGATACTGTACTTACCCGGAGATTGATACTTACTGTACTTACCCGGTGATCGGTACTTACTGTACTAACCCGGAGATCAGTTCTTACTGTACTTACCCGGTGATCAGTTCTTACTGTACTTACCCGGTGATCAGAACTTACTGTTCTTACCCGGAGATCAATACTTACTTTATTACCCAGTGAACAGAACTTACTGTACTTACCCGAAGATCGATACTTACTGTGCTCACCCAATGATCGGTACTTACTGTACTTACCCGGTGATCAGAACTTACTGTACTTACCCGGTGATCGGAACTTACTGTACTTACCCGGTGATCAGTTCTTACTGTACTTACCCGGTGATCAGTTCTTACTGTACTTACCCGGTGATCAGAACTTACTGTACTTACCCGGAGATCAATACTTACTTTACTTACCCAGTGATCAGAACTTACTGTACTTACCCGAAGATCGATACTTACTGTGCTCACCCAATGATCGGTACTTCCTGTACTTACCCGGTGATCAGAACTTAGTGTACTTACCCGGAGATTGATACTTACTGTACTTACCTGGTGACTCGGTACTTAGTGTGCTCACCCAGTGATCGGTACTTACTGTACTTACCCAGTGATCAGTACTTACTGTACTTACCCGGAGATCGGTACTTACTGTACTTACCCGGTGATTGGTACTTACCTTACCCAGTGATTGGTACTTACTGTACTTACCCGGTGATCGGTACTTACTGTACTTACCCGGTGATCTGTACTTACTGTACTTACCCGGAGATCGTTGTCTAGCGGTTAGAAGAAATGCTGGATTTCTTTTCAGAATGTCCTCATGCATGCATACTACCATGCGCACATTCAATAATCAGCCGCTGTGCTAAACTGCAGGCCAGCGATCCGGTCTGAATGACCTCTTTTGTTTTTGCATTAAAGGCCACAGCAAAGTGAGTTTTAAAGATCACTAAAACAAAATAAATAATAAAGCATAACAGCAGCACGATGACATTCTACGTACTGTAGCGGAGACCGCTGTGCGATACAATAACCAGCCAGGATTTACTAGTGCGCCCGGTCGCAGTCCTTCTGTAACATAACGCAACGAAAACTTATTAAGCAAGTGTCACCTCCCCTTAATAAATAAGAATCTCTTTCGTGAGACGTCTCCCCCCTCACCTGTGCGCCTCTGCTGCTGTAAGCAAACTGCCAATTAAAAGCTGCGACTTAGAAGCCCCAGTGTAATGGAAAACAATGTGAGAGTCAGTGCGCTAATAGGCAGATGTGAGAGTCAGTGCGCTTTAATAGGCAAACTCCAGCCTCATCCAGGTAACAATTTATTGGGTGAATTTGAGGCGTCCATCACCCGGGGGGATCTTTGTCCTTCTCTTACCCCCTGGATGTTACTTTGTCAGGCTCTTATTAAATCGCACACACAACACAAAGGTGGGGACTGTGACTCAATTTGCTGTGTGACATGTCCGATTCCGCTCCCTCTACCCGTAACTGATCCTGGCAATGACATGCATTGGAATTAATTACTGCACCCAGCAGCAATGCGCCCGGCCCCAGCCGCTGATAATAGATCCGTTTACAGGAGTTTGTTAGTGGGGACAGTCCTGTCACTTTCTGTTTGGCCAGACATGGAAGATGTCAGCTTAGCGGGAACCGCAGCTATTGCTCATGCAGGGAAGAGGCCAATAAATTGTACGAGAACTTATTTCCAGCAAAAGATGTGAAATCGTAGCTTTGGGGGATTCCTATAAAGCCTTGGAGAGGTATAAAGCGGAGAGGGCTAAAGTATCTGCCCATCGGCTTCTAACTGCCATGTTATAGGCTGTGGGGCAGATGTACTAAGCATTGGAGAGTTAATCGAGAGAGTACCAACCAATTAGCTCCTAACTCTCATTTTTCAAACACAGCCAGCTGGGAGCTGACTGGCTTGTACTGTATCTCTCCCTGGGCTAGATGTAATGTGGAGAGTGAGAAACTGCCAGCCAATCATCTCCTAACTTTCATTTTTCAAACACGGCCTGTAACATGAAAGCTAGAAGCTGATTGGATGGTGGTTTATCACTCTGCAATTTATCACTTTTTGAAGCTTCGTCCATCTGATCTCCTGTGTTTAAAAAATAACAGTTAGGAGCTAATGGGCCAATACTTGGCTATTATTGTTAGTTTGACACCGATGAGGCCTTTGACCTCGCCTCCTAGTCCCACCTTCAAAGAGTATTCCAAATAAAACAATTTGGCCCAGAATTCATAACATTTTTGAATATGCTTTATTCTCTACCGGAGGCTTGTATTACTGTAAATGGCCCGAACTCCCCATCCTTTAAGCTGTCTAGGGGGACTAGACAGGGCCTATTTAATTTGGCCCTATACCCCTTAACACATTTTCTCACAAGGTTTCTTGGCAGGGAGTGGCCCTAGGTGGGATGGAGGTGAAGGTGTCGGCTTTTGCAGAAGATCTTCTATCGTACATTAGCAACCCCAAAGGTGCCCTACCCGGTCTACAGAATATTTTGGGTACATCTCATGACATTTCTGTTTTTTTTTGGTAAACTTCCAAACAACCTGATGTCCAAATTGGTTGGGGATCCACTTTTCCCTTTTGTTGGACTTCTGAATGTTTGGTATATTTGGGCCCGCGCTTCCCTAGAGATGTCGCTGATTTGTATTCAACAAATTTTTCACATTTTATTTCTCAAACGATAGGTGACTTGGATAGATGGAAACATCTACCACTCTCCTATATTGGCAGTTGTCCCTTATTTAAGATGGTTTCTTTTACGCGACTCCTTTACCCAGTCCAGATGCTCCCTTTTTTACTGACCAAAAAAGATATCTTGAGTATTAATAGGGCACTTGTAAAATTCATATGGACTGGCAAGCGTCCTAGGATTTTTCAGATGAAATTACAACAACCACCACTACTAGGTCATTTCGCGTCATTTAGACCCTCCCCCCATCCACAGACCCGCAAATTAATGTGGCTGCCAGTCATGGGGGCGGGGCTTAGTGACATCAGCCTCGCCCCCCCCAAAACGGAGCCTCGTCCAGCCCCCCTTTCACTCCTCTCCGGGCTTCTCCCGGAGAGGAGTTTTTCAAAAGTAGGCAGGTATGATCCACACTGACACACTGCTGGACCCACACTGATACACTGCTGGACCCACACTGATACGCTGCTGGACCCACACTGACACACTTCTGGATCCACGCTGACACACTGCTGGACCCACGCTGACACACTGCTGGATCCACGCTGACACACTGCTGGATCCACGCTGACACACTGCTGGATCCACGCTGACACACTGCTGGATCCACGCTGACACACTGCTGGATCCACGCTGACACACTGCTGGATCCACGCTGACACACTGCTGGAACCACGCTGACACACTGCTGGATCCACGCTGACACACTGCTGGAACCACGCTGACACACTGCTGGAACCACGCTGACACACTGCTGGATCCACGCTGATACACTGCTGGATCCACACTGACACACGGCGTTTGCAACTTACTGTATGCTCCCACGATTGCAGCTTCTATTTCAGATGACATAGAATCAAGGGCGACAAAATATTGCCATATGTTCCTTCACTTACTGACCTTGAAAAAGACAGTATTAGACAGTTTGTTAAGCTTTCCACATGGTGTAATATGGCTCCCCTAGAACTGGGACACCCCCCCCCCCTTTTAGAATACACCTGCACAACACTTGCTCATAGTGACTACTCACACTTTCATATTATGGCATACCTCCCAACTGTCCCGCATACTGCGGGAACGTCCCAGTTTTTGGGGACGTTCCTGCATCCCTCCCGCATCCGGCAGTGTACCGCTGTGGGGTGGCAGTTGGGAGGAGTCCCCCCTGTTACCCGGTGAATAGACGCATGCGCACAGCGTCTATTCCCGCAAGCAGAGGGGGCTGTGGGCTGGCCAGCAGAGCTTATAGAGCTGCTAGCCACGCCCCCACAGCATTGGAGAATGTGGGCATGGTCTTGTGAAATGATGTGATTTATAGACCACACCCCCTTGCCACAAGCCCACACCCCCTAATTTCGGCGGCGCATGAGAATGTTCCTCTATGGCTACACGAAAAGTTGGGAGGTCTGTTATGGACACTTCTTTTTATGTTTCCATAATGTCATGTGTTGTATACGTTACTGTACCAAGAAATGTCGGTACTTGTTTCCTAGCACGGCCACAATCGCGGGCATTGTGTGTCATTTTTAGTGGTATACGACGCGACCGACGCGATGCCCCCGATTTTCCCATTGAAATGCATTGAAAATAGTCAAAATCGCGTCGGTCGCGTCGTATGCGGCTAAAAAAGCCTTAAATGGCCAAGACGCGATGCCCACGATTTCCCCATAGGAAACAATGTTAAATGGCTCAATGTACCCGCGATGCCCACGATTTCTCATAGGGAACAATGTTAAATACCTCAATTTCACCAAATCATCATAGGGAACAATGGTAAATGGGCCCGAAAGCCCAAAAAACACCCCAGAACAGTGAAATGTCCCCCCAAAAGTACTTTACGCCACCCCACGATCAACGCGAACCCGAAGCGTGGCGAGCGCAGCGAGCCCGCGAGGGGCGGCGGTACGCGTCCTCCGACCTTTTCATACCCCCACTATCCACTAGGGCGTGGAGTTGAGAATAGAATAGTGTGGCGAGCGTAGCGAGCCACCGAGCCCGAAGCGTGGCGAGCGGACGCGGATACCTTCACAGGTAAACGCGTCCCTTCGCGGGCTTCACAGGTATCCGCGTCCCCTCGCGGGGCTCGCTGCGCTCGCCACGCTTCGGGCTCGGTGGCTCGCTGCGCTCGCCACACTATTCTATTCTCATCTCCACGCCCTAGTGGATAGTGGGGGTATGAAAAGGTCGGAGGATGCGTACCGCCGCCCCTCGCGGGCTCGCTGCGCTCGCCACGATTCGGGTTCGCGTTGATCGTGGGGTGGCGTCAACTACTTTTGGGGGGACATTTCACTGTTCAGGGGTGTTTTGGGGGGTTTGTGGCCCATTTAACATTGTTCCCTATGATGATTTGGGTAAACTGACCCATTTAACATTGTTTCCTATGGGAAATCGGGGGCATCGCGGCTAAATTGAGACATTTAACATTGTTCCCTATGGGGAAATCGCGGGCATCGCGTCGCGACCATCGCACCCGATTTTTTTAGTGCTTGCGATGGCCGCGATGCCCCCGATTTTTCCTCACGATGCCCACGATCATGATCGTTGTGGCCGTGCTAGGAAACAAGTACCGAAATGTCTTTTCATTGTTCCTGGCTGCTTATGTAACCATGCTGCCCCACCATGCATCTGCCTACTGTTTATTATTTTTGTTTCTGTACCATTTTCTCTTCTCCATAAAAAATATTATACAAAAAAAAAAAGGTGCAGGGTCTGTGGCTGCTATTGCTGGGCGCAGAGATCCCCGGGGCTCAGGATACAGGAAGGTACTAAAACTAGCATGAAACGTTCTGTACAGAATTTTGGCCGCATTGCCTGTGTCTTAGACCTAAACGGTTGTTTTGCCAATTACTGTACATGGATAATGCAGGTTTATAGTTTTCTCCTTGATGTCTTGTTAACGGCATGATTTTGGTTAGAGTAAATAGAGTTCTGTTTTGAGATGAATGCCATCATTATAAAGCAAGGAGAGAGCAGCCACTAGAGGGCGCTCATCGTGCTGATTTCCATGTAGTGGTGCATCTGTGCACCAGTGTTCATGACATATTGTGCCCAGCGTAATGCAGATTGGCAGGAAACTATAACAGCAAGTGGTGATGATGGGGGCAGTAGGCCTGACTCGCAGAGAGCTTGAGAATGTCTTAGTGTATGCATTGCCTATAGGGGCTAGGCTATTGTAGCAGTCAGACTAGCAATTGCTTCCAATGAATTGTGAACCCAGAGGGTCAGATGTGAATGCACCTTTCTCAGTCACCGCTCGGCATGTTTTACAGGGCGACATTTTCTGTCTCTAGTCTGATTTGTGACTCTGCAGCTAGGTAACTGAGAATGGGGTCAGGAATGGGCGTGTTCTCATGGGAAGCGGGCATGCAGTCGCAATTAGAGTACTGTTAGTTAAGGCATACAAAGTCCTGCACGTCGCCTCCTCGAGGGGTCTGACTTGCGGTAGCTCTGATCCTGGTGTACGTTTAAAACTGATAGTGATGGCTGATTGTCCAAAGCCAGATGCATAACAATAGCGCCGCAGTCCGCGCGGTGGTGGGAAGGCGTTGAGTAAGTGTGGGCGCCAGGAGTCTGCAGGGGATATTTTTACCTGCCTTACCCCGCCGCTGTGTCTGTGGCCACCCCCTTACAGCAGACCGCTTTTGAGGATGCCAGAGGAGGCATCGGCCTCCTCTAGCATCCTTAAAAATGGTCTGCTGTAAGGGGGAGCGAATGCCGAAAAAGGTCATTGAATACTGCCCATTGTGTGAATGGGAAACGGGTCGCTCGACTCGATTAACCCATTCACACTGCACAGCAACACAGCAATAGGAACCCTTCTTTTTACCTGGTTCGTATTGCCGTGTTACTACCAGTTAGCTGTAACCAGTAACCGCTATCACATCGCACCAATTACCGGGTCGAACCATCAAGAAACCGACATGAACTCGGTAATTTTGTGCGATGCGAAATGTGTATTACATAGTTGTCAATACATTATTACAGATTTGTGGTTGCAGTTACATTACACAATTACAATATTACAGTTACATAGTTGCAGTTACATTATTACACAATTACATAGTTGCAGTTTTAATAAACTCCACACAGACATAGGCATTCATCCACACTCGCACCACTTATCTAAGAAATAAAGACGCGTACAACTGAAATGGGCTTAAGGGGACGGCTTATTTATTTTGAGCAGGGGCGGCCTATTTGAATCTAACTAAAATTTACGTCCCTGCTCTAACTAAGGTGGCGGGCAAAGAACGGTATGCAATAAATCACATCGCTAGTAAAAAATAACAAAGTAATGAAAATAAGAAACTCCGGATCCAAGGGCCTCCTGCCCTTTTCTGCCCAGGACCGGCCTCCTGCCAGCGTCCATGGCAACAGCACAATTTATATGCAGACTTTTCCCAAAGGGCCACTTGCCCTTAAGGTCAGGGGTTGACCTTCTGCCTCTGCCCCTGACCTCGCATATCACTAAGGCAGAGCTCACCACTCTGCCCGAGCCAGAAAAAATTGGACCACGTGCTCTAACCTACAAAATGTCCGCAACAATTTAGCCTATCCGAAGTAGATGATCGTTAAGGTCCAGATGCGGGCCCACCTGGAACGGTGATGCCCACATCTCGACATCAACCACCAGCCAAATGTAAATACCGCTCTAATTTAAACTACCGTTCTTTCCGCCATACTAAATAAGCCGACAACGACTAAACAGAAAACTTTCTAAGCAAAAAAAACAAAATAAAATCCAACTAACAATTGGGGCGGGAGGGAGGGCAACGATTCCTGAAGCAAGAGGCAGAATTTTCTGGAAGCGGATCATCACCTCATCAATCCCCACCTCTAACTTCAAAACAGCCTATCCACAATCAACATGCAAATCAGCCACCTGTCAATCAAGCAAGCCGAGCCCCCGAGCCCAAGATCCAGTGTGCAAGCTAAGGATTCCTGCCCATAGCCTGGTGAGCTTATGCTGCTTTCGGCCAGACAAGCTGGCCTATACAGTCTTATTACAGTTACATAGTTGCAGTTACATTATTACAGTTACATAGTTGCAGTTTTAATATTATAGTTATGTAGTTGCAGTTACATTATTACACAATTACATTATTACAGTTACATAGTTGCAGTTACATTATTAGGTTGCAGTTTTAATATTACAGTTACATAGCTGTACATTATCACACAGTTACATTATTACAGAGCTACATAGCTGCAGTTACATTATTACACAATTACATAGTTGCACTAAATTACAGTTACATAGTTGCAGTTACAGTATTAGTTACATATTTACAATTACATTATTACAGTTACATAGTTGCAGATACATTATTACACAATTACATACTGTAGTTGCAATTCCATTATTACAGTTACATAGTTTTACTTGCATGATTACAGTTAAATAGTTACAGATACATTATTACAGGGTTACATAGTTGCAATTACAGTATTACAGTTACATAGTTGCAGTTACATTATTACACAGTTACGTAGTTGCAGTTATATTATTACACAGTTACTTACAGGTAGATGCAGTTACATAAATAGAGATACATAGTGGCAGTTGCATTATTACAGTTACATATTTGCAGTTACATTATTACAGTGCTACCTAGCTGTGGTTACATTATTACACAGATACATAGTTGCAAATACATTATTACAGTTACATAGTTGCTGTTACATTGTTACAGATTTACATAGTTGCAGTTACATTATTACAGTGCTACCTAGCTGTGGTTACATTATTACACACATACATAGTTGCAAATACATTATTACAGTTACATAGTTGCAGTTACATTGTTACAGATTTACATAGTTGCTGTTACATTATTACACAGTTACATAGTTGCAGTTACATTGTTAAAGATTTACATAGTTGACGTTACATTATTACACAGTTACATAGTCGCAGTTACATTGTTACAGATTTACAAAGTTGATGTTACATTATTGCAGAGTTATATAGTTGCAGTTACATTGTTACAGATTTACATAGTTGCAGTTACATTATTACAGTTACATATTTGCAGATACTTTATTACAGTTACATAGTTGCAGATATGTTATTACAGATTTACATAGTTGCAGATATGTTATTACAGTTACATAGTTGCAGATATGTTATTACAGATTTACATAGTTGCAGTTACATTATTACAGTGCTACCTAGCTGTGGTTACATTATTACACAAATACATAGTTGCAAATACATTATTACAGTTACATAGTTGCAGTTACATTGTTACAGATTTACATAGTTGCTGTTACATTATTACACAGTTACATAGTTGCAGTTACATTGTTACAGATTTACAAAGTTGATGTTACATTATTGCAGAGTTATATAGTTGCAGTTACATTGTTACAGATTTACATAGTTGCAGTTACATTATTACAGTTACATATTTGCAGATATGTTATTACAGATTTACATAGTTGCAGATATGTTATTACAGTTACATAGTTGCAGATATGTTATTACAGATTTACATAGTTGCAGGCACATTATTACAGTTACATACAGATGGAGACCCTGTCATCTTTATCCGGTGCCCACTAGAACGCCCCCTCTGGCGAGCGCCGGCGGACAGGGACTCCATTAAACTGGGACGCACGTGCGTCTCAGTCTCTTGGCGGCTGGGAAGCGGGTCCCTGCCCGTCTCCGCTTAGGGGAGATGGGCAGGGTTAGGGAGGGGGGCGGTGATGGGGACCATCAGGGGAGGCAGCGGACAGTGGTGGTGAGCTCCTTTGTCCCCTGGCGGGAACTGGCGGGGGATGGCGATAATTTTGCCAGCAACTGCAAAGATGAAGCCGGCTACATCTGTAGTTTAAGATACATTATTACATAGTTACATAGTTGCAGTTACATTATTACAGTTACAGATACATTATTACAGAGTTACATAGTTACAGTTATAATATTACAGTTACATAGTTGTAGATATATTAGTACACAGTTACAGTTACATTATTACGCAGTTATATAGTTGCAGTTACATTATTATGCAGTTATATAGTTGCAGACACATTACTACTGTTACATAGTTATAGATACATATTTACAGAGTCACATAGTTGCAGTTACAATATTACAGTCATATAGTTACAGATACATTATTACAGAGTTACATAGGGCCTTATTCTGGTTGGTGCGTATATTTCCGAATACTTTCGGATGGCGTTTTTTAGCCGTCTGCGCATGCGTGGGGAACGCTATGCGCATGTGCCACACATGGTCTCCGTACTTGTTCTCACTAATACCGTACAGAAATGTGCACCGCAATCACTCAGGAAATATGGGCGTATTATGGGCGTCATTCGGAACTACACAGGGGTGTACTTTCAAAGTGGGCTAAACTGGGCGGAAACATGGGCGGACACGAGGGAGTGCACTTATTTTGGTAGGCGTGCATTCGGACAGCACGCCGAATGCACGCGAACAAAACGGCAAAACGTGGCGAGCGCAGCGAGCCCGCAAAGGGGGGCGATCCACGTCCCCCCCTTGTCGGCATTTCGGCTGTCGGGATTCCGGCGTCGGGATTCTGAACGCCAGGATCCCGACCGCCGGGATTCAATACTGAATCCAGTTGCAATTACATTATTACAGTTACATAGTTGCAGTTACATTATTACACAGTTACGTAGTTGCAGTTATATTATTACACAGTTACTTACAGGTAGATGCAGTTACATTAATAGAGATACATAGTGGCAGTTGCATTATTACAGTTACGTAGTTGCAGTTACATTATTACAGTGCTACCTAGCTGTGGTTACATTATTACACAGATACATAGTTGCAAATACATTATTACAGTTACATAGTTGCAGTTACATTGTTACAGATTTACATAGTTGCTGTTACATTATTACACAGTTACATAGTTGCAGTTACATTGTTACAGATTTACAAAGTTGATGTTACATTATTGCAGAGTTATATAGTTGCAGTTACATTGTTACAGATTTACAAAGTTGATGTTACATTATTACAGTTACATAGTTGCAGATATGTTATTACCGATTTACATAGTTGCAGATATGTTATTACAGATTTACATAGTTCCAGATATGTTATTACAGATTTACATAGTTGCAGATATGTTATTACAGATTTACATAGTTGCAGATATGTTATTACAGATTTACATAGTTGCAGATATGTTATTACCGATTTACATAGTTGCAGATATGTTATTACAGATTTACATAGTTGCAGATATGTTATTACAGATTTACATAGTTGCAGGCACATTATTACAGTTACATACAGATGGAGACCCTGTCATCTTTATCCGGTGCCCACTAGAACGCCCCCTCTGGTGAGCGCCAGCGGACAGGGACTCCATTAAACTGGGACGCACGTGCGTCTCAGTCTCTTGGCGGCTGGGAAGCGGGTCCCTGCCCGTCTCCTCTTAGGGGAGATGGGCAGGGTTAGGGAGGGGGCGGTGATGGGGACCGTCAGGGGAGGCAGCGGACAGTGGTGGTGAGCTCCTTTGTCCCCTGGCGGGAACTGGCGGCTGGCGGGGGATGGCGATAATTTGGCTGGCAACTGCAAAGATGAAGCCGGCTACATCTGTAGTTTAAGATACATTATTACATAGTTGCAGTTACATTATTACAGTTATATAGTTACATATACATTATTACAGTTACAGTAGCATAGTTACAGTTATAATATTACAGTTACATAGTTGTAGATATATTAGTACACAGTTACAGTTACATTATTACACAGTTACATAGTTGCAGACACATTACTACTGTTACATAGTTATAGATACATATTTACAGAGTCACATAGTTGCAGTTACAATATTACAGTCATATAGTTACAGATACATTATTACAGAGTTACATAGGGCCTTATTCTGGTTGGTGCGTATATTTCCGAATACTTTCGGATGGCGTTTTTTAGCCGTCTGCGCATGCGTGGGGAACGCTATGCGCATGTGCCACGCATGGTCTCCGTACTTGTTCTCACTAATACCGTACAGAAATGTGCACCGCAATCACTCGGGAAATATGGGCGTATTATGGGCGTCATTCGGAACTACACAGGGGCGTACTTTCAAAGTGGGCTAAACTGGGCGGAAACATGGGCGGACACGAGGGAGTGCACTTATTTTGGTAGGCGTGCATTCGGACAGCACACCGAATGCACGCGAACAAAACGGCAAGAAATATGCGGTGTCCATAAGCAAGTATTGCTTTGCGGACACCACTCGTTCATGCGCTAGGCAATCGCTACGCCTAATCAGTACAACCAATGTCAGCTGAACACAATACAATCCACTCCTTTACTCATTAATCATTAATTACACGCTTGTCACTGCTTCAATTGGAACCATTGCAGCTTCAATGGACCATTACTAAACACACACATAGATGCTGCACTTTTCACACACTTTTACACTGCAAATAATGGACACAACTTAATATTAATAATCGAAATACACATGTCACTTCTACATGTATCAATTAAACCACACATTTGGGGGCCAAAAAAAAACATTTATTACAAGAACTTCTAAAATAAAATGGAAACCTTAACAAATTAAAAGGTACCATGCCAGGAATATAAAAAATAATATAGAATAAATACATGAACTTGTGACATACATAGCCACAGCAGAATCATTAGGAACACATCAGGTGGCTTCACAACAAAAGTATAGCACCAACACTTCAAGTACAGCAGACAGTAATGCTAGCCGAAAGAGGCCAACAGGGGAACCAAACATGACATTCGAAATGAGGGCAAATGTTGGGGCCCTCCGCACGGGATTGGACACAGGAAGCTGACACACACAGCTCAATGAAAGATTTGGGAAGACATAAGGGTGGAGATAAATGCGGACACAAGTTCATTTGCGGGCACGTTTGGCCCTGCTAGGCTCCTTGCCACGTGCAGCAGCTCTTCGGCCACGGCCATGGCCACGATCGGATGGTGGCTCAGGTGGAGCAGATGCTGGTGAGGGGGGGGGGGATGGTGTTCCCCCTCTGCCAGCAGGGAGTGCTGCTGGTGGGAATGCACTAGAAACGGATGACAATAGGACCCTATTGCTGGCAACTAGCTCCACCATAAGCTCATTATGTTGGAGGAGGAGGTCATTTTGGCGCTGGGCTTGATCAGCCAGCACCTGCAGGCTAGCAGCTATTGATTGCTGGGTGGCAGCCATAGCCTGCAGGCTCCCAGCGATAGTCTGCTGGCTGCTGACCAAACCCTGCATGACCTCCTCGGTCCTACGCATCCGCTCTGATGCCAAGTCTCCCTGCTGGTCAATATGGGAAAGCACCTGCACCCACCTGTCGAATTCGGCCTCGGCCGGTGGCTGGTGCTGCTGCACGGGCCTGGCACTGGTGGCAGGTGGCACAGACTCCTCAACCTCTTCAAGAGATTCTTGACCAAGCGGTGGGGATGCTGGTGAAAGAGAAAATTACAATTACAACACATTCCATGCAAAATTAGAACCAGCTACTTATGGCATGGCAAATAATCACCTTCAAGAAAAGAAGCCATGAGTTCCGCTGGGGACTCGCTGTCGATGGTGCTCACCCCCCGGACCTCCTCTACTGCAATGCAGCACTCTGCCATCTCCTCCAGGGGGGTGAGCTTCAGCCGGCCTGGCATGGGGCCAGCCCCAGAGGTGTGGCTGTGTTCCCACCGCTTGGTCAGTTTCTTCTTGAGGTTGGTTTTGAAGTCGTGCCACCTGCAATGAATGTTTACATATTACTACATGTCACTCCTCATGTTTGCTGTAGCACCCAGTGCAATCTGCATCTGATTACAACATGTGCTTCATTACACCAAACTTACATAATAGTTAAATGGGAAACCAAGCATTAGAAGATACACTCACACTCACCCTACAATAACTATTGATTAAATGACATGGCAATCATGTCTGTGGCTCCAGCCAACGTGACCAGCCATTGGCCAACTCCATCTAACATGTAATGTCAACATTAGTGGTCTTGTACTTCTCAAATGTAACACACATGAACTTGCCTCTTCTTAACGTGCTCCGCCTCACGAACTTGTTGAGCTACCGCATTAATCTCCGCAGTTATGTCCTCCCAGATCTTCCATCTCCTTGTGTGTGTCAACCTGTCCTGTGGACACTCGATCCAATCCCGTGCGCGGGGTACCAGTATGGCAAGCTCCTGCGGTTCGTATGCCATGTTCCTGCTGCTTGGTTCCTCTGTTGGCCTCTTTCGGCCATGCCCACGGCCACCTGTCGCTGTACTCGAAGTGCTGGCCAGGCTACTCTGTTGTGAAGCCACCTGTTGTGATCCCAATGATTCTGCTGAGGCTGAAGATGGGCCAGCTGCCGATTGGCCTAATGTCGATGGCCCAGCTGGCTGCTCTTCTCCCACTGGCTGGTCTGGGTTGAGGGGGACATAGCTGGTGTTGGAGTCCATGCGGGCCAACAGGTCCAGACACACCTGCTCTTCCTCAGATGAAGATCCAGCCATGTTTGCAACAACTTTTTGCCTTTCTAGCACACCTTTAAATACTATTTCTGTAATTGGCGTACATCAGCGACACCCTGCGTCCCGTCTGGCAGCGTTCCGTACGGCAGCGTACGCCGTGCTGTTTGTGCGGCGCATAGGCCACGCCCATAGTAGCGGCAATTAGATTTGTGAAAACCTGGCAACCCTTCAAAGTGTAATTGAGGTGACCTGTTGTAAGATTTGCTATAATGGACACCTGTAACGTTATGCAATGTTAAATGCTATATGTAAATGTTCAGTAGTACTGTGCTATTGTTGAGATTGGCCATAAAAAGTAAGTAACCCAATCCATTTGAAAATCCGGCCCAGAAGTCATGCAATAGTGATCACTGATGTCATGCACAACACATGTGCTAGGCCTCTAAATCGTGCTTTGCTGCTTGGTTCATTTGTCTCCAGAGCTGTATTGGGCCAGGGTCTAAGGTAAGCTCTCCCATGGTCATTGTAGAGATGATATACATTAACAATGTAAGGGTAATATACAGTATTACAGTATACAGTAATTAATGCGAAGTCCAGCTATGCCAAGCTATAGCACGCGTTGCTTGGCGGTGCGATGTTATCGCCGATTGTTGGGCGCATACACAATGTTCATGTCAATATGGATAATAAAGTTAATACCAAATAGTGACCTTACCAACCAATCACAGGACATGATAATTTCTCATGCGCCATTGATAAAATGGCAGCTTACCAGAGAGCACAGCCTTTCAGCACCGCGGAGCTGCTGTCACTTGTGGCTGTGATGGAGAGGAGGCTGGGGTGGGCAGGCCCCTTCATCACCAATCGAGATAAGCGCCGGGCGTACCTTGCTGCCCGGCGCAGGATACTCGCCCGCACCAACGTGCGGAGGACCGTCGCCCAATTAGAGCGGCGATGGTCCGACCTAAGGAGGCGGCAGCCGCAGCTGCTACAGCAGCTCAGACGCAGAATTGAACGCTGTAAGTTTTTTCGCAATTAATTCATCATTAACAGTAAGGGCCAGATGTATGAAGCTTCATAAAGTGATAAAATGGAGAGTGATAAACAGCCAGCCAATCAGCTCCTACCTGACATTTTTCAAATACAGTCTGTGACATGGCAGGTAAGAGCTGATTGGCTGCCTGTTTATCACTCTCCATTGTATCACTTTTGAAGCTTAGTGCATCTGGCCCAGTGAATGATATCATTTTCACATGATTTAATATTAATATAACATGAGGTCAATTGGGTGTTGATGACATAGAAATGCCATATACTATATGTGTGATATATAACACATATATAATGTGGTTATGATATGTACTTGTTATAGTGATTAGAATGTCAAATGACACTCAACCATTTTGTTTCTTTAACCCACAGCGCGGGAGAGAGCCAGACAGGCCCGTGAGGAGGCCCAGGAGTAGGGCCATGAGGAGGGCCAGGAGGAGGGCCCGGAGGAGGCCGAAGAGGAGGCCCAGGAGGTGGCCCATAGTAAAGAGTAGTCCAAAAAAAATGGATAACAACAGACACACTTTGGCCTTATAGGCCCATGCTGCAAACATGCAATGTGGAGGCTCATGTAGGTGATGAGGGTCTTTGTATAGAAGCAACAATAAAACATCAATGGAATATGGGCAGGCCTGATTTATACTGGAGACCCAAGTGTCCAGTTCCCCTGGGCCCCCCTCTAGCCAGTGGGCCCGTGTTGTTGCCATGTATTTTTGAAAGGTATTATGTAGGATGGATTGTCCTTAGAAATTGTTTGGTGTATGGAAGCGGATTAGTGCTGCACTTTCACCTATCTGGCAATGTGACAAGGAATCATGAAGTAATAGGGTAGAGGGACTAGGCTAGCATTTTAATGTGGTATATATCTGAGTATCTATCTATCTATCTATCTATCTATCTATCTATCTATCTATCTATCTATCTATCTATCTATCTATCTATCTATCTATCTATCTATCATGCAGTTTAGCTATTAAGCAGTGACATGCAGGTATATATGTATGGCTAAATGTGGCATGTTGTAGTGGGTGTAGCTTTCTAGTAGATTGGTGAGTGTTTTGGCAGGAGAAGTGTGAGTGAGGCTCAAGTGTTGTTGTGATTTTGATAGATACATTGTCAAATGTATGAGTCACACAATTTTTTTTTGTGTGTGTGTATGTGTGTGTGTATGTATGTGTGTGTATGTGTGTATGTATGTGTGTGTATGTGTGTGTGTGTGTTTGTGTCAGCATCATATATTTTCTGCCTTTATATACAGGATTGGCTAAGTAATTGTTTGTATGTATGATTTCTCATGCTGTAGGTACTTAGGATTGACTGTACAAGGTGTACCTGAGTAGCATAATTAATGTTGAACCCACTTTCACATGCCCTCAGATGACCCGGAAGAAGGCCAGGGTGTGAGAGGGGCCCTAATGAGGCTGCGGGAGGACCTGATGAGGATGGCTGGCCACGTACAGGACCTGTGCGACCTCCTGCTGGAGTGATTTAATTTTTTTTTGTTATGTTATGTAAATACATTTTTCAGTTTAAGTACGAAGTGGTCGGTGTGTTATTTTACTATTTTACAGTTTAAGTATAAATACACAGAAATAATTTAAAATATTGATGTCTAGTTATGTAAGGTGCAAAAGGTATATACAGTACATAGATGTTTTTATTGCATAGCAGTGATTGAAAGGGAATGTTAGGGTTAATGTAAAGTGGTTTTAAGTGTTTAATTATCAATTAGATAAATAATAGATGACCCGGATAAACAATCCCTTTTCAATGAGGTGGGCTAATTGCCTAAGTGTGTCATGTGATCGATTTAGGAATTCAGATAAGAGTGGTGGTGATTTGTGCGTAAATACACCGCATCGGTGCGTACGGGCAGGTTCCCGTCCGTTCTGACGCGGTAAGACCGTGCATACGCGGTAAGACCGTGCATACGCGGTAAGACCGTGCAGAATCTGTGTGTGTCCACCGCACACGCATGGTTTGTATGTCGTCCGTAAACACGCCCTCTTCTTAAAGAGTGAGTCCATCCGAATGCGGAGGACCGGTGGGCGTTTCTACGGACGATGTCCGCACAGCGTGGCGTGCGGACCGCTCCGTAAGAATTTGGGAAAGTACGCATCGATCAGAATAAGGCCCATAGTTACAGTTACATTATTACAGTTACATAGTTGCAGACACATTACTACAGTTATATAGTTACAGATACATTATTACAGAGTTACATAGTTGCAGTTACAATATTACAGTCGTATAGTTACAGATACATTATTACAGAGTTACATAGTTACAGTTACATTATTACAGTTACATAGTTGCAGACACCATATTACAGTTACATAGTTGCAGTTACATTATTACAGTTACATAGTTGCAGACACCATATTACAGTTACATAGTTGCAATGACATTATTACGCAGTTACAATAACCACTCTGTCTCCGCATTGTGAATACATTTCAAATTCTCATAAACTAAACTGCAGCAAATTACAAAACTTGTGACATTTTGTTAATGGATTTGGCACACATTCATATAACTTCAGTGTGTAACACAACAAATACACAAATTACATACACATATTTTTAAATTGCCGTACCAACAAGGGACGGTAGTAAACACAAGTATGGATTTAATTGTGAATGAGGTCTTAAATAATCGTCATTGTTTTCTAACCCAGAACGCTTGAATTGACTGCGTGTCAAGACAACCTCTCGCTCACTCATTACCTCCTTAGACCCCATGTTTGCGGAATGTGCCCAGGAATGTCCACCAGACCTCTGAGCTTACACGATTCAATTAACCTTCAGTTGGTTTTGGATGCCGCTACTATGGGATAGACTTTCATTAATTGCAAGTCTGACACAGACAATTAAGCTTGATCAAATGAAGAGGGCATGAGGGAGATTATTATCATACTGTACTGAAGACTACGCGGCGTGTAAAAGTTGTTTAATTTATGTCAAGAAACATGTTGGAAAAAAAAGAAAAAATTATCTTGCACGCCGGGCGCAGCCGTATTGAGATGATTAATTTCGGAGAACGGTGTGTGTCTGTGTTACTCCTCTGTATGTTGTGTGTCTGTTCTTGCTGTGGATACTGTGCGCTGTTGTGTTTCTTTATCAATGAATTAATCAATGTATGCACTGAAATGTAAGCAAAGAAATGGTTTTCTGGAAGGAAGCATAACATAAAATGTGTCACACGGGTTTGGAATTGTATTAAAGGCTTTAGCGCTTCTCCAGCATCTGTTTGGGGAACAGTACATTCATTAGCAAATCTCACTGTATGTATGAGAATATGTTTTTATGCCTTTTTATTGTACCCTTTGGTGCACTGTGTTTTTCAAAATGTATCATTTAAACGGCAGAGGAAAAGCGAGACAACGCAGGGCGATAAATG
The DNA here is from genome assembly GCF_055691185.1 of Crinia signifera. Taxonomy (NCBI): domain Eukaryota; kingdom Metazoa; phylum Chordata; class Amphibia; order Anura; family Myobatrachidae; genus Crinia; species Crinia signifera. Next base: position 463,527,313 of record NC_139217.1, read on the forward strand.
CAAGCGCTGTAACCAAGACAATTGCAGAAATAGATTTGATGAGATTTTGGCCCCACATGCTCCTCCAAAAAAGGGTTCTTGTAAAGGTTTTGTTTGTCTAATACTGTTATATACACAATACTTACTGAGTTGAATTATTTACATGAGGATTCACCAGTGGAAAATAAGGTGATGGGATCAGCATTGGATAAACTTTCCAATAAAGTATAGTATAGCAACCCACTGAATGTCTGGCGGAACTAGAAGTTTCTCAGCCCAATAGGAAAATTTGAATTGGGCCTCCCAGGGCTTCTCCAGGGTATGGGGAGAGGCAGGGCTGGATTAAGCCTTGGGGGTGCCCGGGGTGCTTAAAACAGGGGGGACCCAGTGGAAGGTGTTGTAAGTGGTGTTGGTGGGTAATATTTGACTATACATATCTCCCAACACGACCCATTGGGAACCTGATACTCTTGCACCTCTTCCTGAACTTCTGCATGATTTCGGACTACTTGGTCCTACTGCTGCTGCATAAAAGGGAGAGCTAGAGATGTCAGTTCACTCCTGTCAAGGGGCTCCCCTGGTAGTATGCCCTGCATCCCCTCCTTAATCTGGATATGGGGAGAGGGATGGAGTGGCTTTGGAAAGTCATAAATGCAATACTGGCAGGATAGGGCAAGGCCACTGGCATATCTAGTAAAGGTGCAAGATGTGTAGTCCTGGGGGCCAAACACTGCACATCCTGTCCCCATGTAATTATACATACCTATCCATTTGTCTGGCACTGGCTGTGCAGTGGCACTAACAGGGGACATAGGGTTAGGCTGGAGGGGGGGAAGGGTTAGGGTTTGGCAATTGGAATGGGGTTAGGCTGCGGGATGAGAGGATTAGTTTTAGGCTGTGAGGTAAAAAGGTTAGGGTTAGGCTCCAGGGAGCAAAGTTCGGGTTAGAGTGCAGTGAGGATGGGTTAGGGGGCAGGGGGGAGGTACATATACTTAATGGACCCCTGTTGAGTGTCAATCATTCTGTGCAAATCACTGACTCTGAATATAGCAAAAAGCCCCCGACCATCAATCTTTCTCATCCATTTTTGGAAGCCTGGATCATAGGTGTTTATTAACTGCACTGCCTAAACCCCACATGAGGAACCATTCTCTTGCCTAAACCCCACATGAGGAACCATTATCTTGCCTAAACCCCACATGAGGAACCATTCTCTTGCCTAAACCCCACATGAGGAACCATTCTCTTGCCTAAACCCCACATGAGGAACCATTCTCTTGCCTAAACCCCATATGAGGAACCATTCTCTTGCCTAAACCCCACATGAGGAATCATTCTCTTGCATAAACCCCACATGAGGAACCATTCTCTTGCCTAAACCCCACGTGAGGAACCATTCTCTTGCCTAAACCCCACATGAGGAACCATTCTCTTGCCTAAACCCCACATGAGGAACCATTCTCTTGCCTAAACCCCACATGAGGAACCATTCTCTTGCCTAAACCCCACATGAGGAACCTTGACATTCTCTTGCCTACTGGACGATATACAAAAAGAATTTGTGGTTAACCAAAGATTTGCAATTCGAGATATTGAGCTAGAGGTAGTGTAGTGCAAGTCCGACAGCAGTGCCATGTAAATGATTTAAAAGAACCTCCAAGTTTGGCTGGCCGCCACCTCGCACTGCAATACATCTGGCCCATTGGCTCTGCATTCTGCCAGCTGCCCGGCCCCAGGGGTGCAGGAGGCTACATGAAAAATTATGCGTATCCTCTACTCCCAGGAGAGCAGCCAAGTGCCCTCTTTACCATTGCTGCATAACAGTTCTTATCTCTTGTAAAAAAAATATTTTGTTTTTGGTGATCTAAACTTTTTATTGCGCTAAAATTTTAATATATTTCAGAAATATCATAACTCAGAAATATCATAACTAATGTATGCGGCGGGGGGGGGGGGGGGGGCTAGGGTGGCTGGAACCTAACCCTAACCCTCCCCCAGTTGCATAACCCTAAGCAAAACCCATCCCCTATCCCTAAAAAGATCATGCAAAACCATGTGCTGATCATTTGCGTGTCAACTTATTCAACTCGTCGGCCTTTTGATCATCTGGTGTCAACCTTTAGACCTTTGACCTTTGCCGTGTCAATCTTTCATCCTGGTTCCAAAGAGTTCCAAAGAGACGGAGTATCAATAAACATGACGGTGGCATCCTCTATAGATGACAGTAGTGTAAATGCCACTTTTGCCCAAATTCCCCTGTAGATAAAAGAGTAAGTAAGAACAAAAACGATGAAGGGAATTGTTGCAAAAAAAAAAAAAAATAAAGTAAAATTAAAATAAATATACACCTACTCTATGATATACGTACATTGAAACCTTCCCTTAAATACCCCGCATTAGCCAGAGCCCCCCATGTCAGAGACCCTGCTGTGTATTTCCTGGAGGATGAGGAGTATAGAAGAAGATTGTGAGGTTCGCCATTCCTGTCCCTGCTCGGTCCAACAGTATCTGAATGGTGCTATCATCCCCAGTGATGACTTGTCATGTGCGCGGAAGATTTGCTTTATCAATTGTTAAAGGCCATTCAGATAAGTCAACCATTATCTGCCATAAACGGCCATTCAGGAAGGACTTTAGTGAATCAGGAAATCGTTAATGGCCATTTACAATGAATAATATATTTTCTGTTTTAGGTAAAAGACTTTAAGGGATTGACCAAATTCCAAAACTCTGTGTGATTCCTATCTGTCACTTATATTGAAGTTCAAGGGCCCCGTCCTCTTAGTGCAGCAGGAATTCAGCCTCACGAAGGACATCAGGCTGAAAGGAATCACCGGTAATTATAGCAGCAGTAGAACAATACTCACCGTGATGTAGAGGAATGGATACAAAGAAAGCACAACGACTCTACCAACCGCTGTGGTCGCTACGTGCAGTCAGTATATAGTGGGTTAAACTGCGCCAGTTATAACATCTATTGCAACAGTTTTATAAGACAGGCTCATTGGTTATTATGGTAACACAGTTGTTTGGAGCAGGAGCAAACTTTTTATATGTACAGTACAGGAGTCAGTCGGCCAGGAGGAAATTTGGGTATTAGACTGCGCATTCACAGTCTAATGCCGGGTAGTGCTCAGACACTGCCCGGCTTCACCCGTTCTCCGCTGTGCAGCTCCTCGCAGTGTGACGTGGTCAGCGGTCACGCTGCACAGGCCGCACAGCCGCTCCGCCCATCCCCAGCCGCACCGCATCACTCTCCCGACCTGCCTCCCAGGTGCCCGCCCACCCAGCTCCCGGCGGCTCCCGCCCACACCTGGCCATGAAGAAAAATATGCGGGGGGCTGGGGCTTTTTTTTTTTTTTTTAGGAAAGCCAATGCCAGGATCCGGGAATTGGCTTTCCTAGCCAGGGATTTTCCTGAGGAAATCAGAGTTGTGAGGCTGTAATAATAGCCACGACCCCCCCCCCCGACCTGCCTCCCAGGTGCCCGCCCACCCAGCTCCCGGCGGCTCCCGCCCACACCTGGCCATGAAGAAAAATATGCGGGGGGCTGGGGCTTTTTTTTTTTTTTTTAGGAAAGCCAATGCCAGGATCCGGGAATTGGCTTTCCTAGCCAGGGATTTTCCTGAGGAAATCAGAGTTGTGAGGCTGTAATAATAACCACTGCACAAACTATGCCACCCCCCCCCCCCCCCCCAATAAAATCCCTAAGTAATAAAATCACCCAATAAACAAAATACATTTTTGCATTATTTATTATATGAGATAAAATAGTTTAGCTATAACACAGACTAGGGATCGACCAGCGTTATACACCCCACCACCCCCTTTGAAAACACCGCCGCCCGCCCACAGCCAGGGCAACAGCACACGCCCACCATCCACCAATATACACCACAGCCAACTAGTGTAGGTGATAGGTGAGCGGCGGGCCTGCCCGCACCCCCCCGCGAACGGGTCTACCTGCACACCCGCCCTGCAAGTGGGTCTGACCGCATACCCCAAACAGCGGGTCTGCCCGCACCCCCCCTCGCTGGAGCAGCGGCTATGCCCGCACCCCCCACACCCCAGCGGGTCTGAGCGCACCCCCCCACTGGAGCAACGGGTCTGCCTGCACCCCCCAACCAGAGCAGCAGGTCTGCCAACACCGCTGCACGCCCCCTTCCCTCCCCCGGGGCAGCGAGTCTGTCCGCACCCCCCGCTGAATCAGCAGGTCTGCCCTCATCCCCCTTACTCCCAGAGCAGCAGGTCTGCCCGCAAACGCCCCCCCCCCCCCCACAGCAGGGCCCTCCCCCACCCCCATAGCAGCGGGTCTGCTCCGGGGAGTTGCAGGCAGACCCGCTGCTCCAGCAGGTGGGGGTGCGGACGTAGCCCCTTACGACGGTGTGAAGAGCACCCGGAGGGCGCGATGAATCACCTAGCATATATATATATATATATATATATATATATATATATATATATATATATATATATATATATATAGGAGACGGGGCGGCACTCCAAAAAAGCACAAGTCCCAGCAGGGATGCAGTAGAGAACAGCGGTGCCCTCCGTAGCTTGACTCCGGTGTGGAGACAGGAATACACAGCGTGGGGGGGACGGTGGCACTCGCGATGAAGGAATAAACACACAGAGGCAGTAGTATCCCAACGTTTCGTGGCCGTGTCGCCACTTTATCAAGGCACCTTGATAAAGTGGTGACACGGCCACAAAACGTTGGGATACTACTGCCTCTGTGTGTTTATTCCTTCATCGCGAGTGCCACCGTCCCCCCCACGCTGTATATATATATATATATATATATATATATATATATATATCTTATATATTTGGCTACATGTGTCAATCATCCTGAGAGTGTGTGTATAACGCTGGACAGGGTCACACATGAAACTCCACCCCCCACCCAGCCTTATACACACACACCACACATAATACATGTAGCCTAATATATAAGAGATAATACACACATATTGGCCCCTGCCTGCCTGCACTACACCCCCCGCAATACCACACACCTATAATACTCACAGACACATGTAGCTCAGCCAGCGTGGATGGGGGCGGAAGGGAGTGCAGTGAATAAATTAAGTCTGCGCAGCTGCAGATCTGTGGTGCTGACATAGCAGCCTCTGGCAGCCAGGGGGAGCAGCTCTGCCTCCTCTCAGGCTGACCTCGAGTCGCAGACAGAGTCACATGGTCACAGCCTGAGAGGAGAGAAGCATGATGCAGCTGTGACTCGGCAGAGCTGCCTCCTCCTTTATAGTAAAGCTCTGGGCTGGCTGTAGCTCCTCTCAGGCATTTCCAATCTGCCGCTGGCCGGGTGAAGCAAGACTGCCGCCCCCCCTGGCCTGCACACCCCACCGTCCTGCACACATACCCCTGGCACACACACACACCCCCACCTGCACACAGCAGCAAGGTCACCGGACAGACACACAGGTGTACTCATTACTCACTGACACACTTCTCAGGTCACCAGGCAAACACACAAGTGTACTCATTACTCACTGACACACTTCCCAGGTCACCGGGCAAACATACAGGTGTACTCATTACTCACTGACACACTTCCCAGGTCACTGCGCAGACACACAGGTGTACTCATTACTCACTGACACACTTCCCAGGTCACTGCGCAGACACACAAGTGTACTCATTATTCACTGACTCACTTTCCAGGTCACAGCGCAGACACGCAGGTGTACTCATTACTCACTGACACACTTCCCAGGTCACAGCGCAGACACACAGGTGTACTCATTACTCACTAACATACTTCCCAGGTCACCATGCAGACACACAGATGTACTCATTACTCACTAACATACTTCCCAGGTCACCGCGCAGACACACAGGTGTCCTCATTGCTCACTGACACACTTCACAGGTCACAGCGCAGACACACAGGTGTACTCATTACTCACTGACACACTTCCCAGGTCACAGTGCAGACACACAGGTGTACTCATTACTCACTAACATACTTCCCAGGTCACCGCACAGACACACAGGTGTACTCATTACTCACTAACATACTTCCCAGGTCATCGCGCAGACACACAGGTGTACTCTTACTCACTAACATACTTCCCAGGTCACTGCGCAGACACACAGGTGTACTCATTACTCACTGACACACTTCCCAGGTCACAGTGCAGACACACAGGTGTACTCATTACTCACTGACACACTTCCCAGGTCACAGCGCAGACACACAGGTGTAATTACTCACGGACACTTCCCAGGTTATAGCGCAGACACAGGTGTACTCATTACTCACTAACATACTTTCCAGGTCACAGCGCAGACACACAGGTGTACTCATTACTCACTGACACACTTCCCAGATCACCTCGCAGACACACAGGTGTACTCATTACTCACTGACACACTTCCCTCATCACTGCGCAGACACACAGGTGTACTCATTACTCACTGACACACTTCCCTCATCACTGTGCAGACACACAGGTGTACTCATTACTCACTGTCACTTCCCAGGTCACCACGCAGACACACAGGTATACTCATTACTCACTGATACACTTCCCACATCACCACGCAGACACACAAGTGTACTCATTACTCACTGACACTTCCCAGGTCACCACGCAGACACACAGGTGTACTCATTACTCACTGTCACTTCCCAGGTCACCGCGCAGACACACAGGTGTACTCATTACTCACTGACACACTTCCCACGTCACCGCACAGACACACAGGTGTACTCATTACTCATTGTCACTTCCCAGGTCACCGCACAGACACACAGGTGTACTCATTACTCATTGTCACTTCCCAGGTCACCGCGCAGACACACAAGTGTACTCATTACTCACTGACACATTTCCCAGGTCAACACGCGCACACACACAGGTGTACTCATTACTCACTGACACACATTTTCCAGGTCAACACGCAGACACACTACCAAAATCCCTAACCCAACACACCGCTTCCCGCCAACACCATCCGCCCCACCCAAAATTAAACACATTCATCCACAAATAACAAACATAATTCACATTAAAATATATTTATATTTTTAATGGGGCGTAGCCCCTTACGACGGTGTGAAGAGCGCCAGTAGGGCGCGATGAAACACCTAGTATATTATATATATATATCTGACCAGTGGCACTCCTTTGGACTTCACAAAAATTTCTAGGCAGACGCAATCAGCTCCAACATTTCGGATTTTACTCCATTTTTAAGGATAGAACCAGTTCTTTGAGTGCAGCACCCGGGCAGTTGTCATGTGTATCGTGAAGTGCCGTAACCACATATCTATATATATATATATATATATATATATATATATATATATATATATATATATGTACATACAGTATACATATACATACACACACATACATACATACATACATACATACATACCACATGAAAGCCTGTGTTTGTCCCTCTGCACCCTTACTCTGTAGGAGACCTCACAGTCCCAGTGCTGCCTCTGATTAGAAACCCTCCCATGACTAGGCTGCTGCTGCTGTCCTCCATGGGCCTGAGAAGCATGTAATGATCTCCACCAATCAGAGCTTAGCACAAACGTCTAAGCCTCTGCCCTCTGGTGCAAAGTGTCATGTGACTTAGTCAACTCCCAGTAATTCACTGCACACTTGTGCAATCAGTGTGCCTTAGCTCCCGATGCTCAGCACAATTAATCATTGTCACATTGCCAGATAGGTGAAGCTGCAGCCCTACCCCACTCCCATGCACAAATCCTTTAGCTAATTATTATTAAATATATGCCAACCACAGGGGGCCCCTAGCTAGAGGGGGGACCATGGGTACTGACCCCTTGTGCCCCCATTATAATCCGGCCCTGCTACTCCCACCTATTCTACCCATACCAATACCCCCTCACACCTCCCCTACGCCCACTTATACTACCCAAACCAATACACCCTCACACCTACCCTACTCCCACCTGTACTACCCACATTAATACACCCCCACACCTCCCCTACTCCCCACACTAATACCCCCTCACACCTCCCCTACTCCCACCTATACTACCCACACTAGAACCACCCCGTACATATTTTTTTTTATGAACTTGAAATAACTGTGATAAATATAATTCTGCTGTACGGTCTGATATCTCCGGTGTTTTGCCCCTTCATCTCCTTGGCCATAAATGAATCTCATATGCTTTTACAAAAATCGGTACTCTTTACCTAGAAGGGCGCCAGCGATTGAAATCGCGGTCGTCGGGGGTAAAAATCGCGGTCATCGCGGGCATCGCGGGTAAATCGGGAAGGCCGCGATGGCCGCGATGACCGCGATTTTCCCATAGGGAACAATGTTAAAAAGGCTGATTGACCGCGATTTGACTGTTAAATGCCTCAATGGACCCGATTTGGCCCTAGGAATCAATGTTAAATGGGCCACAGAGCCCAAATAAGCACAATTAACCCTTAAATGTCCCCCCCAATTTTTAACGCCACCCCACCATCCACGCGAACCCGAAGCGTGGCGAGCGCAGCGAGCCTGCGAGGGGCGGCGGTACGCGTCCTCCGACCTTTTCATGCCCTACTATCCACTAGGGCGTGGAGTGAGAATATAATAGTGTGGCGAGCGCAGCGAGCCACCGAGCCCGAAGCGTGGCGAGCGCACGCGGATACCTTCACAGTTATACGCGTCCCCTCGCGGGCTTCACAGGTGTCCGTGGCGACGCCGACACCTGTGAAGCCCGCGAGGGGACGCGTCTACCTGTGAAGGTATCCGCGTCCCCTCGCGGGGCTCGCTGCGCTCGCCACGCTTCGGGCTCGGTGGCTCGCTGCGCTCGCCACACTGTTATATTCTCACTCCACGCCCTAGTGGATAGTAGGGCATGAAAAGGTCGGAGGACGCGTACCGCTGCCCCTCGCGGGCTCGCTGCGCTCGCCACGATTCGGGTTCGCGTGGATGGTGGGGTGGCGTTAAAAATTGGGGGGGACATTTAAGGGTTAATGGGCTCTGTGGCCCATTTAACATTGATTTCTATGGCCAAATCGGGTCCATTGAGCCATTTAATAGTAAAATCGGGTCCATCGCGCCTTTTAACATTGATTCCTATGGGAAATCGGGAGCATCGCGTCGCGGGCATCGCGGGTACATTTATGGCCGGCCGCGACGCGACCGACACGATTTCCATGTTTAACATGGGTTTCAATGGGAAATCGCGGGCATCGCGTCGGTCGCGTCGCGGCCAGACATAAATGTACCCGCGATGCCCGCGACGGGCGCCCTTCTAGGTAAAGAGTACCCAAAAATCATCCATGGGTAAACGCTGGCCTCTATAGGATCCTTTGCGAACGTTTCCCCATGATTAGTCTACTGTAGTATCATCTGTGATATTTTTTCTGCAATAAAGGGACTAGAAATAATAGAGGCCTATTTCTAATACCTTTTTTTTTCTTCCCATCTTTTGTTTAACATATTGCCTTAAATTGTACTTCGAAAAACCCCTTACTGTACAGTCACAATGATAAAGCAGCCAGTGAAATTAGAATTTTATTTTATAATACTCATGCTGGTTACTCCTGCCTCCATACACTTTTATGACAATGTTAACATACAGATGTTCCCTTAATCTGGTTTCTAAATTACTTTGTATATCCCTGCCGTACATTTTTCTTTCAAGGTAGTTTATTTTGAAGCAGCTCATTTATTTTTAAAGTTTTTCCCCCCCCCTATCATTCAGGAGTACTAATGATATTTATACATCCGTTCCTCCTAATCGCTAAGCGTGTTATCTTGCCACAACATTATTACAATCGCTATTTTTTATTTTCCTGTTTTATTACCTCTTTGTCGAATTTATTAAATATATTTATACATTCACTGTAGGATCTAATTTGTTTTGTAAGCAGGAGTCATTATTTCTGTAGGGATGTATAGCTGACAGACCATACATTTATTAAACCTTTGATCAGTCAACATCTCCGCCATAAATGGTTTCATGCAGCCAAAAAGTACTTGCGATCTGATGGCGTGGCTGTAAGGCCCTGCTGTTCTCAATTATCCAGAAATAACTTTTTTTTTTTCCTTTGTTCCAAAGTGGGTGATGAGTCGCGCGGAGCTCACTTTCAAGAAAACCCCCACCCAAATCTAACTCTCTCTGCACATGTTACATCTGCCCCACCAGCAGTGCACATGGTTTTGCAAATTGGAGAAGGACTTTGTCTCTAAGAGTGAACTAGAATAAGGCCCTAAGGGCCAGATGTAGTGTAGGCTGATAATGAGTAATAAAGGACCAGCTCCAAACTGTCATTTCTCAAACACAGCCTGTAACATGGCAGTTAGGAGCTGATTGGATGGTACTTTGTAACTTGTTATCCCCCTCCACTTTCAGCCTGATTCAGGCTTGATCGGACGGGGGCCGAATTCCGATAGTGGGAGGCTGCGCCTGCGCGGATATGCGCACGTGCAGGTCCCTTATGTGAACGCTTTTGGTGAGTATCGCACTCAGGGGGCGGGTGTGGGGGCGGACAGGGGGCGTCCCAATAAAATGTAGGTGTGTCGTTGTCTGCTCGTGGCGGGTGGCTATTAGTATGTTGGACACAACATATTGTGGGTTTTGGCAACTACAGCCACTGAGAATAAGCCCCTTTTTGTGCAGTGTGGATGGAATGGTCTACAACGTCTACGTCGACAGTCACTAAAATGTTGATACAAGCAACTTGTCGACGTAAAAAGGTCAATTTGCGTTGTATAGGTTTAGTGGTGGCAATGTCGACACAGCGTGGTGAGCGCAGCGAACCCGGAAGGGGCTTAGTAGCGCTCACCATGCTGTCTGGGTCCGGCCAGTCGGGATCCCGACATCAGGCTAATGACTGTCGGGATCCCAACTGTCGGACCCCTGTACCACACCTGTACAGGACATGGGGTTTATGGTTCTGATTCAGACCTGCATGCACTGCTGTGATTTGGCAGCACAAGGGATTATCGGATTATACACTGTGTGCATGCGTGAGCCGTCCGTACAAAGACACGTTGAGGCTATTTTGGGGTGGTAATCCAGCGTTTTCTTGGAGTGCCCCAGAAAACACATGCATTCCCTTATATCAATGTGTATTATCAGTGTCTGCTGTCAAAGTATGTTATCAATGTCTGAGGTCAGTGTCTGATGTACAGTAAGTGTGTACTATCCAGTGACGTGCGGTAAGGTTACTGGTTGGTGAGGCAATGGTTTGGTGGAGTCAGCGACCAGGGGGTCCGTGGGGATAGCTGGGTTTGGTTTGCTTCTGCGCTGACAGGCAGGTGTAGGAGCTGCCATCTGCATAAGCAGCAGAGACCGGCAGAGCAGCTTCTGTCTGACAGCGCAGAAGCAACCCGGACACAGCACTTACTACAGACCCAGTTGTCGCTGGCTCCACCAAGTCACGGTGTCTGCCCATTGGTCTGCCCACATACCTCTTCTACTTAAAAAGAACAAAACACTTGTAGCCAAATGTACTAGCCTGTGTTCAGTGGCGGTGCGGAAAGCCGGCTGAACACTGAGTTTTTTTTAAAAGGGCAATCATTTACAAGGGATGGGGTTGCCTTGTAAATGTCTGCCTCTTTAAAAGAACTTCTGAGTTCAGCCGGCATCCTGCAGAACTACTGAACACAGGCTAGTACATTTGGCCAAAATACTTCTTTCATTTAAAAACACACAGATACAGTGCACACTTCTATAACTTTACACACACACACACACACACACACACACACACACACACACACACACACACACACACACACACACACACCTCTATTACTTTACACAAACAAACACCTCTGTCACTTAACACAAACATACACAAACACCTGTGTCACTTAACATAAACACAGCCTCCACAATTGCCACACACACACAGCACCGTTTTTCACAGATGCTGCTTACCTAAGCAGCACAGACTGGCAGCAGTGAGACAGCATCAGACCGCCATGCGAGATACAGGAGACCCCGAACAGGAGAGGGTGCGGGGTGAGAGACCAAATTGAGCACAGTGTGTTCCCGTAGCCCAGATAACAGCGGGAGCTGTCGGCCTGGCCTGGCTCCGCTCCGTTCCGCCGCCCCCCCCCCTCCCCCCAATTACATTACAGGTCGGCGGACGAGCCATGCAACGGCTCGTCCGCCTATATAAACGGCACTTACTGTATAGATAGAGCCTCAGTGACAGTAAGGAACATGCTTTCTGCGTACATGAAAGCACGCCCCTGTCACTGTGGAGGTGCCACTGTCCCCAATCACATCTGCCCTCAGTGACAGGGGTGTACCTTCATGTACGCAGAAAGCACGTCCCTGTCACTGAGGCACTGCTATAGGTGCCGTATATGCACCTTTTTTAAATGGGCTTTTGCAGCCTGGTGCTCGGCCCCTCCCACTGTCCGCCCCATTTCTAATACTATACTATAGGGAGTGGGAGGCACCGCACTTGGTGCCTCCTAAACTGTTAAAAATGAAAAAAGTATTATAATAATACGAAGCATATACTTAAGTTATGACACATAATATGTGTCATAAGTATTTTCTTTGTATTATTTTATTATATTAATCATTAATGACAGGGGAGGCTCTGCGTCCCCTGCCTCCCCTGACTGCACGTCCCTGGTACTATCAGTGTATCATGTCAAGGTATGTTATCATTGTCTGAGGTCAGTGTCTAATGTAAGTGTGTACTATCAGTGTATCATGTCAAGGTTTGTTATTATTGTCTGAGGTCACTGTCTGATGTAGCTGTATGATATCAGTGTGTGCCATCAGTGTCTGATGTAGGCATGTACCACAGTATCAGTATATTATGTCAAGGTGTGTTATCATTGCCTGATATCAGTGTCTGATATAGGTGTATGCTGTCAGTTTGAGCTGTCAGTGTCTAATATCAATGTGTGATGTCAGTTTCTGATGGCAATGTGGGCCATCAGTGTCTGATGTAGGTGTGTGCTATTAGAGTCTTATGTCAAGGTATGTTATCATTGTCTGATGTCAGTGTCTGATGTAGGTGTGTACTATCAGTGTCTTATGTCAAGGTATGTTATCATTGTCTGATGTCAGTGTCTGATGTAGGTGTGTACTATCCGTGTCTTATGTCAAGGTATGTTATCATTGTCTGATGTCAGTGTCTGATGTATGTGTGTACTATCTGTGTATTATGTCAAGGTATGTTATCTTTGTCTGATGTTAGTGTCTGATGTAGGTGTATGATATCAGTGTGTGCTGTCAGTTTCTGATGTCAATGCGTGCCATCAGTGTCTGAGGTGTGTACTATCAGTGTATTACAGTATGTCAAGGTGTGTTATCATTTTCTGATGTCAGTGTCTGATGTAGATGTGTACTATCAGTGTCTTATGTCAAGGTGTGTTATCATTGTCTGATGTAGGTGTATGATATCAGTGTGTGCTGTCAGTTTTTGATGTTAATGTGTGCAGTCAGTGTCTGATGTAGGTGTGTACTATGAGTGTATTAGGTCAAGGTGTGTTATCATTGTCTGACATCAGTGCCTGATGTAGGTGTATGATATCAGTGTGCGCTGTCAGTTTCTGATGTCAATGTGTGCCGTCAGTGTCTGATGTGTACTATCAGTGTATTACAGTATGTCAAGGTGTGTTATCATTGTCTGATGTAGATTTTTACTATCAGTGTCTTATGTCAAGGTGTGTTATCATTGTCTGATGTAGGTGTATGATATCAGTGTGTGCTGTCAGTTTTTGATGTTAATGTGTGCAGTCAGTGTCTGATGTAGGTGTGTACTATGAGTGTATTATGTCAAGGTATGTTATCATTGACTGACATCAGTGTCTGAAGTAGGTGTATGATATCAGTGTGCGCTGTCAGTTTCTGATGTCAATGTGTGCCGTCAGTGTCTGATGTAGGTGTGTACTATCAGTGTAATACAGTATTTCAAGGTGTGTTATCATTGTCTGATGTAGATTTTTACTATCAGTGTCTTATGTCAAGGTGTGTTATCATTGTCTGATGTAGGTGTATGATATCAGTGTTTGCTGTCAGTGTCTGATATCAGTGTGTGCTCTCAGTTTAAGATGTCAATGAGTGCTGTCAGTGTCTGATGTAGGTGTGTACTATCAGTGTATTATGTCATGGTATGTTATCATTGTCTGATGTCAGTGTCTGATGTAGGTGTATGCTATCAGTGTGTGCTGTCAGTGTCCGATATCAGTGTGTGCTGTAAGTTTCTGATATCAATGTGTGCTGTCAGTGTCTGAAGTAGGTGTGTTCTATCAGTGTCCAATGTCAGTGTGTGCTGTCAGTGCCTGACATCAATGTGTGCTGTCACAGTGCATTATCAGGGTGAGATTTAATAGGATGAGAGATTTAAAAAGTGAGAGATTTGGTAAGAAATCTCCAGGTTTTTTAAAGCGGCAATCATTTACACTGCAAAACCAGTTTGATTTTGCCGCTTTAAAAAACCTGGAGATTTCTTCCCAAATCTCTCACTTTCTGAATATCTCATCCTATTAAATCTCACCTTCAGTATCTTGTCACTCAGTGTGTTCTGTCAGTGTCTTATGTCAATGTGTGCAGTCAATGTGTGCTACCAGTGTTTGAGGTTAGGCAGGGCCGGTGCAAGCCCCCCGCCCGCCCGAGGCAAAACCCCCCCGCGCCGCCCGCCCAGCCGCCCGGAGGGGGGGGAGGGTGCGGACAATACTTACTGCGGCACGGCGGGGGGGTGGGGGTTGCGGCCGATACTGCGGCGGGCGCCCGCACCCCCCTCCCCACCCCCCCGGAGCGCTGTACCTGCTGCGATGTACAGCTTCCGGGTGCTGCGAGTCCTCTCCGTCCTCGCTGAACTCCCCGCAGCAGGGAGCGGGCGGCGCGCGGGGGACAGCGTTGATTGACGCCGGGCAGGAAGGGATGATTTCTGGTACCTCGGTGGCTCGGTACCGCCCTCCAGTGGCCGGCGCCCTAGGCAAATGCCTAGTCCTGCCTAGTGGTGGCGCCGGCCCTGAGGTTAGGGCCTTATTCTAGTTCACTCGCAGAGGCAAATTCCTTCTCAAATGGACAAAACCATGTGCACTGCAGGTGGGGCAGATGTAACTTGTGCAGAGAGAATTAGATTTGGGTGGGGTTTTACTTCAAAGTGAGATCTATATTGCAGTGTAAAAATAAAGCAGCCAGTATTTACCCTGCACAGAAACAAAATAACTCCCCCAAATCTAACTCTCTCTGCACATGTTAAATCTGCCCCACCTTCAGTGCACATGGTTCTGCCCATTTGAGAAGGAATTTGCCTCTGCAAGTGAACCAGAATAAGGGCCTAGTGTGCGCTAACAGTGTCCATTGCCAGTGTCTGACATAGGAGTGCGATCTGAATGCTGTCAATTTGTTAAATGCTCTATCAGAATGATACTGTTAAAATACATGACTTATAACTAAATCAGTTTACTAAAAGTTCCGTTTGGCAGCTGAACGGGTTCATAGTCTTCTCTATGCTCTACCATCGCGCAGTGGACATTGACGGCTGAATGAAGTAAATTATGATTAAGGGTGATCATGTTTGCCGCACTAGTCAGTAAAATGCCAGGTGTTATAAAAAGTTACACACTAGCACTTGCACTTCACTTAATGATATGCCACCGCTTCACCCCCTGCGTTAAGGTGATTTACATAGGGAAATGACTTGATCTTGCGATGGACCTCTTTTAATCAGATCTCTTTTGCACATTCCTAAAAGCTCAGGCGCCTTCTTCCGTGTCCCACACAAAAGGCTGGCGGAATCACAAAGGAGACTATTTTAGCCCAAAGCTAAAGGCACTTCCCCATGCATGGAACGACGTCCCACTGTTTCTCATAAAGCCACGGCGCTTCTGGCTCCGGGTGAAGGGGATCTTGACGTAAACAAGACATTTCCATTCAAACTATTTAAGCAAACATGGTAATGGTGTAGAAGGGGGGATAATGAGCTGGGCCGTTTCTCAGCAATACTAATATTAGCAAATCATTTGGTTTCATGTCAATTGGGTCGTCGCTTCGGAGAATAGGCGAGCAATATTAAACCTTTACTGTGGGAGCGATACCGTGAAAAATGGCAAACCCCTAATTGTCATGTATTTACATATTCATTGCCGCTGTAGCGTACACATACATTAGCGCGTCATGGTTCCAGGCTGAACAGGAATACAAAGACACGAGGGATCCGTGGCCGACGGACAGCGAATCGATTCACCAAGGTTAGGATGGAAATTGGTTTTGGAACCTTTTAGATCTAAAACGGCCGATTTAAAAAAAAAAAAAAATCCTGTAAAACAAAAATGTTATCAACGCATGAATACAAACGTGAATTATAGGCCACGAGCTGTAACCTTACCCTGTATTTCAGGTGTAGGCTTGTCATTGAACGTTTAATACAATGGTATTTGAAGGTAAACCATAACCATAACCCTAATTTAAGATACAGCTGTATCCCTAAAATCATGTGTCAACATACTGACAATGTTGGCACTATCGCGCCGACATTCTCATTGCTGACATCATGACGACATACCCTAATATTTACTGAAGGCTCGATGAATTCATAGCTGGATTATTTTTAGGGGGAGGCTAAGCCCTGGGGGAGGCTGAGTCCTCTCCAGTGGCTGCTCCTACTCGTCTCTCTTGTCTCCCCACTGCTCACGCAGGGCCTAATTCAGGTTTGTTCATTAAACAGCGGTTGTTCGCTGCCTAGAGAGCATATACTAGCCCCCTCGCTTTCGGCCAAAGGAGAGAGAAAACATTCGATGGTCACGATGGTCGCCGACCATCAAATTTTTTTTTTTTCCCATTCGGAAATAAAAGTCAGTCTCAACCAGCATCCACTGTCCATCCCCTTAAATTAACGCCCGCCCACCCAATTCCCGCCCCTGATTGGTCGCTATGGGCAACATCACCTCTTTTCATGTTTAGAAGCTTTGGTAAATTTACCTCAAGGTCCAGCTGATACGACCCAACTGGTTCATCTTAAGCCTCCCACACATCTACAGATTTACTGTCTATTGGGTTGGTTGGAACAAAAACCTGGTAATGGATGACAGCAAACGACAGTTGACCATTTGCTTGAAAATGCTTGAAAACTGCCAAACTGTCATTCAGATAATACCAGGTTTAAGTTCCAAGCAGCCAGATCTGATAATAAATCTGTCGGTGTATGGTCAATAGGTAAAAACATCGATGATCACCAATTGCATAGTATGCCACTATCAATGGCCATGGCGATGATGGGCAATGCCACCACAAGCTGCATTTGAAGATCAGGTGGAAATATGTAAAAGCTGTTCAGCCAGCTTATATAGGCTGACAACATCCATCTTCTTGGCGGCTGACAAGGATTTACACACAAGAGATGGATACATACAGCCTGGCAAGAGGTGGCACTGTACAGCCAGTACTGTATATTTGTAAAAAAGAATATGGGTTTTAGATAAAGGAGTATATTTGTCTGTAGCCAAGGAGGTACAGAGAAGAAGGTACAGAGGAGGCAGTATAGAGGAGGTGGTACAGAGAAGGTGGTACAGAGAAGGTGGTACAGAGAAGGTGGTATAGAGAAGGAGGTACAGAGAGGGAGGTACAGTACAGAGAAGGATGTACAGAGAAGGTGGTAGAGAGGAGGCGGTACAGACAGGTAGGTACAAACAGGGAGGTACAGAGGAGGAGGTACAGAGGAGGAGGTACAGAGAAGGTGGTACATAGAGGGACGTACAGAGAAGGAGGTACAGAGAAGGCAGTACAGAGAAGGAGGTACAGAGAGGGAGGTACAGAGAAGGAGGTACAGAGAAAGCAGTACAGAGAAGGCGGTACAGAGAAGGAGGTACTGAGAAGGCGGTACAGACAGGGAGGTACAGACAGGGAGGTACAGAGAGGAAGGTACAGAGAAGGAGGTACAGAGAAGGCGGTACAGAGAAGGCAGTACAGAGAAGGAGGTAAAGAGAGGAAGGTACAGAGAAGGAGGTACAGAGAAGGCGGTACAGAGAAGGTGGTACCAAGAAGGAGGTACTGAGAAGGCGGTACAGACAGGGAGGTACAGAGAGGAAGGTACCGAGAAGGTGGTACAGAGAGGGACATACAGAAAAGGAGGTACAGAGAAGGCGGTACACAGAAGGAGGTATAGAGAAGGCGGTACCGACAGGGAGGTACAGAGCGGAAGGTACCGAGAAGGTGGTACAGAGAGAAACGTACAGAGAAGGCAGTACAGAGAAGGCGGTACAGAGAAGGAGGTATAGAGAAGGCAGTACAGAGAAGGAGGTACAGTGGAAGCGGTACAGAGCAGAAGGTACAGATAAGGAGGCACAGTACAGAGAAGGAGGTACAGAGAAGGCGGTACAGAGAAGGAGATACAGTACAGAGAAGGTAGTAGAGAAGAGGCGGTACAGAGAAGGCGGTACAGAGAGGAAGGTACCGAGAAGGTGGTACAGAGAGGGACGTACAGAGAAGGCGTTACAGAGAAGGCAGTACAGAGAAGGTGGTACAGAGAGGGACGTACAGAGAAGGCGTTACAGAGAAGGTGGTACAGAGAAGGAGGTACAGAGGAAGCGGTACAGAGAAGAAGGTACAGAGAAGAAGGTACGGTACAGAGAAGGAGGTACAGAGAAGGCGGTACAAAGAAGGAGGTACAGTACAGAGAAGGTAGTAGAGGAGAGGCGGTGCTAAGAAGGTGGTACAGAGAAGGAGGTACAGAGGAGGCAGTACAGAGAAGGAGGTGCAGAGGAGGCTGTACAGAGAAGGTGGTACAAAGAAGGAGGTACAGTACAGAGAAGGTAGTACAGGAGAGGCGGTGCTAAGAAGGTGGTACAGTCAAGGAGGTACAGAGGAGGCTGTACAGAGAAGGAGGTACAGAGAAAGCGGTACAGAGAAGGTATTACAAAGATCCCAAAACACCAGAAGAAATATTCTATAGATTGTCAGCTTGCTAGCAGTACCCTCGTACCATTTAACTGTCTGTAACTACATGTTGCTGTGCTGGATATGGAACGGTTATTAATAATAATAATAATAATAATAATAATAATAATAATGTGTAGGCATAAAGGTTTCTCCACTGCTGATGCTTGATAGTGGGTGAATAAATAATTCTCCAGATATAATCCAGTTCCAGAAAGCTGTGGGAAAGCCCATTGGTTACACAGATACAGATTGAAAGGCAGCTCTGCCGATTGTCGAATGATTGCGAATGCACACTGGTCGCCTGCGCGAAACATTTGTGCGAAGGGAGCTTGCGATGACTAGACATTACAGGCTGCCCGCATGGTGATAGACACCCTGCGGTTGTTTGGTGCTCCCCGGCCTCCCTCTGTAGCAGGGCATGCTGGGATGTGCAGTTCAACAACAGCTGGAAGGCCAAAGTTCTGGAAGGCCTGGCCTAGAGTGTCCAAAATCCCTGAACCGTCCCTGGCACCATCTAATAATCCTGGACAGTGACACCTAGCAGCCCCTTGCGGTGGTGCGGGCTAGGGATGCCAATCCCTGGGCATTTTTTCAATCCCGGGAATCCGGATTGAAAAATGCTCAATCCCGGGATTCCCGGATTGGCATCCCTAAAATAAAATTTCCGCTATACCCCCACATAACTTACTTTTTGGGAGCTGTGGAGACGGGCAGGCGGCAGTGGTGCGAGGGCAGGCGGCAGTGGTGCAAGGGCAGGCGGCAGAGGTGCGGGGGCAGGCGTCTGGAATGACCGAATCACGCTGCGCAGGCCACACACCGGGTCGGGAACAGCCGGGCAGCGTCTGAGCGGCTGCTCAGACGTTGCCCGGCATTAGACTGCGCATGCGCAGTCTAATCCCGAAATCCCGGGATTGGATACTCCAATCCTGGGATTGAAATCCCGGACATTTTGGGGCCAAATCCCGGGATCCCGCCGATCCCGGGATTGGCCACCCTAGTGCTGGCACACGCGGCTGTTTCCCTTCGCAGGATATTTGTGTTTGTATTGAATTCTGACACTGCGGCATCTGCAATAGTTGAAAACCAGATGCCAAATGTAACATTTTTAAGGAGCGCTCTTCTGTACATGTTACTGTTATTTGTGTACTAGGCAGTAAGTAACTGCGCCAAGCCTGCATGCAAATTATCAATCTCCCACTTCCTGATTTTAGTAAATTATTCTGCTTTTTCTCATCACTTTTTATTCATTTTTATATTATTTGATTTTGTAAAGAAATAAATAAAATCGCTTCCTAATGGACATTAGTGTCATTTTTCAAATAAAAGCTTTTGTAGTTATTTATCATTAGTAACATTGCGGTATAGCATGTCCTCCCATGCATGTATTTAATGTGTTGTTCCCTACATTCTAGAAAAACAACATTATGTCATTATTCCTAATAGAGGAAAATACAGACGTGAAAAAATAAGATAGAATTGTATAATGCAAATAAGCAAAAGTCAGGGGGGCAAATACAGATGGGGAGTAAGTTTGAATTCCAATATTTCAGTGGAATATTCTCAGCAAACCTGGTCTCATGATATTAATTATCTGGAGTCACACATTTTAAACTGGTTTACTAAGTGCCTTTGAAATACTAGGCATTCGCCTATATGTGGGTGTGGTCACTGGAAGAGGCGTCGATAGCGCAGGTGTGGTTGTTGCATCATTGGGCGGGGCTTGGCTGCTCCTCCTATGCACTCCCGGGTCCCACCCCCTTTCTCTGCAATGGTGGGTCTGCTAATATCTTTCCTGTAGAGCACTACCCAGTGCCTCTGCCCATGGTGATCTGACACTGTCCTGTTGTCCCACCAATGGGTCACAGTGTCCTGCGGGCTGGGGCGAGGTTAGCGGAATCATCACTGCTCTGCTCTTTAATGCAGCGGGTGATCCCTAATTAGATGGCATGCACATGTACACAGCATCTAACAGTGCAGGGTGGCGAGCCAGGAGCTTCCTAGCTGCTCAGGGAGCACAGAGAAAGACCCTAAAATGATAATGATGGGGGTAGTGCAATGAGGCCATTTTACAGGCTGTTTTAAAAATGACAGTTAGGAGCTGGCCCATTGGTACTTTATCTATCCAACATATCACAAGAGCTGTCCTTTGCTTTAATAATCGCATATGTTAGCGCATATGCGATTATTATGGAAGCGGTAGCCGGTGAATGCTGGCGCAGTGGGGCCATGGATGTTAGCAGATCCTGCGCCGAGCCTTAGAAAATAGATACCAAACTCATTATTATTATTATTATTTATATGTCGCCACAAGGGTTCTGCTGAGGCTAACGCAGTACATAAACATATGAGCAAAAGAAGAATCATCAACTTACAGTTTGGTAAAGAATTGGGACTCTAGTAGTCTGACGGGGAAAGGTAGAGAGTTCCAGAGAAAGGAGCTGACGGAAGTTACTAGTTGGCAGGAGTGGCTGCCTACATTAGGGGAGCAAAGAGGACAGGTGGGAGTGTTAATGGAGATAATGTAAGATATGTCAATAGAAGATGAAGAAAGATCTTTGTGAGTGGGAGAAGCTTACACTTATAGTTGGAGGTACTATTGGAATTTGGAGACATGAAAGATGAATTTAGTAATTCTGGAAATCACCTGATGTGACTGTCCTTCACTATGTATCCTAGCTGAAACGCCTTCCTTTTCTGGTACTGGAGAAACCCCAAACCCCAACATTTTCCGTATCCTTAGATGCCCGTCACAAAGGCAAACTTGGCATCCAGAACTAGGCGATTGCCAACCCCCCGCTTCAGTCCAGTCATCCTGCGCCCAGATCTCAGCTGTTGCTAAGATCTGTGGCATAGGGGCACATTTAATATGGACCGCATATACGATGCATCTGTGCAGGATCTTACCACCTACTGTACTTTCACATTATAATATATGATCCAATCAGTATTATGCAGTAAGAAGCAGACACAGGGATGGGTGATCCAAAATTAGCCTGACCCTGCAATCTGCTTTGCCGGCTGTCGGGGCGGTCTACGCATGTGCGGTTAGGCCTGACTCCTGACTGACCGGAATGCTAAAAAGCAAATTAGTTTCAATTAAAAATGATTGAAATGAAAAAACTAAAGCAGGAAAACTGTAAATTGGGGATAATTTGATGTCACTTTCAAGTTTAGAATTAAAAAAAAACAAATAAAAATAAAACATTTCTAGTTGTGTCGCCCGCCACCATTTTTTTTCTTTGTCTGCTACAGTCACTAATTCAGCCTGAGGGACTCGGTGGGGAAATGTTTTCCGAGCTAAGCCCGCCCCCTTATTGAGCCAAGCTTTGCATACATTTCCCCACTGAGTCCCTGGGGCTGATTGAGCGACGACGTAGCATAATTATTGTACAACATGGTGGTGGGCCGGGACTATTGGCCAAGAGGGAGCCCACCCCAGTGGAGCTAAGCTCAGGATGCTGTACACAGGTAAAGTGGAAGCAAAGGCGGACGATGAATGGTGATGGTGCTTCACATATCAATTCATTGTGAGACCAAAGCAGCTCATTGGACCCAACTTGCACCTAACTGGATCAACTCCTTTGAGTCATTGTGTTGCAATGATGGCTAATCCAGGCACAGAGTTGTAGGAAGGCCCCATTCCAGTCCTGTGGCAGTACATGGGCATGGCTAGGTTAAAGGAGGTATGCAGGACATACTGTACCCCAGGCCCCCTTTGCCAAGCCCCCCCCCCCCCCCCCCGCCAAGGGGCAGTGACATCCTTAGCTGCCCCTCTTGCAAAGCAATGGCTCATGCAACAGAAGGCGTGGTCTCATCTTCGCTGTGCGGGTGACTATGCCTCCCGGGCACTCATTCCATTTGTACCTGCTCTCGGCGTTCCTGCTGGCCCCTACTAACGGATGGCTGTCTGAGAGTTAATTTCAGTTAAAGCATTGATGAGAATTAAACACGCACATACGTGTTTCATTGTCCCAGTTTATGATTCATCCTTTCATTTTAATTTGCAAGTAGAACTCTTCTCGCTGCAGCAGAAAAAAAGCCCAGGGGTAGCTCTGCAAAGTGCAGCGCAGGTCTGTAATGTGCCTTGCAGCGAACATAACGCGTCCTCTCAGGGCCAATTTACATAACGGATAAATAAGGGAAACGCAATGTGAAGTTTATTCATTTTTAAATCCTGCAGTGTTCGTGATTGAAGGCCCGAGCTCAGATGTTTTACTGATGTGCGCCATGTAGAATCGCTGCTTTGTCTAATGCCTCTTCTGTTACTGCAGGGGAATGTAATATCAACCGTTCACTCCAGCCTGGAGTATTATTTCCTGCACACACCGCTCCGATACGGAAAGCCAAATGACAGGCTGCGGTACCCGGTGCCAGGTCCCACTGTCTCAGAGGCATCAGGGGCCCAGAACATTAAATGCGAAACATATTGATGCTCACCAAGACGCCTGGAGGGGTCTGCCGCTTTCCTTGTCAAAAGGATCGAAGAGATTCCAAAAATAGTTTTATGGAGATCTTGAAAAATCTAAATGCTGACCACAAGCCACTTACAATAACCGGACATTAGCGGCTGTGCATCAGAACTCGCTGTTCCTCGATTTCAGACAGATTGCTTTCTTTAATTACTTTTCGGTGCCGCTGGTTGCACCGTACCAGGACGAGATCTGACATTATCTGTGCCATGCTTCGCGTACACGATGCCAAGAACTTGTTTGTGATAGTTTCGGAGGTAAATTGCTGATTTGTTTCACCATAAAATATGATAACGCACCAGTAACGGCCAAAACATTTGCAGATGTTTTTGTTGATATGAGACAGTGAATCTGCGGCACATAACCTTGCTGTCTAATCACAAATCTGTAACAGCAGATTGAATCGGGTATTTTTTAATTATATTTACAGTTTCTAAGAACATTTCAACTAAATACAAAATATAACCGGCTTATGTTTAGTGTATATACAGTGCATCCGGAAAGTATTCACAGCGCTTCACTTTGTCCACATTTTGGCCTTTATTCCGATCTGATCGCAGTACAAATTTGTTTGGAAAATGGGCAAAACCATGGGCACTGCAGGTGGGGTAGATGTAACATGTGCAGAGAGAGTTAGATTTGGGGGAGTTATTTTGTTTCTGTGCAGGGTAAATACTGGCTGCATTATTTTTACACTGCAATTTAGATTTCAGTTTCAACACACCCCACCCAAATTTAACTCTCTCTGCACATGTTACATCTGCCCCACCTGCAGTGCGCATGGTTTTGCCCATTTTCCAAACAAATTTGTACTGCAATCAGATGTGAATAAGTTCCATTGTTATGTTACAGCCTTATTCCAAAACGGAATAAATTCATTTTTTTTCCTCAAAATTCTATTCACAATACCCCACAATGACGGATTCTGGACGAAATCCCGCCGGTCGGAATCCCGGCGGTCGAGAAAACCGTCGGAATCCCAACTGCTGAAATACCGACAGGGGGGGACATGGATCGCCGCCCCTTGCGGGCTCGCTGCACTCGCCATGCAGTGGGCTACGCTCAGCACACTATTTTATTCTCCCTCTATGGGTGTCGTGGACACCCATAGAGGGAGAAATTGGCGGCATTGAGGCGGTCGGGATTCCGGCGTCGGTATTTCGACCACCGGGATTCCGACCGCCGGGATTCCAACCGCTGGGATTTTGACTCCATCCGATAATGACAATGTGAAAAAAGTTTTGGAGATTTTTTCAAATGTATTAATAATAAAAAACTAAGAAATCACATGTACATAAGTATTCACAGCCGTTGCTCGAATCTTTGTTGATGCGCCTTTGGTAGCAATTACATCTATCGTTGGGCAATTTCACACATCCTCTTTTCAGCACCTCTCATGCTCCATTAGGCTGGATGGAAGGCGTCGGTGCACAGCCATTTCCAGATCACTCCAGAGATGTCCATACGGATTCAAGTCTGTGCTCCCGCTGGGCCAATGAGGGACTTTCACAGAGTTGTCCTGAAGCCACTATTTTCATCTCTTGGCTGCATTCTTAGGGTCGTTGTCCTGCTGAAAGAGGAACCGTCGCCACAGTCTGAGGCCAAGAGCGCTCTAGAGCAGGTTTTCATCCAGGATGTCTCTGTACATCGCTGCATTCATCTTTCCCTCCATCCTGACTAGTCTGCCAGTACCTGCCACTTATCCCCACAACATGATGCTGCCACCACCCTGCAATCACTGTAGGGATGGTATTGGCCTGGTTTACTCCAAACATGACGCCTGGTAATCATGCCAAAGAGTTCAAACTTTGTCTCATCAGACCAGAGAATTTTGTTTTTCATGGTATGACAGTCCTTCAGGTGAATTTTGACAAACTCCAGGCGGGCTGCCATGTGCTTTTTACTAAGGAGTGGCTTTCATCTGGCCACTCTACCATGCAGGCCTGATTGGTGGATTGCTGAAGAGATAGTTGTCCTTCACAGAGGAACGCTGCAGCTCTTACAAAGTGACCATCAGGTTCTTGGTCACCTTCCTGACTATCCCCCTCTCCACTGACTGCTCAGTTTAGATGACTGACTAGTTTTAGGCAGAGTCCTGGTGGTTCCGATCGTCTTCCATTTATGGATGATGGAGGCCACTGTGCTCATTGGGACCTTCAAATCAGCAGATATGTTTCTGTACCCTTCCCCAGATTTGTGCCTCAAGACAATCCTGACTCGGAGGTCTACAGACAATTCCTTTGACTTCATGCTTGGTTTGTGCTCTGACATCACTGTCAAGTGTGGGACCTTATATAGACAGGTGTGTGCCTTTCCAAATCATGTTCAATGGACTGAATTTACCACAGGTGGACTCCATTTAAGCTGTAGGAATGTCTCAAGGATGATTAGTGGAAACAGGATGCACCTGAGCTCAATTCTGAGATTCATGGTAAAGGCTGTGAATACTTATGGTATAAATGGCAGTCAATGTCTAGGTTGACAGTCACTAGGTCAACCACTAATGGTCGACACCTTGAAATGTCCACAGTGACTTAAGGTTGAAATAAGGTTTACACGTTTTTTTGGGCGCCTATGTCAACATACACTTCAAAAGTGTAGGTGGATAGAGGCCCATTTCCAGCACCCATCATTCCAGTGTTCTAATGGTACATGGTGTTTGCTACTCATGTTACAAGACAAATGGATGATTGCAAAAACTTTAAAAAACCTTAAGCAATTATGTTAGCACAGCTGAAAATGGGTTTTCTTGATAAAAAAGCTATAAAAGTGGCCTCCGTTTGAGCTAGTTGAGTATCTGGAGCATCACATTTGTGGGTTCGATTATACTTTTGAAAATGCCAGAAAAGAGAACTTGAAATGTGAAACTCGACAGTCTATTGTTCTTCAAACTGAAGGTTATTCCATGTGAGAAATTGTCAAGAAACTGAACATTTCCCACAATGGTGTGTACTACTCCCTTCAGAGGACAGCACAAACAGGCTCTAACCAGAGTAGAAAGAGAAGTAGGAGGCCCAGATGCACAACTGAGCAAGAAGACAAGTACATTAGAGTCTCTGGTTTGAGAAATAGACGCCTCACAGGTCCTCAACTGGCAGCTTCATTAAATAGTACCCACAAATTGCCAGTCTCAATGACTACAGTAAAGAGGTGACCCTGGGATGCCGGGCTTCTAGGCAGAGTGGCAAGGAAAAGGCCATAAATGAGACTGGCCAATAAAAGCAAAAGTTTAATACAGTATGGGCAAAAGAACATGGATATTGGACAGAGGAACATTGGGGAAAGTGTTATGGACAGACACACAGAAGAACATTTGTGAGATGCAGAACAAGTGAAAAGATGCTGGAAGAGTGCCTGACGCCATCTGGTGGAGGTAATGTGACGGTCTGGGGCTGCTTTGGTGCTGGTAAAGTTGGAGATTTGTACAAGGTAAAAGGGATTTTGAATATGGAACGCTATTCATTTTGCAATGCTATGTCATACTCAGTAAACAGCGATGGTTGGAGCCAATTTCCTCCTCCAACAGGACAATGACCCAAAGTACTCCTACAAATTATGCAAGAACTATTTAGGGAAGAAGCAGGCAGCTGGTATCCTGTCTGTAACGGAGTGGCCTGTGCAGGCACCAGATCGCAGCCCCATTAAGCTGTTGTGGGAGCAGCTTGACCGTATGGTACCCAAGAAGTGCCCATCAAGCCAATCCAACTTGTGGGAGGAGCTTCAGGAAGCGTGGGGTGAAATTTCTGCAGATGACCTCAACTTTATAAAATTAATAGCTAGAATGCCAAAGGTCTGCAGTGCTGTAATTGCTGCAAAAGGAGCATTATTTGCCAAAAGCAAAGCTTGAAGTACAAAATCATTATTTAAAATAAAAATCATAATTTATTATATCTTATAACCTTGCCAACAACTTGATTATATGTTCTATTCATTTTCAAACTCATTTGATTAATAAAAGTTAGCTTTCATGCAAAACACAAAATAGTCTCGGTGACCCCAAACTTTTGAATGGTAGTGTATGTCAATAGCATATAAGTGTGTCGCATCCCCTCGCATGGCTCGCTGCGCACGTCATTCTTCGGGCACTATTATATTCCCACTCTACAGTAAGTAAGTATGAAAAACTACCTTTTAAGGCACTAGGGGGATTCAGGTTTCGGCTGTGGGGGAGTTTGATATTAGGTTTAGGAATTTAGAAGGTGAGGTTAGGGCAGATCAAATTAAGGGGGGGCAGGGGGGTACGTTACCCTGGGCCTCCATGTCACTGAGAGGCCTCCCATTCAGACGGAGATATGCTTGTTATGTATGTACTGTATGTATACTGTGTATTTTGTGTGTGTGTGTGTGCGCATGGTGTGTGTGTATGTATGATGTATATATGTGAGTTGCGTGTACTGTATGTATGCTGTGTATTTTGTGTGTGTGTGTATGGTGTGTGTATGATGAATATATGTGAGTTGGTTGTACTGTATGTATGCTGTGTATTTTGTGTGTGTGTGTATTTTGTGTGTGTGTGGGGGGGGGGGGGGGGGTTCTGGGTTAGGGTTAGGTTGCAGGGTGCCACTAGTGGGTATATTTAGGTTAGACCTCCATCGGGATGCTGGTGTTCGGGATGCTGGTGTTCTTAATGCCGGCATCCCCGATGC
Source organism: Crinia signifera (assembly GCF_055691185.1). NCBI lineage: Eukaryota > Metazoa > Chordata > Amphibia > Anura > Myobatrachidae > Crinia > Crinia signifera. The sequence goes on from NC_139217.1 coordinate 463,555,277, forward strand.
CAGTCAAAAAAAAGACTGTGCTTTAAATTAGGGATGTGCACCGGCCACTTTTTGGGTTTTGGGTTCTGATTACCTTGGGGTTTTGGGTTCTGATTACCTTGAGGTTTTGGATTCTAATGGGTTTTGGCAAAACACCTCCTAAGTGTTTTGTGTTTGGATTTTTTGGGTTTTGGGTTCTGATTGTTTGTTAAAAAAGCATAAAAACTGCTAAAATCGCAGAATTTTGGTTTTTATTTTTTGCTCCTACGCTATATTAACCTCAATAACATTCATTTCCACTCATTTCCAGTCTATTCTGAACAGCTCACACCTCACAATATTGTTTTTAGGGCAAAAGGTTGCACCGAGGTAGCTGGATAACTATGATAAGCCACACAAGTGCACAAACACTAGACTGATATGGCACACTTAGCATCCCCTCTAGGCCACACTTGCCTACTTTTGAAAACTAGTTTCAGGGAGATTATAGTTGGCAGCAGAATTTTGCACAGCACATTAAGGGGGCGTGTCTTGCTCCACTTAAAGGGCGTTTCTAGTTCCAAATATAGGGAGATTGTGAAAAGAGATTGTGAAAAGAGATTGTGAATGTGGCACCTAGAAGCGTGGGTGTGTACTGCTGCATCTGAGAGGAATCTTTTAAAATGACATATCCTAATGTAGATGAGCCCCAAAGCAGTTAGTAAGAGCTACTATACTTGGTAAAGTGCTGGGAAATGGTGCTGATGATTCACTGTAACTGTATCTGTCTCTCATTAATTTTTCTCCCAAAAAATGTAACAGTGTAATGTGGGCTAGGTGAAATGAGGGAGATTGGTAGACTAATGAGGGAGAGAGGGAGATTTCTGCTATTTCAGGGAGTCTCCTGCAGAATGCAGGAGGGTAGGCAACTATGCTCTAGGCTGATACTGCACACCTAGAATTACCCCTGGACTGATATGGCACAGGTAGCATCACCCCTGGACTGATACGGCACATTTAGCATCACCCCTGGACTGATATGGCACACTTAGCATCCCCCCTAGTCTGATACGGCACACCTAGCATCACCCCTGGACTGATATGGCACGCTTAGCATCACCCCTGGACTAATACAGCACACTTGGCAGCACCCCATGAATTATACGGCAGACTTGGCTCACACCAGGAATTATTTGGCAGACTTGGCTCGCCCCTGGACTGATATGGCACACTTAGCATCACCCCTGGACTGATACGGCTCACTTGGCAGCACCCCATGAATTATACGGCAGACTTGGCTTACCCCAGGAATTATACGGCACAGATGGTGGCACCCCTGACCTGATACAGCACACATGGAATTATACGGCACAGATGGCGGCACCCCTGGACTGATATGGCACACATGGCGGCAGGCATGAAATTATATGGCAGACAAATTCCTGAAGTAAAAATAAAAATTTGTATTCTTTTAATTATAAAAAAGAGCAGCACCCCTTTTACACCGCCGAAAAATCTGGGTCAGCGGCGGGTCAGACCCGGATCACCGGCGGTGTAAATAGGGTATATCCGTGTCCATTTACACGGGTCCTCTACCCAGGTCCTGACCTGGGTAGAACCCGGATAGGACCCGTGTAAATGCTGGTGTTAATGGTCCCGCTGCGGGTCCAGACACCTGCAGCGGGTCCACAGCGTGCCGCGCTGGGAAAGCTGTGCCCAGCTGCTGAGGGGAGGGGGGGTCCCTGCGCCTGCTGAGGGGAGGGGGGTACCTGTCAGCCTGAGGTCGATGTGCGGCGCTGCCGCTGTCCCCGGGTGCTGGGAGGAGGGGGGTGTCTGCAGCTGCTGAGGGGAGGTGGGGGTACCGGTCAGCCTGAGGGATAATGTGCGCCGCTGCTGCTGTAACTCCCCCCGGCATTTTGTCCCTGCGGCGAATGGACTGTCAGTGTCGGCGGTCCCTCCAGTGCATGGTAACTAGTACTAGTTCCCATGCGCTGGAGGGACCCCCGGCACTGACTGTACATTCGCCGCAGGAACTTTGCGGCTGCGGGGGGAGCACCGGGGGACAGCGGCGGCGGCGCACATCGACCTCAGTCTGACAGGTACCCCCACCTCCCCTCAGCAGCTGCAGACACCCCCCCTCCGACCTCAGGCTGACAGATACCCCCCCAGCCCCTCCTCCAGGGCCCCCCTCCTCCCAGCACCCGGGGACAGCTTCCCCCATTTACCCCCTGTTATTCAAGTAGTAGTAATATATATATATATATATATATATATATAGAAATTTGAAAGGAGGGCACTCACCAATTCGCAGATAAAATTTTCTATTTATTCAATTCATTAAAATATTGAACCTCAAACAGTCGTCAACGTTTCGGTCCGCATTTCAGACCTTCTTCAAGACTGACAGCAAAGCAGCAAGAGATCATACTCCAACAGAGACCTAATTCACACTGAGCCCATGATGAACATATATACCCGCCTTAACAGGAAGTGTCTTACCCCAACCAATGGGATTGCACTCAATTCAATTTACTTCATAACGCTATCACAGCTTATAATTAGCTGTATTCAATCATCCAGTGAAATGTGTACATAACCTGTAAGGTATAATGTGCATAACATAATTGATAACATAGAACATACACAGCACTGTATTACAATATCGCGGCGTGCGTTCCATCTCAGTGGAACGCACCGCCATCTTGTTTCCGCTATCTGCGTGCTGTTCTCTGATGCAGCTCTAGTCATATGCATAATCCCACTGTTACCCCACAAGCGCTCCGATATGGTGTCTACCTGAAACCAAAATTTGAAAGAACAGGCTGGCCTGATCATCCACGCGATCGTCCGTGTAGACACATACAGTCTAACACGAGCGCGTCACCCGGATGTGACGCCCACTTCCGGAAATCATGTAGTTGATGCGGTTGCCATAGTACCGCGTCACCTGCTTGTGACGTGTAGCTCCAAATAGCATTGTGCTTTAGCAGCGCTTCATTTAAGGAATCCCTTCCGGGACCCAGATGCTTATATTTGTTATCGCCATGGCAACGCAACAACCAATTAACGTGTGCCAATAATCCTTCATAACACGGCATATATCATTGCTTAATAAACGTAAACTATACTGGCATGTCATGCCAACAATACTCTATACCCAGATCAAACACCATATCAGTACCTTAAAGGGCCAGTATCGGAATCAGTGCACATAACACAAAATATACACAAAAAAAGCTTTTTTCAAAAAAAACCTTTTCAGCGGGTTCATAGTTCACCATGGTCTCAGCTCTATAGATAATACAACAAGTTCAATAAACACAAACAGTACATACATACATTACGACACACAAAGAGTCAACCCATGGGTTTATTCACCCATGAATTGATGTTAGATGCTCAAAGAGGGCAAAATACTCTTTGTCCTCCCTGCTCCACTGTATCTACAAAAATAGAAAAATAGATGAAGAAAAAATCTTTTTGAAAAAATTCATATATTTGAAAGGTGAAATATCAATGGTCTGCATACAAATGTAGACAGTTCTCTCAATATTAATATCATCCAAAGTTACAGTCTCATATCAGTAATAAAGGTAGCATATTGATGTTAAAACTGATATGTCCACTGGTACTTGTCCGAAAGTCCATTGGAACCTCACAAAAAGACACTGTACGGCATATGCTCGTTGAGTCCCCTTGGTGAGCATGTATCGAGCCTTTGTATCCACTTGAGTTCCCTTTGTTTCAAAAGTTTCTCCCGATCTCCTCCACGGGTCGGAGCTAGTACGTGATCAATGATCATGCTTTTTAGACTCGCAACAGAGTGGCCTTTTAAAAGAAAATGGCGTGCCACAGGCTTATCTGAGCCCTTCTTCTCAAACGCCTCCCTTATAGAGCGTCTATGGTTGGCCATTCTTTCACGAAAAGTTCTAGTTGTAAGGCCAACATAATAAAAGCCACAAGGGCATACAAGAAAATAAATGATATACGTTGTCTGGCAGGAGACCCGGTGCTGGATTGGAATTCTCTGATTGGTGTGTGGATGTGCAAACGTCGGTCCAACCAACATCGATCTGCACGTAGTGCAATCAGCACAGCGATAGCAGCCTTTCTTGCCCGTCTGTATCCAACTCATGTTCTCTTGGGCCGGCATCATCATAGGCCTCATCAGCATCTGTTTAAGATTCGGACCTCTTTTATATGAGATCATAGGTGGTATCTTGCTGATCGCGCCCAACGCCGGATCCCTTGAGATGATTGGCCATGTTTTATGGATCGATTTTTTTAGAATGTGGGAAGCTGTATTGTAGGTAGTGGAATAAATCATCCTTTTTTCATCAAACGGTGCTTTCTTGGTTTGATCTTGAAACCTTGCTCGTGCTTTCTTTAGGCACCGATCAACAACATCTCCTTGGTAGCCACGAGAAAGAAATCTGTTGGTCATCTCGGCTATCTGTCTCTCTGCTGTAGCTGAATCAGAATTATTGCGGAGTACCCGAAGGTACTGCGAAATTGGCAGCCCCTCCTTCAATTTTTCTGAGTGATGACTAGTAGCAAATAATAAGACATTACGGTCCGTGTCCTTACGGTACAATCTGTGACCCAAGCCACCTGGCTGTTTGTACACCGTGACATCGAGAAAGTTTAACTCCTTATCATCAACATGCGATGTGAACCTGATTGGGGAGTCCAGTAGATTGAGATACTGGATCATCTCATTGAGCTCCACCAGAGTACCCACCCATACGATGAAAACATCATCGATGTATCTCATATAACTTACTATCAGGGAATGATATCTCGATAGAATATATTTGTGCTCATATGAGTGCATGTATAAATTGGCGTAAGCCGGCGCGAGGTTGGACCCCATGGCCGTCCCGCGGTTCTGGAAATAGTAGCCACCCCCGTAGCTAAAATGGTTTTTAGTCAAAACCAGCGTAGCAAGTTCCAGAATAAATTCTGCCGGGGGCCGACCATGGGGATCCTCCCCCAACGCCTTCCTCATAGACACCAAACCTCCCTCGTGCGGTATCACGGTGTATAATGAGGATACATCTAAAGACACCAATAATGCATCCTCTGGTACTGGACCCAGCAACCGTATCTTTTTGAGAAAGTCAGGTGTATCTTGTATATAGCTCTCCATTTTTCTCACACACGGTTGCAGAAAAGTGTCCACAAATACTGCCAAAGGCTGTAGGACCGAGCCAATGGCCGATATTATAGGACGCCCCGGAGGTGCACTCAATGATTTGTGCACCTTCGGGAGCGTGTACAATATCGGACATATGGGGGCATCCACCGTAAGATATTTAAAAATTTTTTCATCAATCCATCTGTTGCTAACAGCACAATTGAGTCTACTGTCTACAAGTTTTTTGACCTCGTACATAGGATTTGACCCTACTTTAGTATATGTCTCTAGATCAGATAATTGGGACATAACTTCACCGTTGTAGGCGGTCCAGTCCTGCACCACGACTGCACCGCCTTTATCCGCTTGGCGGATTACTATTTGATCATTCTTTTTTAAATTGTTGAGAGCCTCCCTTTGCATTTTAGAGAGATTGTCGAATTTTCTTGTTGCTCCAGCTCCCTGCATATCACATTCAATCTGTCTCAAGAATGTTTTTATGCCCGGATTCTGAGAGGGGGGGTCAAATGTACTAGGTCTGGATAGAACGGACATTGCTTCTCTGTTGGTTTCGGAGTCACTGAAAAATTCCCGAAGCCTTAATTTTCTACCAAATTTAAAGTTATCCACTGTCCAGTCGAAATAATCAAAATTAACTGTTGGTACAAATGATAGGCCAAGGCCCAATACTTCCAATTCGGCTGTATTCAGTGGATAACTGGACAAGTTAAATACAGTCTCAAGTTCTAATATCTTCCCCGTCTTTTTGATCCTGTGCCTCCTCCCGCCCCTCCTCGTCCGGCGGCACGTACCGGTCGCGGAGGGCGGTCTGCGGTTTGAGATGTACCTGCCGCTAAAAAAGGCGTTGGGACAGCCCCACCGGCACCCTGTCTGTTGTCAGAGGCCGCATCCGACTCAGAATTGGATTGGGAAGAGCTATCCAAACCTCTATTTTGTTTAAATCTATAAGAGGCCTGCTGGCGTCTGCTGTTAAAGTTCCTATTATCGCCTTTCAACCATCTATATACCTGATGGTTGGCGTAATCAGCTTCGACCGTGGCCAATTTTTTGCGTTTAAACGCAACTAGTTCACGTTGGTAAGTAGAGATTTGTTCCGACAACTTCCCTATCCAATTCTCAGGTTTGTCCTTTGCCAGTGAATCTAAATATTTGGTGTTAAATTCACTTATTGATTGTCTGACCTTGCTCAACTCAATCCCCACCTCCTCAATAACGAGGAGGAGGAGATCCAAGGAGCACTTGTTAAGGACTCCACACCACCGGGTGCAGAAGTTCAAATTTCCTCTACCCAGAGTGGGAGTGTTCGCCACTCTAAAGCCCCTCGGTATCTTTTTGTTCCTATGATAGTCGGATAGGAACTGTCCGTGGAGGACAAGATCGACCTCCCTTCTTTTAAGTTTAAGAATTTTATGGTAGAGATCTAAGGAGGATTCTACAGGTAATTGTCCAAAATCAACATGATCAAAATATATCTTGTCGGCATCCTCATCTGTGAGGGATACCAACAGATCCTGTGCTCGCCCTAAGGTAGCATCATCCAATATATGCAAAGATTCTTGTGACATGCCCGGCACCAAAGATGGAAAGATCAATGCAGTTTATAAACAGAATACATACACCAATACTCTGCACAATAGATGTTCAATGTACAAAAAGATTTTAGAATTGCAAAGCGTTTGTTTTTGTCACTACAGGTGTCTGACGCCTTCTACAGATACCCTTAAATGCACAATATTATGGAAACCAGTTGCCACACCTGGTAAGATTAATGATTACTCAAGGTGAAATATCGAAGTACAGTGGGTTCAATCTGTTTGTATACAACAATCCAACGGACTAACACATAACACAGAAATAGGCCTGCTACAAGCCCCTGAGTACTCTGGTGGACTCTATAGTAGATGATCCAAAATCCGGTATCCCAGAACAGTGGAGCAGTGGTGAAACCAACATGGATTGACTCCTTTTAAAAAACCAATCAGTGTAGCACCAGAGCCAAGGGGACAAACCCCTACTCCTATTGGGTGCTGTTTATTTAAAAAACATATAAACCAACATACATAGAATAAATCAGGAATCCAGAGGAGAAATATTATATTAGTATCCAACAGGTGTTTTCCGAAGTTGTAGGTGCTGGATTAAGGAAATTCATCCAAGACATATGCATAGGAATCCGCACACAATTCAAAAGTTCATCCCGGTAGTGCTCACTCCAAGGCACTAGTCCACAATACAGAAATTTGAAAGGAGGGCACTCACCAATTCGCAGATAAAATTTTCTATTTATTCAATTCATTAAAATATTGAACCTCAAACAGTCGTCAACGTTTCGGTCCGCATTTCAGACCTTCTTCAAGACTGACAGCAAAGCAGCAAGAGATCATACTCCAACAGAGACCTAATTCACACTGAGCCCATGATGAACATATATACCCGCCTTAACAGGAAGTGTCTTACCCCAACCAATGGGATTGCACTCAATTCAATTTACTTCATAACGCTATCACAGCTTATAATTAGCTGTATTCAATCATCCAGTGAAATGTGTACATAACCTGTAAGGTATAATGTGCATAACATAATTGATAACATAGAACATACACAGCACTGTATTACAATATCGCGGCGTGCGTTCCATCTCAGTGGAACGCACCTCCATCTTGTTTCCGCTATCTGCGTGCTGTTCTCTGATGCAGCTCTAGTCATATGCATAATCCCACTGTTACCCCACAAGCGCTCCGATATGGTGTCTACCTGAAACCAAAATTTGAAAGAACAGGCTGGCCTGATCATCCACGCGATCGTCCGTGTAGACACATACAGTCTAACACGAGCGCGTCACCCGGATGTGACGCCCACTTCCGGAAATCATGTAGTTGATGCGGTTGCCATAGTACCGCGTCACCTGCTTGTGACGTGTAGCTCCAAATAGCATTGTGCTTTAGCAGCGCTTCATTTAAGGAATCCCTTCCGGGACCCAGATGCTTATATTTGTTATCGCCATGGCAACGCAACAACCAATTAACGTGTGCCAATAATCCTTCATAACACGGCATATATCATTGCTTAATAAACGTAAACTATACTGGCATGTCATGCCAACAATACTCTATACCCAGATCAAACACCATATCAGTACCTTAAAGGGCCAGTATCGGAATCAGTGCACATAACACAAAATATACACAAAAAAAGCTTTTTTCAAAAAAACCCTTTTCAGCGGGTTCATAGTTCACCATGGTCTCAGCTCTATAGATAATACAACAAGTTCAATAAACACAAACAGTACATACATACATTACGACACACAAAGAGTCAACCCATGGGTTTATTCACCCATGAATTGATGTTAGATGCTCAAAGAGGGCAAAATACTCTTTGTCCTCCCTGCTCCACTGTATCTACAAAAATAGAAAAATAGATGAAGAAAAAATCTTTTTGAAAAAATTCATATATTTGAAAGGTGAAATATCAATGGTCTGCATACAAATGTAGACAGTTCTCTCAATATTAATATCATCCAAAGTTACAGTCTCATATCAGTAATAAAGGTAGCATATTGATGTTAAAACTGATATGTCCACTGGTACTTGTCCGAAAGTCCATTGGAACCTCACAAAAAGACACTGTACGGCATATGCTCGTTGAGTCCCCTTGGTGAGCATGTATCGAGCCTTTGTATCCACTTGAGTTCCCTTTGTTTCAAAAGTTTCTCCCGATCTCCTCCACGGGTCGGAGCTAGTACGTGATCAATGATCATGCTTTTTAGACTCGCAACAGAGTGGCCTTTTAAAAGAAAATGGCGTGCCACAGGCTTATCTGAGCCCTTCTTCTCAAACGCCTCCCTTATAGAGCGTCTATGGTTGGCCATTCTTTCACGAAAAGTTCTAGTTGTAAGGCCAACATAATAAAAGCCACAAGGGCATACAAGAAAATAAATGATATACGTTGTCTAGCAGGAGACCCGGTGCTGGATTGGAATTCTCTGATTGGTGTGTGGATGTGCAAACGTCGGTCCAACCAACATCGATCTGCACGTAGTGCAATCAGCACAGCGATAGCAGCCTTTCTTGCCCGTCTGTATCCAACTCATGTTCTCTTGGGCCGGCATCATCGTAGGCCTCATCAGCATCTGTTTAAGATTCGGACCTCTTTTATATGAGATCATAGGTGGTATCTTGCTGATCGCGCCCAACGCCGGATCCCTTGAGATGATTGGCCATGTTTTATGGATCGATTTTTTTAGAATGTGGGAAGCTGTATTGTAGGTAGTGGAATAAATCATCCTTTTTTCATCAAACGGTGCTTTCTTGGTTTGATCTTGAAACCTTGCTCGTGCTTTCTTTAGGCACCGATCAACAACATCTCCTTGGTAGCCACGAGAAAGAAATCTGTTGGTCATCTCGGCTATCTGTCTCTCTGCTGTAGCTGAATCAGAATTATTGCGGAGTACCCGAAGGTACTGCGAAATTGGCAGCCCCTCCTTCAATTTTTCTGAGTGATGACTAGTAGCAAATAATAAGACATTACGGTCCGTGTCCTTACGGTACAATCTGTGACCCAAGCCACCTGGCTGTTTGTACACCGTGACATCGAGAAAGTTTAACTCCTTATCATCAACATGCGATGTGAACCTGATTGGGGAGTCCAGTAGATTGAGATACTGGATCATCTCATTGAGCTCCACCAGAGTACCCACCCATACGATGAAAACATCATCGATGTATCTCATATAACTTACTATCAGGGAATGATATCTCGATAGAATATATTTGTGCTCATATGAGTGCATGTATAAATTGGCGTAAGCCGGCGCGAGGTTGGACCCCATGGCCGTCCCGCGGTTCTGGAAATAGTAGCCACCCCCGTAGCTAAAATGGTTTTTAGTCAAAACCAGCGTAGCAAGTTCCAGAATAAATTCTGCCGGGGGCCGACCATGGGGATCCTCCCCCAACGCCTTCCTCATAGACACCAAACCTCCCTCGTGCGGTATCACGGTGTATAATGAGGATACATCTAAAGACACCAATAATGCATCCTCTGGTACTGGACCCAGCAACCGTATCTTTTTGAGAAAGTCAGGTGTATCTTGTATATAGCTCTCCATTTTTCTCACACACGGTTGCAGAAAAGTGTCCACAAATACTGCCAAAGGCTGTAGGACCGAGCCAATGGCCGATATTATAGGACGCCCCGGAGGTGCACTCAATGATTTGTGCACCTTCGGGAGCGTGTACAATATCGGACATATGGGGGCATCCACCGTAAGATATTTAAAAAATTTTTCATCAATCCATCTGTTGCTAACAGCACAATTGAGTCTACTGTCTACAAGTTTTTTGACCTCGTACATAGGATTTGACCCTACTTTAGTATATGTCTCTAGATCAGATAATTGGGACATAACTTCACCGTTGTAGGCGGTCCAGTCCTGCACCACGACTGCACCGCCTTTATCCGCTTGGCGGATTACTATTTGATCATTCTTTTTTAAATTGTTGAGAGCCTCCCTTTGCATTTTAGAGAGATTGTCGAATTTTCTTGTTGCTCCAGCTCCCTGCATATCACATTCAATCTGTCTCAAGAATGTTTTTATGCCCGGATTCTGAGAGGGGGGGTCAAATGTACTAGGTCTGGATAGAACGGACATTGCTTCTCTGTTGGTTTCGGAGTCACTGAAAAATTCCCGAAGCCTTAATTTTCTACCAAATTTAAAGTTATCCACTGTCCAGTCGAAATAATCAAAATTAACTGTTGGTACAAATGATAGGCCAAGGCCCAATACTTCCAATTCGGCTGTATTCAGTGGATAACTGGACAAGTTAAATACAGTCTCAAGTTCTAATATCTTCCCCGTCTTTTTGATCCTGTGCCTCCTCCCGCCCCTCCTCGTCCGGCGGCACGTACCGGTCGCGGAGGGCGGTCTGCGGTTTGAGATGTACCTGCCGCTAAAAAAGGCGTTGGGACAGCCCCACCGGCACCCTGTCTGTTGTCAGAGGCCGCATCCGACTCAGAATTGGATTGGGAAGAGCTATCCAAACCTCTATTTTGTTTAAATCTATAAGAGGCCTGCTGGCGTCTGCTGTTAAAGTTCCTATTATCGCCTTTCAACCATCTATATACCTGATGGTTGGCGTAATCAGCTTCGACCGTGGCCAATTTTTTGCGTTTAAACGCAACTAGTTCACGTTGGTAAGTAGAGATTTGTTCCGACAACTTCCCTATCCAATTCTCAGGTTTGTCCTTTGCCAGTGAATCTAAATATTTGGTGTTAAATTCACTTATTGATTGTCTGACCTTGCTCAACTCAATCCCCACCTCCTCAATAACGAGGAGGAGGAGATCCAAGGAGCACTTGTTAAGGACTCCACACCACCGGGTGCAGAAGTTCAAATTTCCTCTACCCAGAGTGGGAGTGTTCGCCACTCTAAAGCCCCTCGGTATCTTTTTGTTCCTATGATAGTCGGATAGGAACTGTCCGTGGAGGACAAGATCGACCTCCCTTCTTTTAAGTTTAAGAATTTTATGGTAGAGATCTAAGGAGGATTCTACAGGTAATTGTCCAAAATCAACATGATCAAAATATATCTTGTCGGCATCCTCATCTGTGAGGGATACCAACAGATCCTGTGCTCGCCCTAAGGTAGCATCATCCAATATATGCAAAGATTCTTGTGACATGCCCGGCACCAAAGATGGAAAGATCAATGCAGTTTATAAACAGAATACATACACCAATACTCTGCACAATAGATGTTCAATGTACAAAAAGATTTTAGAATTGCAAAGCGTTTGTTTTTGTCACTACAGGTGTCTGAAGCCTTCTACAGATACCCTTAAATGCACAATATTATGGAAACCAGTTGCCACACCTGGTAAGATTAATGATTACTCAAGGTGAAATATCGAAGTACAGTGGGTTCAATCTGTTTGTATACAACAATCCAACGGACTAACACATAACACAGAAATAGGCCTGCTACAAGCCCCTGAGTACTCTGGTGGACTCTATAGTAGATGATCCAAAATCCGGTATCCCAGAACAGTGGAGCAGTGGTGAAACCAACATGGATTGACTCCTTTTAAAAAACCAATCAGTGTAGCACTTGAGACAGATTGAATGTGATATGCAGGGAGCTGGAGCAACAAGAAAATTCGACAATCTCTCTAAAATGCAAAGGGAGGCTCTCAACAATTTAAAAAAGAATGATCAAATAGTAATCCGCCAAGCGGATAAAGGCGGTGCAGTCGTGGTGCAGGACTGGACCGCCTACAACGGTGAAGTTATGTCCCAATTATCTGATCTAGAGACATATACTAAAGTAGGGTCAAATCCTATGTACGAGGTCAAAAAACTTGTAGACAGTAGACTCAATTGTGCTGTTAGCAACAGATGGATTGATGAAAAAATTTTTAAATATCTTACGGTGGATGCCCCCATATGTCCGATATTGTACACGCTCCCGAAGGTGCACAAATCATTGAGTGCACCTCCGGGGCGTCCTATAATATCGGCCATTGGCTCGGTCCTACAGCCTTTGGCAGTATTTGTGGACACTTTTCTGCAACCGTGTGTGAGAAAAATGGAGAGCTATATACAAGATACACCTGACTTTCTCAAAAAGATACGGTTGCTGGGTCCAGTACCAGAGGATGCATTATTGGTGTCTTTAGATGTATCCTCATTATACACCGTGATACCGCACGAGGGAGGTTTGGTGTCTATGAGGAAGGCGTTGGGGGAGGATCCCCATGGTCGGCCCCCGGCAGAATTTATTCTGGAACTTGCTACGCTGGTTTTGACTAAAAACCATTTTAGCTACGGGGGTGGCTACTATTTCCAGAACCGCGGGACGGCCATGGGGTCCAACCTCGCGCCGGCTTACGCCAATTTATACATGCACTCATATGAGCACAAATATATTCTATCGAGATATCATTCCCTGATAGTAAGTTATATGAGATACATCGATGATGTTTTCATCGTATGGGTGGGTACTCTGGTGGAGCTCAATGAGATGATCCAGTATCTCAATCTACTGGACTCCCCAATCAGGTTCACATCGCATGTTGATGATAAGGAGTTAAACTTTCTCGATGTCACGGTGTACAAACAGCCAGGTGGCTTGGGTCACAGATTGTACCGTAAGGACACGGACCGTAATGTCTTATTATTTGCTACTAGTCATCACTCAGAAAAATTGAAGGAGGGGCTGCCAATTTCGCAGTACCTTCGGGTACTCCGCAATAATTCTGATTCAGCTACAGCAGAGAGACAGATAGCCGAGATGACCAACAGATTTCTTTCTCGTGGCTACCAAGGAGATGTTGTTGATCGGTGCCTAAAGAAAGCACGAGCAAGGTTTCAAGATCAAACCAAGAAAGCACCGTTTGATGAAAAAAGGATGATTTATTCCACTACCTACAATACAGCTTCCCACATTCTAAAAAAATCGATCCATAAAACATGGCCAATCATCTCAAGGGATCCGGCGTTGGGCGCGATCAGCAAGATACCACCTATGATCTCATATAAAAGAGGTCCGAATCTTAAACAGATGCTGATGAGGCCTACGATGATGCCGGCCCAAGAGAACATGAGTTGGATACAGACGGGCAAGAAAGGCTGCTATCGCTGTGCTGATTGCACTACGTGCAGATCGATGTTGGTTGGACCGACGTTTGCACATCCACACACCAATCAGAGAATTCCAATCCAGCACCGGGTCTCCTGCCAGACAACGTATATCATTTATTTTCTTGTATGCCCTTGTGGCTTTTATTATGTTGGCCTTACAACTAGAACTTTTCGTGAAAGAATGGCCAACCATAGACGCTCTATAAGGGAGGCGTTTGAGAAGAAGGGCTCAGATAAGCCTGTGGCACGCCATTTTCTTTTAAAAGGCCACTCTGTTGCGAGTCTAAAAAGCATGATCATTGATCACGTACTAGCTCCGACCCGTGGAGGAGATCGGGAGAAACTTTTGAAACAAAGGGAACTCAAGTGGATACAAAGGCTCGATACATGCTCACCAAGGGGACTCAACGAGCATATGCCGTACAGTGTCTTTTTGTGAGGTTCCAATGGACTTTCGGACAAGTACCAGTGGACATATCAGTTTTAACATCAATATGCTACCTTTATTACTGATATGAGACTGTAACTTTGGATGATATTAATATTGAGAGAACTGTCTACATTTGTATGCAGACCATTGATATTTCACCTTTCAAATATATGAATTTTTTCAAAAAGATTTTTTCTTCATCTATTTTTCTATTTTTGTAGATACAGTGGAGCAGGGAGGACAAAGAGTATTTTGCCCTCTTTGAGCATCTAACATCAATTCATGGGTGAATAAACCCATGGGTTGACTCTTTGTGTGTCGTAATGTATGTATGTACTGTTTGTGTTTATTGAACTTGTTGTATTATCTATAGAGCTGAGACCATGGTGAACTATGAACCCGCTGAAAAGGTTTTTTTTGAAAAAAGCTTTTTTTGTGTATATTTTGTGTTATGTGCACTGATTCCGATACTGGCCCTTTAAGGTACTGATATGGTGTTTGATCTGGGTATAGAGTATTGTTGGCATGACATGCCAGTATAGTTTACGTTTATTAAGCAATGATATATGCCGTGTTATGAAGGATTATTGGCACACGTTAATTGGTTGTTGCGTTGCCATGGCGATAACAAATATAAGCATCTGGGTCCCGGAAGGGATTCCTTAAATGAAGCGCTGCTAAAGCACAATGCTATTTGGAGCTACACGTCACAAGCAGGTGACGCGGTACTATGGCAACCGCATCAACTACATGATTTCCGGAAGTGGGCGTCACATCCGGGTGACGCGCTCGTGTTAGACTGTATGTGTCTACACGGACGATCGCGTGGATGATCAGGCCAGCCTGTTCTTTCAAATTTTGGTTTCAGGTAGACACCATATCGGAGCGCTTGTGGGGTAACAGTGGGATTATGCATATGACTAGAGCTGCATCAGAGAACAGCACGCAGATAGCGGAAACAAGATGGCGGTGCGTTCCACTGAGATGGAACGCACGCCGCGATATTGTAATACAGTGCTGTGTATGTTCTATGTTATCAATTATGTTATGCACATTATACCTTACAGGTTATGTACACATTTCACTGGATGATTGAATACAGCTAATTATAAGCTGTGATAGCGTTATGAAGTAAATTGAATTGAGTGCAATCCCATTGGTTGGGGTAAGACACTTCCTGTTAAGGCGGGTATATATGTTCATCATGGGCTCAGTGTGAATTAGGTCTCTGTTGGAGTATGATCTCTTGCTGCTTTGCTGTCAGTCTTGAAGAAGGTCTGAAATGCGGACCGAAACGTTGACGACTGTTTGAGGTTCAATATTTTAATGAATTGAATAAATAGAAAATTTTATCTGCGAATTGGTGAGTGCCCTCCTTTCAAATTTCTGTATTGTGGACTAGTGCCTTGGAGTGAGCACTACCGGGATGAACTTTTGAATTGTGTGCGGATTCCTATGCATATATATATATATATATATATATATATATATATATTATATATATTATATTTATATATATATATATATATATATATATATACTAGGTGATTCATCGCGCCCTACGGGCGCTCTTCACACCGTTGTAAGGGGCTGCGCCCCCTTAAGTTGTATTGTGAGAAATATGGTTAGAATTGTATGAAAGATGCCTGTATTGCAACTTGAGTTATAGGTGAAATGTGTTAAATAGAGAGCATATGATGTGGAAGGGGGTGTGTATTGTTTTGTTTAATTAAAAAGCGGTTACAGAGTAAGATGTACATTGATAGTGTGGATAGTACAGTGACATTTGTGGGTGTGGGGGGGGGGGGCTGTGTGTGCATGTTGTTTAGGTGTGTGTGCAATAGTATAGTAGGGTGTTTCAGAGTCAGCGGCTCCCCACTGGCAGAGGTCACGACACAGGAAAACAGGAGGCTGGGTAGTGATAGGGGTGTGTGGGCATAAGGGGGACTAAAGAGGAGGGTGGAAGATACTGTGCAGCTTCTGCCAGTGGGCGAGGGTCCAGCGTGGCAGTACAGGAGTACAGGATGGTGGCCCTTAGTCAGTGTCTCCTCCTACTGGGTGGGAGTTCGGGTGCATGAGAGCAGGAGGCTGGGCTATGAGGCATGATAGTGGCATGTGTGCAAAACAGCGTCAGCGACTCCCCAGTGGTGGAAGTTACGGTTCAGGAGAGCAGGAAGCTGGGTAGTGATAGGGGTGTGTGAGTATACGGGGGACTAAAGAGGGGCTTACGGGTGCCGTGAATTGCGGGAGGGGCGCGGGGGGTGGCGTGAATCAAGGGAGGGAGGGGGCGCAGGTGTCGGCGAATCGCGGGAGAGGGCGTGAATTGTGCGAGGGGGGGTTGCGAATCGCGGGAGGGGGGGTGCGCGGGGGGTCCGTGAATTGCGGGAGGGGGGGGGGGGGCACGGGGTGCGATGAATCACCTAGTTGGTTATATATTCTTATAGAAGGATGGTAGGATGTTGCTGTCATTCAGAATGCATTTACATAAACAGTAATAGTAGCAGTAAAAGATCTGACTTAAAACACCTATTGTATTGCTGCAAATTGTATCTCTCCACTTTTTGCTCCCCATGACTACTAAATTCTGTTAGGTATTGACAATTCCACAAACCTTTGTTTTTATTATTCCCTTTGGAATATATAGTAAACAAGAAATGTCTGTGTATTAGCGGGTGCAGTGGTCTGTCTTTGATCACACCTTGATAAATCAATTAGGTGTGGGTGGAGTTAGGGGGTGGGGATCACTAGGACCTGTACTGCTATTTATTCACTATATGCTAGGCTGTTAGGCCTTCTGGCTGTGTAGTCTTCTAGATGTGAAGTATTCTAGTGTAAAGTATGCAGACTATAGTAATATAACATAGGAGATATACAGGAGACGAACAGGAGGGAAACAGGAGGACAAAGAACACTTCGTCCTCCATCTGCAACCCCAGCAATCAACATACTGCAGTGAGTTACCTGCCTCATCATCACCTTCAGTCTGCACAACCTGGACACTGATCTCCATGCTGAACTAAATGCTGTCACACACTGCCTCTGTCTCACTTATACATTAACTATACTTCCTGTAGGCTCTCCACACTTCCAGTACACCACCTTCTCACTGCTCATTCTAGGCCACTCCAATCTCACTCTATATCACTACTCTGACCAACTTTACACAGAAATATGGCTCCTAGATCCAGTCCCATACCAGTCCTTGCTGCCAGGTCTCGCCCCCTCTCAACTTCCACACCTTTCACACGCACCCACAACCCACACAACCTAATTACTATCTCACCTGTCCCCTCCCTTCCTTTCTCCTGTGCTCTCTGGAATGCTAGATCAGTCTGCAACAAGCTCCCAACTATCCACGACCTCTTTATCTCCCACTTTTTTAACCTTCTTGCCATCACTGAAACCTGGCTGTCCGCATCTGACACTACCTCCCCTGCTGCCCTCTCTTATGGAGGCCTCTCCTTCACACACTCGGTCAGACCGGATGGCCGCCAGGGTGGAGGAGTGGGCATCCTCCTCTCCCCCAACTGCACCTTCCGCGCCATCCCACCTGTGCCCTCCCTCACATTCTCCACCTTTGAGGTACACACTATCCGCCTCTTCTACCCCATTCACCTCCTTGTGGCTGTAATCTACCGCCCCCCTGGCCCCTGCTCCCCTTTCCTTGATAACTTTGCTGCGTGGCTTCCACACTTTCTTGCCTCTGACCTCCCCTCTATCATCCTCGGTGACTTTAACATTCTTATTGACATCAATAATGCTGCCTCCTCTAACCTTCTTGACCTTACCACCTCCTTTGGACTTTCTCAATGGACCTCCACCCCCACTCATAATCTCGGACACTCCCTTGACCTAGTCTTCACCCACCATTGTAATCTCTCTGATTTCTCTAATTCTTCCTTCCCACTCTCTGACCACAATCTGCTCTCTTTCACCCTCTCATCCTCCCCTCTCCCCTCATTGCCCAGACCCACAGTCACCAGACGTAACCTCGGATCTCTTGACCCCACTGTCCTGTCTTCCCTGGAGACTTTCCTCTCTCCTCTCTTAACCATGACTTGCCCCAACCAGGCTGCCTCTTTCTATTACTCTTCTCTCACCTCTGCTCTCGACTCTGTAGCCCCCCTCCACACTGTTCCCCTTCGACGCTCTAAACCACAACCCTGGCACAACAAAATAACTAGATTCTTGCAAAAATGTGCACGCTCTGCTGAACGCCTCTGGAGGAAATCTCACTCTCTGGAAGACTTCCTCCATTTCAAGTTTATTCTCTCCTCCTACAGCGCTGCTCTCTCCTATACCAAACAATCTTTCTTCAAATCTCTCATCTCTTCCCATTCCTCCAATCCCCGACGTCTCTTTGATACTTTCAACACTCTACTTCGCCCTGCACCACCCCTCCTCCCTTCATCCCTCACTGCTACTGACTTTGCCTCCTTCTTCCTCTCTAAAATTGAGGTAATCCGACATGATATCTCCTTCCATACCCCCTCTGCTGCCCACCCACCCCAATTATCCTCCCCTACCAACTACCCCACTCTGTCATCCTTCTGCCCTACTACAGCTGAGGAAGTCCGCTCCCTCATCTCATCCTCTCCACCCTCTACCTGTCCCTTGGACCCTCTCCCCTCCCGTCTCCTCAGTTCCCTCTCACCCACTGGCTGCTCCCACCTTGCTCACCTCTTTAACCTATCTCTTTCTACTGGCATCTTTCCCTCACCCTTCAAACATGCTCTGGTCTCGCCTATTCTTAAAAAACCTAACCTGGACCCTTTATCTCCCACAAGCTACCGCCCTATCTCTCTTCTCCCATTTGCCTCTAAAATACTAGAACGGCTGGTTTACAGGCGTCTCACCAGCTACCTGTCTGACCACTCCATCCTAGATCCCCTTCAATCTGGCTTTCGCCCACTTCACTCCACTGAGACTTCCCTAGTGAAAGTCACCAATGACCTGCTGTCAGCCAAATCCAAGGGTCACTTCTCCCTGCTTATCCTTTTGGACCTATCTGCTGCCTTTGACACTGTGGATCACCCTCTCCTCCTCCACACACTCCAAAACATTGGCCTCTCTGGCACAGTCTTCAACTGGTTTTCCTCTTACCTCTTCAACCGTTCCTTCTCAGTCTCTGCCTCTGGCTCTACCTCACCACCTTCTATCCTTCCTTTCGGGGTCCCTCAGGGTTCCGTCCTTGGCCCCATTCTGTTCTCTCTGTACACCTCCTCTCTGGGTGCACTCATTAACTCCTTTGGCTTCCAATATCACCTCTATGCAGATGACACCCAAATCTACCTCTCCTCTCCTGATCTGTCCCCCACTGTTTTCTCTCAAGTTTCCAACTGCCTCGCTGCCATCTCTACCTGGATGTCTGAGCGATTTCTGAAGCTGAATATGGACAAAACCGAACTTATTATCTTTCCCCCACCCAGAGCTATGCCCCCTACTAATATCTCTATCACTGTTAACAACACCATCATCTCCCCTGTTCCCCAACTCCGCTGCCTGGGTGTCACACTTGACTGCTCCCTCTCCTTTGCACCCCACATCCAAGCCCTGGCCCATTCTTGCCGGTTCCAGTTACGCAACATTGCTCGCATCAGGCCCTTTCTCTCACAGAGTGCAACTAAGCTGATCATCCACTCATTAGTCATCTCACGGCTTGACTACTGTAATGCTCTTCTCACTGGCCTCGCTCAATCCCAACTAGCTCCTCTCCAATCTGTCCTCAATGCTGCAGCAAGGCTTATCTTCCTCTCCCGCCGCTCTAACTCTGCTACTCCCCTTCAACAAAATCTGCACTGGCTTCCATTCCCCTGCAGAATCCTCTTCAAACACCTCACACTCACATACAGGGCCATCTCTAATTCCATTGCTCCATATATCTCTAACCTCATCTCCATTCATACACCCTCCCGCCCTCTACGGTCAGCTGACGACTGTCGTCTCTCCTCCACCCTGATCACTGCTTCCCATGCTAGAGTACAGGACTTTGCCCGTGCTGCACCCCTTCAGTGGAACGCACTCCCTCGCTCCATTAGACTCTCCCCGACCTTGCAAAGCTTCAAACGGGCACTGAAAACTCACCTATTCATCAAAGCGTACCCTTCCACTGCATAAACCAGCTGGTTCTCCGACCCCTTGCCTGTTTACATCCTGCTATCTAACCACCACCCCCTCGCTTGCACCTCTTGTAATCTGTCTGTCTCCCCTTCCTACTAGATTGTAAGCTCCTCCGAGTAGTGCCCTCTTCCCTCCTGTTGTCAAAGCCCACTTCTCTTCACATTTCACTCACAGCTCTCCTTTACTCCAACACTCAGTGACCATCTTCATACTCATCTCCATCATTGGCCTCAAGCCTCTAGTTGTATGTTGATTGAGTCCTCACTACTTACATTTAAGCTGTAATGTGTATTGAACTGTGGTGCTCTTTATTTGTACTGTATTTTTGTTATTTATTCAATGTTATGCCAAGTTTTGTCTCCCTGTATTGTTCCTTTGTACGGCGCTGCGAAACACTTGTGGCGCCTTATAAATAAAATTATAATAATAATAATAACCTACAGTAAAACAGAACAGGTGTTATATATTATACAAAGAATTGGTTGATGATGTGTAGGTTGACGTGCACATAGTTCATAGTTGTCACTGGAAAAAAATTGCTACAAGAAAAAATCGACACAGAAAGTTCAACACATGTAAATGTTGACATAAGTGTGGCACTTCATCGGTGTCCATGTCGACACATGAGAATGAATATGAAAACATTCAAAAAAAAGAAAAATAAATCTTCAAAAACTCATGTCAACCTTTTTTATTGTCGACCATAGCCGTGCATGTGCCATTTAATCCTGGGGTTGCCGTGAATCGCGTGCAGGGTGGGGGGGGGGAGGAGGTGAGGGTTGTCCGCGGATCACGGGAGGAGGGGTCGTGGGTGGATGCCGTGAATTGCGGGAGGGGGGGTCGCGCGGGGTGGGGGGGGTGTGTGGGTGCCGCGAATCGTGGGAGGGGGGGGGCGGGGGGTTGCAGTGAATCACAGGAGGGTGGGTCGCGGGGGCGGGGGGTTGCCGCAATGACAGGAGGGGGGGTCAGGGGTGGGGAATCGCGGTAGGGGGGGTCGTGGGGGGCACCGTGAACCTCGGGAGGGGGGGTTCGGGGGGGTTGGCGCGAATCGTGGGAGGGGGGGTCGCGGGGTGCCGCGAATCGCAGGGAGGGGGGGTGTCACGGGGTGGGGCCGCGAATCGCGGGAGTCACCGGGGGTGCCGCGAATTGCGGGGGGTGTTCTGCAAATCGCGGGAGGGGGGTCGTGGGGGGTGCCGCGAATCGCCACAAGAAAAAATCAACACAGAAAGGTCAACACATGTAAATGAAGTGTGGCACTTCATTGGTGTCCATGTCGACACATGAGAATGAATATGAAAACATTGAAAAAGTGAAAAATAAATCTTGTCAACCTTTTTCATTGTCGACCATAGCCATGTCAGTGTTTTGCATGTGCCATTTAAACGTGGGGATGCCGTGAATGGGGGGGGGGGGTGGAGGCAGGTGCATACCTCCCAACATGACCCTCTCCAGGAGGGACACATTGCTCTGTTTCTGGACTTTCTTTTTAATTTATGGATTACCATCACCTGTGCTTAAACACCTTTCTTATCAATTACCCTGTTTAAAACAGGTGATGACAATCATAAATTAAGATGGAAGTCCACAAACAGAGCATTCTGTCCCTCCTGGAGAGGGTCATGTTGGGAGGTATGGAGGTGGGGAGCGCTCACCTGGTGTGTCTGGTGAGTAGCTGTGTCTTTGCTGTGTAACATGGAGAGGCAGAGGGTGTCTGGCACTGTCTGTGGGCTCACTGTGCTGGTTCTCTGTCATGTGAGTCAGTCATGTGAGTCAGAGGCTCCACCCAGCGTTATAGCTCCAGACACACTTTGATTGACAGATGTAGCCAAATATATAAGAGATATTATACTTAAATATATATATATATATATATATATATATATATATAATATATTTTATACCCCCTTGGCAACGAGCAAGCATTTTTAAGGAAAGGCAGGGCTGACCCAGGTTAAGTGTAAATGGTGCAGACCCAGGTCCGACCCAGGTCTAAGTGCTAAAGCAGGGTCAGACCCTGGAAACTCCAGCGTTCAAAGACCAGGGTCCGACCAGGGTTTTTGGTGTAAAAGGGGTATTACTTAGCAACACCCCATGAATTATACAGCACTCTTGGCTTACCCCTGGACTACAGTGCATTTAACAGACCTTACAGTAAAAAAAAAAAAAAAAACTTATTTGGTCTGATATGGGACACATGGGGCACCCCTGGAATTATACGGCACATTTTTTTTTTGCTTAATTAAAATAATGTAGCCCCCTAGCACTAGCAGCAGCCCCCTATGCATAAATCATCCCCCCCCAGCCTTTCATCCCCCCCCCAGCATGTCATCCCCCCCCACTCCGCTCAGCAGACAGCACAGACACATCCGTGCTGTCTGAAATCACCAGCCTGTTTAAAAATGGCGCCGACCGCCGGGAACTATATATCCCCAGGTCTCGCGAGAATCCGACAGCGGGAAGATGACGTCCGGCCTCGTTTTGAACTCAGAAAAATGGCGGCGACCATCGAACTCCCGGGATCCGGCCTCTGATCGGGTAAGTCCGTGGGGGTTCGGATCTCTAGGATCCGAACCCGCTCATCTCTACTTTAAATGAACATTATCCTGTTCTCAGGATACAGTGAATACCGTTAACACTGTAAGAATGTCCCAAGAGCATCTGTCCACATGGCAAATCCTTGCAAAACTAAATAATTTTGAAGACCATTCCTAAAGCCCCATCTTAGTACTAATATCTCTTATATATTTGGCTACATGTGTCAATCATCCTGAGAGTGTGTGTATAACGCTGGACAGGGTCACACATGAAACTCCACCCAACACCCAGCCTTATACACACACACCACACATAATACACACACACATGTAGCCTAATATATAAGAGATAATACACACATATTGGCCCCTGCCTGCCTGCACTACACCCCCCGCAATGCCACACACCTATAATACTCACAGACACATGTAGCTCAGCCAGCGTGGATGGGGGCGGAAGGGAGTGCAGTGAATAAATTAAGTCTGCGCAGCTGCAGATCTGTGGTGCTGACATAGCAGCCTCTGGCAGCCAGGGGGAGCAGCTCTGCCTCCTCTCAGGCTGACCTCGAGTCGCAGACAGAGTCACATGGTCACAGCCTGAGAGGAGAGAAGCATGATGCAGCTGTGACTCGGCAGAGCTGCCTCCTCCTAGTAAAGCTCTGGGCTGGCTGTAGCTCCTCTCAGGCATTTCCAATCTGCCACTGGCCGGGTGATGCAGGACTGCCCTGTGAGTGTCAGACGCCACAGGTATGTCACATGTGGGAGGGGGATGCCAGCAAGTCTGGGGAAGGAGGGGGAGAGGAGGAGGTTGTCTATAATAACTTAGGGGGGGGGGGGGTGCACAAGGCAGCAGCAACCCGCTGCCCCCTCCCCCGGCCTGCACACCCCACCGTCCTGCACACACACCCCTGGCACACACACACACACCCCCCCCCCCCTGCCTGCACACAGCAGCAGCAGCAACCCGCTTCCCCCCCCCCCCCCGGCCTGTACACCCCACCGTCCTGCACACCCACCACTGGCACACACACACACCCCCGCCTGCACACAGCAGCAAGGTCACCGGGCAGACACACACAGGTGTACTCATTACTCACTGACACACTTCCCAGGTCACCAGGCAAACACACAGGTGTACTCATTACTCACTGACACACTTCCCAGGTCACCGGACAAACACACAGGTGTACTCATTACTCACTGACACACTTCCCAGGTCACCGGGCAAACACACAGGTGTACTCATTACTCACTGACACACTTCCCAGGTCACTGCACAGACACAAAGGTGTACTCATTACTCACTAATATACTACCCAGGTCACAGCGCAGACACACAAGTGCACTCATTACTCACTGACCCACTTCCCAGGTCACAGCGCAGACACACAGGTGTACTCATTACTCACTGACACACTTCCCAGGTCACAGCGCAGACTCACTGGTGTACTCATTACACACTAACATACTTCCCAGGTCACCGCGCAGACACACAGGTGTACTCATCACTCACTAACATACTTCCCAGGTCACCATGCAGACACACAGGTGTACTCATTACTCACTTACATACTTCCCAGGTCACCGTGCAGACACACAGGTGTACTCATTACTCACTTACATACTTCCCAGGTCACCGCGCAGACACACAGGTGTACTCATTACTCACTGACACACTTCCCAGGTCACAGCGCAGACACACAGGTGTACTCATTACTCACTGACACACTTCCCAGGTCACAGCGCAGACACACAGGTGTACGCATTACTCACTGACATACTTCCCAGGTCACCGCGCAGACACACAGGTGTACTCATTACTCACTAACATACTTCCCAGGTCATCGCGCAGACACACAGGTGAACTCATTACTCACTAACATACTTCCCAGGTCACCGGGCAGACACACAGGTGTACTCATTACTCACTGACACACTGCCCAGGTCACAGCGCAGACACACAGGTGTACTCTTTACTCACTGACACACTTCCCAGGTCACAGTGCAGACACACAGGTGTACTCATTACTCACTGACACTTCCCAGGTCACCACGCAGACACACAGGTGTAATTACTCACGGACACTTCCCAGGTTACAGCGCAGACACAGGTGTACTCATTACTCACTGACACACTTCCCAGATCACCGCGCAGACACACAGGTGTACCCATTACTCACTGACACACTTCCCACATCACCACGCAGACACACCAGTGTACTCATTACTCACTGACATTTCCCAGGTCACAGCGCAGACACACAGGTGTAATTACTCACGGACACTTCCCAGGTTACAGCGCAGACACAGGTGTACTCATTACTCACTGACACACTTCCCAGATCACCTCGCAGACACACAGGTGTACTCATTACTCACTGACACACTTCCCAGGTCACAGCGCTAACACACAGGTGTACTCATTACTCACTGACACACTTCCCAGGTTACAGCGCACACACAGGTGTACTCATTACTCACTGACACACTTCCCAGGTCACAGCGCTAACACACAGGTGTACTCATTACTCACTGACACACTTCCCACGTCACCGCACACACACAGGTGTACTCATTACTCACTGACACACTTCCCATGTCACCGCACAGACACACAGGTGTACTCATTACTCACTGACATTTCCCAGGTCACAGCGCAGACACACAGGTGTACTCATTACTCACTGACACACTTCCCAGGTCAACACGCAGACACACATGTGTACTCATTACTCACGGACACTTCCCAGGTTACAGCGCACACACAGGTGTACTCATTACTCACTGACACACTTCCCAGATCACCTCGCAGACACACAGGTGTACTCATTACTCACTGACACACTTCCCAGGTCACAGCGCTAACACACAGGTGTACTCATTACTCACTGACACACTTCCCACGTCACCGCACACACACAGGTGTACTCATTACTCACTGACACACTTCCCATGTCACCGCACAGACACACAGGTGTACTCATTACTCACTGTCACTTCCCAGGTCACCGCGCAGACACACTGGTGTACTCATTACTCACTGACACACTTCCCAGGTCACCAGGCAAACACACAGGTGTACTCATTACTCACTGACACACTTCCCAGGTCACCGGACAAACACACAGGTGTACTCATTACTCACTGACACACTTCCCAGATCACCTAGAAGACACACAGGTGTACCCATTACTCACTGACACACTTCCCACATCACCACGCAGACACACCAGTGTACTCATTCCTCACTGACACTTCCCAGGTCACAGCACAGACACACAGGTGTAATTACTCACGGACACTTCCCAGGTTACAGCGCACACACAGGTGTACTCATTACTCACTGACACTTCCCAGATCACCTCGCAGACACACAGGTGTACTCATTACTCACTGACACACTTCCCAGGTCACAGCGCTGACACACAGGTGTACTCATTACTCACTGACACACTTCCCACGTCACCGCACACACACAGGTGTACTCATTACTCACTGACACACTTCCCACGTCACCGCACAGACACACAGGTGTACTTATTACTCACTGTCACTTCCCAGGTCACCGCGCAGACACACAGGTGTACTCATTACTCACTGACACACTTCCCAGGTCACCACGCAGACACACAGGTGTACTTATTACTCACTGTCACTTCCCAGGTCACCGCGCAGACACACAGGTGTACTCATTACTCACTAACATACTTCCCAGGTCACCGCGCAGACACAGGTGTACTCATTACTCACTAACACACTTCCCAGGTCACAGCGCAGACACACAGGTGTACTCATTACTCACTGACACACTTCCCAGGTCAACATGCAGACACAAAGGTGTACTCATTACTCACTGACACTTCCCACGTCACCGCACAGACACACAGGTGTACTCATTACTCACTGTCACTTCCCAGGTCACCGCGCAGACACACAGGTATACACAATACTCTCTGACACACTTCCCAGGTCAACACGCAGACTCACAAGTGTACTCATTACTCACTGACACACTTCCCAGGTCAACACGCAGACACACAGGTGTACTCATTACTCACTGACACACTTCCCAGGTCACAGCGCAGACACACAGGTGTACTCATTACTCACTGACACACTTCCCAGGTCAACACGCAGACACACCACCAAAATCCCTAACCCAACACACCCCTTTCCGCCAACACCATCCGCCCCACCCAAAATTATCCACAAATAACAAACATAATTCACATTAAAATACATTTATAATTTTAATGGGGCGTAGCCCCATACGACGTTGTGAAGAGCGCCCGTAGGGCGCGATGAAACACATAGTCTGATAATATTAATGTTGGTGTTTTTGTAAAATTATCTTAATATTTATATATCCGTGTAGCAATATCAATAAATCATCAGGATTCCACACATGGGGGCAGTTCCGTTCATTAGAGAGGTCAAGTTGGTTCCAATGTTACACGTCTCTGGAATACTAGATACGTCTAATTGTTGGAGTCAGACTCAATCAAGCACCTCACAAATGAATCAGGCCGGATAAGAGGAATTGAACATTTGACACATTAACATTTAGATCACTTTAACAAGACTGGGAACCATCGCTGGTGTATTGCAGAAGTTCGGATTCTCTAGCTAAGAAATTGCTGGTTGATCAGATAGCGGCTGCTCGGCGGTGTAATCGAAAACAATCCTGTTACTACTTAATGTTTTTTAGACATTTGCATTCCAAGAAAATTAAATAAACAGAGATGGCATTTCATGAAAGCAAATGTAAAAGTATAGTATATTCTACCTGTCTGAGCAGCGTATGCCTAACAAGAGCCCGACAAAGCCGACACCCAGGGCCGGACTGGGACCAGAAATCTGCCCTGGCATTTTGAGCACACCTGTTACTTGCGCGGCGAAGCCGCACGTCGAAAATGGGGTGTGGCCTCATGTGAAGGAGGCGTGGCATCACAAAAAGTAGGCATTACACATTGTGGCACACACCGTAATGCCTATTACACATTGTGGCACACACCTTAATGCCCATTACACATTGTGGCACACACCGTAATGCCTATTACACATTGTGACACACACCTTAATGCCCATTACACATTGTGGCACACACCGTAATGCCTATTACACATTGTGGTACACACCTTAATGCCCATTACACATTGTGGCACACACTGTAAAAAACAGAAACAACAGAAATTGGATTATAATAAAACATAAGAATATTATATAAAACAATAACTGAACAGCGAGTCCTTTGAACATAGGCAATATTATTTAGTAAAGTTGTCAGATAGCAATAAGCTCTAACACCGGCAGAGAGATGGAAGTTGAGAAGTTTTTGCCTCACCCACTTGAGAATCCAGGTGGACGGAACCTCTTAAGCCCCTGAATGTAAGGGGTGCAATCCCAGAAAGCAGAGGGCCGCTGTCCATTGGCATGCAGCCGTCTGCCGCAGTGTGGAGGGTGACACATGGCTGGCCCGCCCTCAGCTCCCCCCTCCTCAGGACTGTCACTTGAGGTGGCGTGGCAGGTCAGGTGCGGCGGAGTCATGATGTAAAAATGCTAATAACAGGCGGAGCGGCTCAGTGTGATGGGCGGCCAGGACTGGAGGCAGCTGGCTCAGGAGCGGCCGCCGCCATGTCATGACATCACGATGCTGTGGCGTCTTTGTGTCAATATGCAAATGAAGCGGAGGCGAGGCGCACGGGACAGTGACGGACAGGGAGGAAGCGGTGTGGGCTCAGGTGCCGGATGACTGCAGCAAACTTTATGCACAAGGCCATCGGCCCTTCTGGCATTTGCCAGACAGCCAGTCCGGCCCTGCCGACACCTAGTGTGCTATTATCAAGTACGTTAAAATACCTTGTTGTAATTTACTGTTTACTATTGATTACTCAGGTTCCCTACTGGTCAACTCAAAGTGAAATAAATACTAAAGACCTTGACATAACTTGAGGAAAACTAAACTTCATTGCATTGTAAGCTTGGACATTAAAGGGCACCTATGGCCCTATGATTACATGGCCCCATCACTGGCCACTCTTGTATCCAAATAGCCTCAGATTAAATTTATACTTACCCATTTTTCCTGGCTTCTTTAGGGGGATGGGGTCAGGATTCACAGCACAGTGCTGCGGAGGCGGGACCATATTTATACAATTTGCCCCACCCCTGCAGAACAATGCTATATACATATATATATATATATCCTGCCTCTGGCTGTTTACTTTTTCCGAGTGTCGCTATCACCACGTTGTTATAGCGGCACATGCCATGTGTCTGCGGAGGGCACCGATTTGTTACTAGTTTGCATAGAGAGAGAGAGAGAAAGCCCATATCTGGAAGGGATACAAACGATATCCCAGCAGTGAGTGAGCAGTCAAAAGACCCACCCCCACATCCCAATACAAAGAATCCCAACAGGGACTCTGCAATTAAGTTATTCCTTTCCCTTTGCCCCCTAACACTTTAGCCCTCCCTTGCAGCCAGGGCCGGATGCGACATGCAGCGGCACTGAGCACAGTGATGCCCAGGAGGCAGTGGGCTCGCCTCATTGCTGCTGCTGTAAGTTACAAAACTGACTGCACAAAATCATTCCACAAGGCCATCCCCAGATGGACAGTCCGGGCCTGCTTGCGGCAGCCCAACACTCACCTCCCCATGCAGCGGTATAACTCTCCACACTAGTGCCTAAACATAACCTCTGTATCCCGCTGCCTAAACCTAATGCCTCCCCACTCTGCAGCTAACCCCATGCCCCCCCCCCTCCCCTACAAGTGCCTAAGCCTGACCCCCAGGCTGACCCTAACCCGCGTCGGCATACTTAAGCTCAGGGTGACAGTTGGGTATTGTGTATTATCACGGTGCCCCCGATTTCCATCACAGGGCATTGTACAACCACAAAATCGCGTCCCATCGCATCGCATGCCATATGATGGCATGAGATGCGATGAGACGCTATTATACCCATTTTTAATTGTATAGGCACCCAGTGGGGTGGCGTTAACAATTGGGGGGCATTTAACATTGTCATTACCCATCAGGGTGGGGATACAATTAAAAATCGGGTCTGGGTGGGCATTTAACTTTGAAATCGCGTCGCATCGCATCACATGCCATTATAATGGCATGCGATGCGACGCAATATTAAAATTGTACACTCTTCCCGGGAAAAGCCTCAAATCGGGTCCATCGCATACCTTAATTAGTGGTATGCGATGCGACGCGACTGGCGCCGTGATAATACACAAGTACCGACGGTTGTCGGTATTTCAGCATCATCATTCTGATCTCTGAAATTCCGGTGCGAGTGTTTTGAAGGTAGTTGGGCTGCCGGCGTTGGTATAGTGGATGACTGCATCCTAGCCCCATTGCATCTGGAACCCCCCCCCCCCCCCCCATTAGAAATCCTGCATTTGCCCATTCCTTTTACACAGGGTCTTCATCTCCGCTATAGTACAGGCTGTCAGTGCAGAGTGAGAACAACGCAAAGGGGTGTTTATTAATGCCCCCCCCCCCAGTCTAGGGCTGACCAGCCTCTGGGCTCTTGATACGGCCGGGGGACCTGGCATAAAAAGTGTCCCCCTGGCTGTTGGAGCCCGGTGCTGGTTTCAGAAATACGGGGGACCCCTATTATTTTTGTCCCCCATTTTTTGGGGAAACAGGACCAACTTAATGAGTCCAGGGCTGGTTTGGCTCGAGTGGACCCCACTGTTTTTTAAAAAAAATTTTTTTATAAAATTTGAACTTTAAAACATTTTTTGGGACAGAACCATACACATATCTCACTGTGTGCATAATCTATGCATGGTTCTGTCAAAATCGCCAGCCTGAAACTGATCTATTGTGTTTGCAGATTTTGGTAACGTATACCACAAATTGCACCCTATTACATTTGCGAGCTGTATACTTTATAATGGGAAAACATCTGGATCCGCATTGAAGTGTGACAAAAAATGGACAGGTCAAAAATGTGCAAATTCCACAGCAAAATGTGCGATTTTTACCACAACTCGCATCCTATTACATGTGCGAATTACACAAAACAGGCAAATTTGGCCTTTTTTTTTACCAAAACTCTCAAAAGTTACAAATCTCATCCTATTACATGTCCCCCCCAAATGTCTACTATGTACCATGACATTTCTTTGCTGGGCCACTTCTCTGAACTTTTCCCCCCACTGTCAGATCTGTTGGTGCTGGCGAGACTCGTGGCAGTGTTACAAGAGAATTACTGAGGATCATAAACCAAAGACTCCTCCGAAAACAAGCGCAGCAATCGCTGCTGCTGGGTCACCTCTGCCGTTTCCAGAAGTATGGCCGGAAGCAAGCAATATAACTCAGCTAAACACACTATTCAAAGCGTCGGCGTTATCTCGCTGCTGTTCCGAACCCCGCTGCTAATTTCCCGGGACGCAACGTTATGTAAAGATGAACCTAGTACCCAAATGCTTTCTTCATTCCAGACACTATGAAATTTTAGATGCCTTTCATCTAAATTACCACATCTGCCTTATTCTGTATTTCTGCCTTTATGTCATGGAAATATGTTGCTGATAAAAAATAAAAAAAAAAACATCTGCAAGAATAATCGAATTCTTTCGACTTTTTTTTTTTTGACGTTCTCGTGTCGCAACATTAATGCAAATTTTTTTATTGTCACGGCACTAGAGAAAACTATTTGCAAAGTAATCGCTGATTTCAGGAGAGCAGTTTTCCTTCGGATTTTTTTGTCATTATGGACCTGATTCAGGTTAATTCGCTAAGCAGCTGCTTAACGAGCAGGCCAACGCCGCCCGCTCCCACAGATGATCCGCTATGTGAATGGATATGTAACACTTACACATGCGAACGTACGGCAACCATCAAATTATTTTTTGGGGGCATTCGCAGGTAAAAGTCAGTTTGGACTGTATTTTATTTTCTTTGAAAATGTCCGAGAACGGGGCGGGCTCCCCGTACAGGCTTCGGCACGGAAATGCTGAGGATCCCCATGCACCATCCCCTTGTCCGCCCACTGCCCGTCCCCTCTGTGCGAATGCCTCAGCGACTGTGATAGTCGCCGTTTTATCTCCCATATGAGCCGCACCATCAGTGCGAGGACCATGTATCACCCCCATGTATCATTTTTCAGTGTGACATACATACGTCCTGCCCAGTAAACAGTAGTAGAGATGGGTCGTTCGCGAACGAACCGTATCTTTTGAACGGATCCCATCCAAGAACAAATGAGCCGCGATCCTCAAAAAGGTGATCAGTCTCAGTTTACGATGCATTTTCCTGATCTCAGTGCTGCCACCTGTGGCAGCTGAGATGTACTACGTCTGTAGACTGAGTACAGTGCTGTGACTACAAGTGATAGAAAGATTAGCTGCTACTGCCAGGGATGGCCATCTGTGCAGACGCCATCTATGGTTGCCATCGATGGCGATTCTGCACCCAGCCATCGATCAGTGTTTTTACTCGGTCATGTATATTCCCCCCCTTTTTCAAAGCGAGTCGAGGACCCGTCCAAAAGATACGTATCTTTTCATCGAGAGATCCGCCGGATCCCGGCTCAGCTTAATGATCCGTTTTGGCCATCTCTAAACAGTAGTAACATTCCAGATTGTGTCCTTCTGTTTTTCCTACTGCGCATGTTACATCAGCCCCACCTGCAGTGCACATGGTTTTGTCCAATAAAAAAGGAGTAAGCTTTTTTAAACCAACGTGAATCACCCCCCTAGTGTCTACAATGGTGGGTGTGTACAATAAGCCGCTTGGTGCTAATGCGCACCGTTCTTCTGCAGCTCGTAAGAAAGCAATGCGTTCGTCAGTCTTAGAAGCTGAATATGTGTTGAGCCCATTTTGCCAATGATTTAGCTAACGTAAACATTTTTTTCAGGATATCAGAAGAGTGACCAAACAAAACGTAGCTGAAGAAAGGAAATAGAGGCAAAAAGCGGTGGAGGCCGAGCAAAGCCAATAGGATATCTGCGCTATGAGACCCCCCCAGGAACGTCACATGCATTCTTTATGCCTAGGCTCCTGATGCCACCAGCACCTGATGTTCATCCACCACCTGTACCCCTCATCTCATATGATTCAGATGAGGATGGCATCACAGAGGAACCACCAGAACATCCACCACCACCACCACCACACCGTTTTGCCTCAAACTCAGCCATCCCCTGCACCAAACGCAGAGGAGCTGGCTTATTCTCTGAGTAAATTTAGAGATAGTGGTACTTGTGTATTTTGGCGGCGCCCATCGCATCGTATACCATTACGCATACGATGGTATGCGATGTGACGCGATTTCGTTGGTTAGTGTACGATGGCATACAATTTTCAAATTGTATGCCATTGTACATGGCATACAATGCCATACGATGCGATGCGATTAAACATTGTATAAGCACCCTAATGGGTGCTTATACAATGTTAAGCACCCTAATGGGTGCTTACAATGTTAAATGCACCCCCACGGCACCCCCCCACTATAAACGTGAACCCGAAGTGTGGCGAGCGCAGCGAGCCCGCGAAAGGTGGCGGTACGCGTCCTACAACCTTTTCATACCCCCACTATCCACGTCGGCGTGGAGTTGAGAATAGATTAGTGTGGCGAGCGCAGCGAGCCACCGAGCCCGAAGCGTGGCGAGCGCAGCGAGCCCCACGAAGGGACGCGGATACCTGTGAAGCCCGCGAAGGGACGCGTTTACCTGTGAAGGTATCCGCGTCCCCTCGCTGCGCTCGCCACACTAATCTATTCTCAACTCCATGCCGACGTGGAGAGTGGGGGTATGAAAAGGTCGTAGGACGCGTACCGCCGCCCCTCGTGGGCTCGCTGCGCTCACCACGCTTCGGGTTCACGTTTATAGTGGGGGGGTGGCGTGGGGGTGCATTTAACATTGTAAGCACCCATTAGGGTGCTCAAAAGCACCCTTTAGGGTGCTTATACGATTTTACATCGTATAGGGGGTCAAAATCGCGTCGCATCGCATCGAACGATGCTCAAATTGGGCGCCGCCAAAATACACAAGTACCGAGATAGTCAGTTGCAGTTCATGGCTTGGCAGAACCAACATATGAACCAAATTATACACCAGCTGCGCCGGCTTAATCGCACAACAGCAGTAGCGGAGGGTACTCGAATTAGGATGGCAGCAGATAACCATATGCAGCAGATAACCAAAGACAAGCAATAAGTCAAACTGCCGCATTTGTTGCACTTCATCAGGAGTTGGTTACTAGAAGAGAAGTTAGAGATGACAGGTGCAATTCAACAGTAAGCTCAGCAGATCTCAGTAGCTCTGAATAATTCTCAGTATATTTATACAGTACTCTCAGGGCTGTTTCACACAGTACGGTTCCTGCCGCACGGTGAAATCCCGTACGGTCAGGGAGCCGCGCCGCACTCAGAATTTTATAATGGCAGGGATGGCCACAGCCCGGCAGCCGTCCCTTCCAGTGGGGGGATCCGGCTGCAGCCGTGCGGCCGGGCCGTGGCCGTCCCGTGTGAATGGACACAATAGTGTCCATTCACAACTGCTGAGTGCGGCACGGCTCCCTGGCCGTGCGGGATTTCACCGTCCGGCAGGAGCCGGAGTGTGTGAAACCGGCCTCAGTGTGTATGGCTCCCTTTTTCAGTGGAAAAAATATCATACATTTACTCACAAACATTTTTTGCCAATGGTGTAACAAGGGCAGAGTGAGTGGGGCACAAGCCATTACAGGCCAGGCAGAGGCAATATCGAGAGCCATGTACTATGGCCTCTAACAGGTGTCTTCTTCATTCTTCAACTGGGGACTGGTGGATTTTAAACTCTTTTGCATGGCCGCCGGCCATCAAGGATGTCATCTTCAGGAACTATTCATTGCTCCTTTTACACTGTTGGACCGCCTGCCGGGCTATGTTCTGGCTAATCATAGCTGGTAGAGGAGGGCAGGGAGATGTTCCTTTGAGCCATATTGGTTTAAAGTGCACCCAAAGTTCTGTTGTTGGAGTACTATTTTGTTAGTCACTTTCCTATAACATTCATGTATTTGTAATATAAAATAGGCAATATAATTTGCATATAATACTG
The DNA here is from genome assembly GCF_055691185.1 of Crinia signifera. Taxonomy (NCBI): domain Eukaryota; kingdom Metazoa; phylum Chordata; class Amphibia; order Anura; family Myobatrachidae; genus Crinia; species Crinia signifera. The sequence continues at coordinate 463,590,177 of NC_139217.1, forward strand.
GTCTTTACTGTTTCCAGAAAAAAGACTTTAACTTTCCAGTGATAAAGCACACTAAACACAGTTCCACTTTTAATAGCACAATTATCTTCAGCAAGTCACAGTATCAATAGCTTAGTACCCAAGTGCTATTTAATCATTTTAGAAATCACAGAAATTGGCTACCTGTTTAAAAAGTTAAATTCAGCAACCATTACATTAGTACCTTAAACAAGTTGTATATACCTCTGCCAACACATATCTCTTGCTCTCACTAATTGTTAGTATATTTCAACAGATCTGAAGGTTGCCATACAAACAATCTGTCTGGTTCGAACAAAAACATGGTTATGAATGAGAGCAAATGACAGTTGACCATTTGCTTGGAAATGCTGGAAAACTGACAAACTGTCACTCATCCATAACCATGTTTTTGTTCCAACCAGCCAGATCTGAAGATAAATCTTGCCAGTGTATGGGCACCTTTACACACAGCCTCTACGGATCTCAACAGTGGCTCCCATTGCTGACACATTTCCTCCAGCTCTAATGTGGGGTACACACCAGGAAGACCCGCTCATGATGCACATCGTAATCAGGTCGTCAGTGTTTCTTCCGACCCGCTCACGATGTGTACCGTGAGCGGGTCCGATCCGATGGTGACCCGCACCCGGGAGTATGGTCGTTCTTCAGATCCTACTTGCGGCAGGTAGGATCTGAAGAATGCCCGACCGACCCGCGGGACCGCGCATCGGATCGGTATCGGTCCACACCATGACAGAAAAGGGCCCAATCACCACACAATCTACATCCAATCGGTCGGAATTGGATCGACTGTAGATTGATGGGATTGGACCCTTGTCGTCCTGGTGTGTACCCAGCATAAGGCCTCACTCTTCTGGCACTTCTGCAGTGGGACCCCAGCACACCATTAGTGGGTATACAGTGACACTCTGTTCTACTGTGCAACCACAGACCAGTGAATTACTGTTCTGCTGTTGTTTTATATCATTTTGCCCACATTGCAGCCTCCTAAATGGCAATGTCCATTGTCTTCCATAAAGCCTGTGTATCACTCAGGCATGTACAGTTGCACTCAGGAGCATAAAGGGTTCAAGCATGGTTAATGAAGAGTCAGTCTCACCAGTGGTATCAATGGTAGAAGTATATGGCACTAACCAGCAACTGTGAAATACAGTAGTGCCACTTTTGAAGGCAAACAGTTTCCATTACAAAGAGATGCTCAGAGCCTGTCCTGTAATATATGTGGACAGGCTGCACAGGCAGTGCCGGATTTCCCATTAGGCACGCGAGGCACGTGCCTAGGGGCAGCACATGTTAGGGCGCGGCACTTGGATGCTTCTGTTGGTGCTGTCAGCCTAAAATGTACCAGTAACTGCACAATATCCACTGTACTGTTCCATATTCCATCTTGTATAGAGTGTACATGGATAGGGCCTGCAGATTCTGTCCCTGTAATCTACTTACTTATTCTATTCTATAAAATGAGGGCTTATAAACAATAAAAATACAATTAGGCAGGGGGGGGCGGCCATTATTGTTGTGCCTACCGGCGCCCTCACTCCTAAATCCGTCCCTGTGCACAGGATATACCATAACACATTCAGGTCAGAGGTTACCCTTGACATTAACTCACCTCTGTGCATACTGTAAGTGGTCCTTTTATCTCCAGTGAAGAGACAGTGTAGAGCCCTTTTCTCCAACTCTCTTTAATGACATATACTGTTTGCTTTTGAAACCAAAATATAAAAAAATGTTCATGAAATCATTTGAGAAATAAAAGTAATTATTTTCCCAATATTGCAAATACTTTATGAAGTACAGTAGCTTGCATGTGTGTACCGAGCATTTAAATGATCACTTATAGGTCTATTGGTGCCCATACACTAGTGTGATATTGCAGCCGATCCATATGATTTCTATAAATAGCCGCAACAACATGTGTTGCCCGACGCTATGCGCGCTGGTCAAATCTCGTGTTACCAAATATTACAGTACTTGCTGCGCATAATATCTATCTCATTGCATGTGTGATCGCATGTGGTTATAACCACTGATCACTCGCAATGCGATCTGCGGCAGAGGTAGTCAGCGGAGTGGGTGGCAGTGTAGTAGACCTGGTACGGTTGAAACGCGTTGATGGAGAGTCTGGGACATATCTAAGAGACCTACACCACTGCATTGCCTCACTTCTCAATTCAGGGGTATCAGTCCGGACCTGATCCCCTGAACAAAGTTAAGTGCTTTTTTTCATCTTTGTTGTGCAGGTGCTGTGGTCCATTGTTGTCCTATTTTATTGTATCTTTGGAAAAATAAACATTTGTTATATGTTCAAGTACGCTTTCTCTTCTCTTATATATATTTATTGAGAAAGAAATACACCAATACTGGGAGGAGGATACTCCCACAAAGAAACCGAGATAGGATTGACAACACACTGTGCTGTGTAAGTGGGGTACGTCCCCCTCGCTATTTATTTGAAAACACACTGGGTGAATCTATATATATCAGAAAGGGCAAAGGTCGTGCTTTGAATTGGAGTCTGCTTTCTCTATCACGGATAAAAGATACCTTTATGTGTGGAGCACAACCCTCTTTTGGTGTGAGTAGGGTACGCTACCCTTCTTGAATTTACATATCCACTTCCGTGTAGCGGTGGTGGCCATCTCCCTCTAAACGACTGTGAGAATATATAATATATCATCCTCTATTTCTTTCTTTTTTTTCATACTCCCTTTTGGAGAAAATAAGAAAAATTGCGAAAGAAAGAAACAGAAAAAGTCTACATCTGGAATTGGACTAAACTAAAGATTGCACTACTCCATACTATAGTAATAGGTTGTGAGCGCAGTTTGCGACAGGAGAAACCATTTTTTGTATCTATTGTCTATATCGAGGGTTGGGTGACCTTCCTTCTCCTGTCTCTATTGCTGCTCCTTGTGCGCCAGTAGGATACTGTATCTCTTGTCTTTGGCAGTGTAGTAGAGCTCGCGACGGCTGGCAGATAGGCTGGTGGCGGGAGTGCTGGCGGGCGGTGGTAGTCAATGGAGCGGCAGCGGTTAGCAGAATTGAAAAGAAAATGATTTCCAAAGACTCTCAGCCAATCAAAGGGCCGTCCAGTCTTTTTTTTTCAGATTCTGCCGCCACCACCAGCTCTGATGACTACCACCGCCCGCCAGCCCTCTTCCAGTACCTGATGTATCATTGCAGGTGGCATGCAACATCGGGAGCTGTAAAAAAAGCACTTTTGATGCGATCGGATGCAATCACACCATTAGACAGATAAAGTTTATACTCTGGATCAGGCACCTCTAATAATTAACCACCTGACTAATTGCTTGTTATGCAGCTATGTCGGCCTTGACACAGGATCTAGTGTCCTAGTTACGGGCAGACTACGGCCATCAATCAGGAGACATATTGTTGTCTGCTGTGGACCTCAGTCAGTGGTAACGGCTGCCACGTATCTCTTCTACAAGGGAGAGACGGTCACATCACACAAAGGGCAATCTGGCGCACTGTCTTACAGCTTCAGCTTGTAATAGTATGTTATGTTTTGAATCCTCTGTACTTGTTTCCTAGCACGGCCACACCGATTTCCAGCAAAGTGGTCGTGTCGGAAAAATCGCGTTGGTCGCATCGCATGCGATTTGGTCGCATGCGATGCGACCGACACGACCGACCCGATTTTTTAATTGAATCAAATGTGAATAGTGTCCCTGGGACCCGATTTTACATTGGATTCAATGTAAAATATTCCCTAGACCCCCAATTTTACACCGTAAACCCCACCCCACGATTGACGCCAACCCGAAGCGTGGCGATCGCAGCGAGCCCGCGAGGGGCGGCGGTGCGCGTCCTCCGACCTTTTAATTTCCCTACTATCCACGTCGGCGTGGAGTTTAGAATATAAAGTGTGGCGAGCGCAGCGAGCCACCGAGCCCGAAGCGTGGCGAGCGGACGTGTATAACTTCACAGGTATACGCGTCCCCTCGCGGGGTTCGCTGCGCTCGCCACGCTTCGGGCTCGGTGGCTCGATGCGCTCGCAACACTTTATATTCTCAACTCCACGCTGACGTGGATAGTAGGGGAATGAAAAGGTCGGAGGACGCACACCGCCGCCCTTCGCGGGCTCGCTGCGCTCGCCACGCTTCGGGTTCACGTCAATAGTGGGGTGACGACGGGGCCATATATAATGTGAAATGGGTCATATTGGCCCATTTCACTTTTTTTACTATGTGAGATGGACTTAATCAAGTCCATCTCATCTTGTGCCATTATAATGGCACAATTCTTTGGAAAGAACCAATGTAAAATGGGCGCTGGATCCCTTGTTTTATCTCCCTATATACAGTATGAGACCAATGTATGTCTCATATGTATTGGGTATAAGAGATGAAAAGAAGACATATATTAGTGTAATGTCTTGGTGACAAAAAATATACGAAGGGGAATGGGATGGTGAATTCCTGGGTATATAGGAGATCCCGTACCCTCACTCACTCGAAGTGTTTGTTATGCAGTCACATCAAGGTATCTTTAGATTTTTCTGGGACACCACTGTGCTCAAACAAAGAAGGAGTCGGTGCATACCGTACTCACATGTGCGAATATAGTGCCTCTCCTATCAAGGTATCTTTTGGTCCACTGGCTATCTTTGAGTCCCCTTTAGATCAAATGGCGCTCAAGCGTTCCCAGTGGTCCCAAAGAAAGGAGGAGAGTACAGATGGGCTCAGTAACAAACACTTCGAGTGAGTGAGGGTACGGGATCTCCTATATACCCAGGAATTCACCATCCCATTCCCCTTCGTATATTTTTTGTCACCAAGACATTACACTAATATATGTCTTCTTTTCATCTCTTATACCCAATACACATGAGACATACATTGGTCTCATATATACTGTAGGGAGATAAAACAAGGGATCCAGCGCCCATTTTACATTGGTTCTTTCCAAAGAATATCGACTTCCAGAGGATTCCGGTGTTCCTCACCTTCCACTGTACGGCAGCAGGATCCTGTCTTTGCGCCTTGGGACTATACCATTGTTTCCTTTCTTCCAGTATTATAATGGCACAAGACCGACGCGATGCTCCCGATTTCAATGTTAAAAAATATTTTAACATTGAAGCCTATGGCAAAATCGCGGGCATCGCGTCAGTCGCGTCGGGGCCAATGTTAATGGTCGCGACCGACGCGATGCCCGCGATTTTCCCTTTGCCGGCAAAATGGACCTGATTTTAAAGGAAATCGGGTCCATCGCGGGCATCGTGTACCTTAACTTAAAGGTACACGATGCCCGCGATTGTGGCCGTGCTAGGCAGGGCCGGCGCCACCACTAGGCAGCTCTAGGCATTTGCCTAGGGCGCCGGCACCTGGAGGGCGGCAGTTCGCCCCTCACCCCCAGCGAATTGTGTAAAAAAATTGCTGCCCCGGCGTCCCTGCAGTGCTGGGGCGGTCAGGGGTGTCCGTGCCATAGGGGTGCCTGCGGCGCCGTCATGTGTATAAAGCTGGCTGCGGCCGGCGGGGTCCCTGTAGTGAATAGCAAATAACTAGCGCTATGCGCGCAGCGGCGCCGGAAGCGCTAGTTATTTGCTATTCACTAGGGACCCCGCCGGCCGCAGCCAGCTTTATACACATGACGGCGCCGCAGGTACCCCTACGGCACGGACACCCCTGACCGCCCCAGCACTGCAGGGACGCCGGGGCAGCAATTTTTTATACAGGTACCCCCCCCTCCCTCCCCCCGGCACCGGGGCGCCCCCACCCCGACTCGCCTGGGGCGCTCCGGTGCCTTGCACCGGCCCTGGTGCTAGGAAACAAGTACCGAATCCTCTATACATTCTGCGGGGTCTTTTTCTTTCCCAATCCTCTTTTACTCCTTTTTTACCCATTGCATATTCTTTGTGTTAAGTTTATCTCCCTTTATAGCAGCGGTTCCCAACGTTTTTTCTCTCCCGTACCCCTTGATTAGGCTTTTCAATTTAAAATATCAGCATTACTTATGAGTGGAGTTAAAGTTGGGACTATACATATCCTTATGTGGGGCATTATATTAATGAGTAGCGGAGGAGCAGTGTGCGGCCAGGAATTAGGTCCCTCTGTGTCTAGCTGCTGGCTGTGTACTGTCTCCGGGGTTCGCTCTATCGCCTGTAGGCAGGGCCACCAAGAGAAATCCTGGGCCCCGGTACAACAACTTCCTGGGGCCCCCACGGATGGAGCTCCCCGCACACTCTGTTGACCTTTGTTACGCCACTGCTTCCAAGGTGGATACAGGGACAAAAATGTACACCTTAATGCCTATTACACATGTCACACACCCATTACATATTATACAACATGCCACAATGCTCATTACACGTTATGCCACACCGTAGTGGCCAGTACACATTATACCATACACCGTAATACCTATTACATATTATACCACATGCCATAATGCCCATTACACATTATTCCACACACCATAATGCTCATTGCATATTATGCCACACACTGTAATGTCTATTACATATAATACCAAACATATTATGCCACAAACGGTAAATTCCGCTTACCTAAATGCTCATTGCTATGGTCTTCAAGCTTGAAGCCAGGTGCTAACATGCTCTACCAGGGGTTAACATGCTTGTTGCCATGGGTTTACATGTTCTGCCTGGAGTTACATTCTCTACCAGGGGTTAACATGCTCTTTGCCATGGGATTAACATGCTCTACCATGGGTTACATGCTCTGTACGGGGTTACATGCTCTGTACGGGGTTACATGCTCTATTTATTATTATTATTATTATTATTATAATTTTATTTATAAGGCGCCACAAGTGTTTCGCAGCGCCGTACAAAGGAACAATACAGGGAGACAAAACTTGGCATAACATTGAATAAATAACAAAAATACAGTACAAATAAAGAGCGCCACAGTTCAATACACATTACAGCTTAAATGTAAGTAGTGAGGACTCAATCAACATACAACTAGAGGCTTGAGGCCAATGATGGAGATGAGTATGAAGATGGTCACTGAGTGTTGGAGTAAAGGAGAGCTGTGAGTGACATGTGAAGAGAAGTGGGCTATGACAACAGGAGGGAAGAGGGCCCTGCTCGGAGGAGCTTACAATCTAGTATGCTCTATCAGGGGTTACATGCTCTGCCCGGGGTTACATGCTCTGCCTGAAGTTACATGCTCTGCCAGGGGTTACATGCTCTTTGCCATGGGATTAACCTGCTCTTCCATGGGTTACATGCTCTGCCCGAAGTTACATGCTCTGCCAGGGGTTACATGCTCTGCCAGGGGTTACATGCTCTGCCCGGAGTTACATGCTCTGCCAGGGGTTACATGCTCTGCCCAGAGTTACATGCTCTGCCAGGGGTTACATGCTCTGCCAGGGGTTACATGCTCTGCCCGGAGTTACATGCTCTGCCAGGGGTTACATGCTCTGCCCGGAGTTACATGCTCTGCCAGGGGTTACATGCTCTGCCCGGAGTTACATGCTCTGCCAGGGGTTACATGCTCTGCCCAGAGTTACATGCTCTGCCAGGGGTTACATGCTTTGCCAGGGGTTACATGCTCTGCACAGAATTACATGCTCTGCATGGCAATAGGAGACTTCTTCCACCATCAGGAGACTTCTTCTTCTTTTGCCATTGACAATATTATTTTCAAGTACCCCCAACTGGTCTGCAGAGTACCCCCCCAGGGGTACAAGTTGGGAACTGCTGCCTTAGAGTGAGGAAAAAAAAGCAAAACATTTGCTTCTGAGCATACCATGTTGCACTAGAAGAGGTGCAAAGTTACATGTAATGTAATATATACTTGATCCAGTCAATGGAACTCTGAGGACTTTATCATACTCAAACAAAGACAATAGTAGCCACAGCACAAAGCTCTTCCATTGATAGTAGGTGTCCCCAACATTTTATTCTTGGTCCTCTTCTTCTCTATATCTACACGTCCTCTCTGGGTGAGCTATTTTCTCACTCGACTTCCACTATCACCTCTATGCTGATAATACTGTAATCTACCGCTCCTCTCCTGATCCCTCTCCCTCTACCCTCACTCACCTCTATGCTGATAATACTGTAATCTACCGCTCCTCTCCTGATCCCTCTCCCTCTACCCTCACTCACCTATATGCTGATAATACTGTAATCTACCGCTCCTCTCCTGATCCCTCTCCCTCTACCCTCACTCACCTATATGCTGATAATACTGTAATCTACCTCTCCTCTCCTGATCCCTCTCCCTCTACCCTCACTCACCTCTATGCTGATAATACTGTAATCTACCGCTCCTCTCCTGATCCCTTTACCCTCACTCACCTCTATGCGGATAATACTGAAATCTATCTCTCCTCTCCTGATCTCTCTCCCTCTACCCTCACTCACCTCTATGCGGATAATACTGTAATCTACCTCTCCTCTCCTGATCTCTCTCCCTCTACCCTCACTCACCTCTATGCTGATAATACTGTAATCTACCTCTCCCGTCCTGATCCCTCTCCCTCTATCCTCACTCACCTCTATGCGGATAATACTGAAATCTATCTCTCCTCTCCTGATCTCTCTCCCTCTACCCTCACTCACCTCTATGCGGATAATACTGTAATCTACCTCTCCTCTCCTGATCTCTCTCCCTCTACCCTCACTCACCTCTATGCTGATAATACTGTAATCTACCTCTCCCGTCCTGATCTCTCTCCCTCTATCCTCACTCACCTCTATGCTGATAACACTGTAATCTACCGCTCCTCTCCTGATCTCTCTCCCTCTATCCTCACTCACCTCTATGCTGATAACACTGTAATCTACCTCTCCTCTCCTGATCCCTCTCCCTTTATCCTCACTCACCTCTATGCTGATAATACTGTAATCTACCTCTCCTCTCCTGATCCCTCTCCCTCTATCCTCACTCACCTCTATGCTGATAATACTGTAATCTACCTCTCCTCTCCTGATCTCTCTCCCTCTATCCTCACTCACCTCTATGCTGATAATACTGAAATCTACCGCTCCTCTCCTGATCTCTCTCCCTCTATCCTCACTCACCTCTATGCTGATAATACTGTAATCTACCTCTCCTCTCCTGATCCCTCTCCCTCTATCCTCACTCACCTCTATGCTGATAATACTGAAATCTACCTCTCCTTTCCTGATCTCTCTCCCTCTATCCTCACTCACCTCTATGCTGATAACACTGTAATCTACCGCTCCTCTCCGGATCTCTCTCCCTCTATCCTCACTCACCTCTATGCAAATAATACTGAAATCTACCGCTCCTTTCCTGATCTCTCTCCCTCTATCCTCACTCACCTCTATGCTGATAATACTGAAGTCTACCTCTCCCGTCCTGGTCTCTCTCCCTCTATCCTCACTCACCTCTATGCTGATAATACTGAAATCTACCGCTCCTCTCCTGATCTCTCTCACTCCATCCTCACTCACCTCTATGCTGATAATACTGTAATCTACCGCTCCCGTCCTGATCCCTCTCCCTCTATCCTCACTCACCTCTATGCTGATAATACTGTAATCTACCGCTCCTCTCCTGATCTCTATCCCTCTATCCTCACTCACCTCTATGCTGATAATACTGTAATCTACCCTCTCCTCTCCTGATCCCTCTCCCTCTATCCTCACTCACCTCTATGCTGATAATACTGAAATCTACCTCTCCTTTCCTGATCTCTCTCCCTCTATCCTCACTCACCTCTATGCTGATAACACTGTAATCTACCGCTCCTCTCCGGATCTCTCTCCCTCTATCCTCACTCACCTCTATGCGAATAATACTGAAATCTACCGCTCCTTTCCTGATCTCTCTCCCTCTATCCTCACTCACCTCTATGCTGATAATACTGAAATCTACCGCTCCCGTCCTGGTCTCTCTCCCTCTATCCTCACTCACCTCTATGCTGATAACACTGTAATCTACCTCTCCCCCCCTGATCTCTCTCCCTCTATCCTCACTCACCTCTATGCTGATAATACTGTAATCTACCTCTCCCCCCCTGATCTCTCTCCCTCTATCCTCACTCACCTCTATGCGAATAATACTGAAATCTACCTCTCCTCTCCTGGTCTCTCTCCCTCTATTCTCACTCACCTCTATGCTGATAATACTGTAATCTACCGCTCCTCTCCTGATCTCTCTCCCTCTATCCTCACTCACTTCTATGCTGATAATACTGTAATCTACCGCTCCTTTCCTGATCTCTCTCCCTCTATCCTCACTCACCTCTATGCTGATAATACTGAAGTCTACCTCTCCCTTCCTGGTCTCTCTCCCTCTATCCTCACTCACCTCTATGCTGATAATACTGAAATCTACCGCTCCTCTCCTGATCTCTCTCACTCCATCCTCACTCACCTCTATGCTGATAATACTGTAATCTACCGCTCCCGTCCTGATCCCTCTCCCTCTATCCTCACTCACCTCTATGCTGATAATACTGTAATCTACCGCTCCTCTCCTGATCTCTCTCCCTCTATCCTCACTCACCTCTATGCTGATAATACTGTAATCTACCCTCTCCTCTCCTGATCCCTCTCCCTCTATCCTCACTCACCTCTATGCTGATAATACTGAAATCTACCTCTCCTTTCCTGATCTCTCTCCCTCTATCCTCACTCACCTCTATGCTGATAACACTGTAATCTACCGCTCCTCTCCGGATCTCTCTCCCTCTATCCTCACTCACCTCTATGCGAATAATACTGAAATCTACCGCTCCTTTCCTGATCTCTCTCCCTCTATCCTCACTCACCTCTATGCTGATAATACTGAAATCTACCGCTCCCGTCCTGGTCTCTCTCCCTCTATCCTCACTCACCTCTATGCTGATAACACTGTAATCTACCTCTCCCCCCCTGATCTCTCTCCCTCTATCCTCACTCACCTCTATGCTGATAATACTGTAATCTACCTCTCCCCCCTGATCTCTCTCCCTCTATCCTCACTCACCTCTATGCGAATAATACTGAAATCTACCTCTCCTCTCCTGGTCTCTCTCCCTCTATTCTCACTCACCTCTATGCTGATAATACTGTAATCTACCGCTCCTTTCCTGATCTCTCTCCCTCTATCCTCACTCACCTCTATGCTGATAATACTGAAATCTACCGCTCCCGTCCTGGTCTCTCTCCCTCTATCCTCACTCACCTCTATGCTGATAATACTGTAATCTACCGCTCCCGCCCTGATCTCTCTCCCTCTATCCTCACTCACCTCTATGCTGATAATACTGTAATCTACCTCTCCCGTCCTGGTCTCTCTCCCTCTATCCTCACTCATATCTCCAACTGTCTCTCTGCTGTCTACTCTTGGATGACCCAGCGCTTTTTTAGACTTAAAATATCAAAGACTAAGCTGACCCCTTCCCACCCTCCTGCATAAAACCTGACCATCTCACATCCTAACCTGTTTATGATCACTTCTTCCCCTTCTGCGTCACCCCTGTCTGTCTAACCCTCCCCTTTTCAAATGGAAGCTCTCACGAGCAGGGCCCTCTCTCCTTACGTGCCTTTCTTAGAATAAACCTATGCCACCCTGATGATTGCTTCAGTCTCCTGTCCCCTGATGTAACTATCCATATTTACCATGTACTTGTCCTAAACTGTCTTGTTTTGTAATTCATTGCAGGTTGAGTATCCCTTATCCAAATATCCATTATCGAAATGATTCCGAAAACCATACATTCTAGAAAGTGAAAGAAAAAAAATGTTTTTGATAAAAACCTACTTGGGGCATCTCTAATGAGGACATGCTATGTAACTGGCACTAAATATCTGCAAGAAAATGATTGCTTGGCATGCAAATTCAGTACCTGGGACTTTACACAAACTTTGTTTTGAAACCTTGTTTTCTGCACAAAAAAATATATATTTGTGTGTACTTCATGTGTTTGATGTGTTAATATAACATAAATGCAAGATACTTCAAGATACATCATTGAAATATAAAAATATTCGGTACTTGTTTCCTAGAACGGCCACAATCGCGGGCATCGTGTACCTTAAAGTTAAGGTACACGATGCCCGCGATGGACCCGATTTCCTTTGAAATCAGTTCCATTTTGCCTGCAAAGGGAAAATCGGGGGCATCGCGTCGGTCGCGTGCATTAACATGGCCCCCGACGCGACCGACGCGATGCCCGCGATTTTGCCATAGGCTTCAATGTTAAAATATTTTTAACATTGAAATCGGGAGCATCACGTCGGTCTTGTGCCATTATAATGGCACAAGATGAGATGGACTTGATTAAGTCCATTTTACATAGGAAACAATGTGAAATGGGCCAATATGACCCATTTCACATTGTATATGGCCCCGTCGTCACCCCACGATTGACGCCTACCCGAAGCGTGGCGAGGGGCGGCGGTGCGCGTCCTCCGACCTTTTCATACCCCTACTATCCACGTCGGCGTGGAGTTGAGAATATAAAGTGTGGCGAGCCACCGAGCCCGAAGCGTGTGAAGTTATACGCGTCCCCGCGCGGGGCTCGCTGCGCTCGCCACGCTTTATATTCTCAACTCCACGCCGACGGGGATAGTAGGGGTATGAAAAGGTCGGAGGACGCGCACCGCCGCCCCTCGCGGGCTCTCTGCGCTCGCCACACTTCGGGTTGGCGTCAATCGTGGGGTGGCGTGGAGGGGGTAAAATTGGGGGTCTGGGGAATACTTTACATTTAATCCAATGTAAAATAGGGTCCCAGGGACCCTATTCACATTTGATTCAATGTAAAAATCGGGTCGTTTGCGTCGGTCGCATCGCATGCGATTTGGTCACATGCGATGCGACCGACGCTATTTTTCCGACACGATCACCCCGATGCAAATCGGGGTGGCCGTGCTAGGAAACAAGTACCTAATATTCTGAAATATGGAATAATCCGTTATCCAAAATCCTTCTGGTCCCGAGCATTTTGGACAAGGGATTCTCAACCTGTATCTGTTTTTGGTAATTTGTGTATTGTTAGGCGCTGCGGAACCATGTGGCGCCATATAAATAAATAAAATTAATAATAATAATAAAAATTCAGCATAATTAGCGAATTCACAATTCGGGCGAACTACTCACATTTGCTCAGATGGAAAGTGCCCTTTGATGTTTCAGGATTTGAGAATGGATCTGCTAATATATCGCTATTTCCGATGCATTCGCAATGAGCATTTTATGCTTTTACTCTGTCTTGATGGCGGCTTTCTACTCGCATGCAACTGATATTTCTTAGATCAGCGATCCAGGCTGAATTAGGCCCAAAGTCCCCACTGAGTGCCATTGACTGGATCCAGTAAACTGTATTAAGCATTAATTCTGTAAGGGGACGATTTGGGGGAGTTAATGGGAAATGGCGGCAAAAATGCAGGCGGGTTATGAATGTTTGGGGGATTGTCTCAGCTTGAGTCAGGAGGCTTGATTGGGTCCCCGGGTTCCGGCGCCTGCGCAGTATGGTCCGCAGTACTGCGCATGTGCAGAGAGGCATGCGAGGGAGGGAACACCTCCCAATGGGACTGCCTTGGGTGACTGGCAGGTCGGACTTCCAATAGGAAGTCACTGCCAGTCACAGTGAAGCCAGAGCAGTCTCACAGATGCTGTGACAAGGAATCACATACACTGGATAAGATGAAGGTCTCGCTCTTTATTTTGTAGCAGGTAAACAGCATACGAGATAATCAGCATAGTATGAATACAGCATTGCAGCATACATATGTCACAGCCTTGTACAAACTCCTTAGTATGTTCCAGTGGCCCCTCCCATAACCATACCCACACCCCGGCCAATCACCTGGGCAGCTGTTCTACCACCAGGAGCAATGACCCTCTGCCCTGGAAACACATATCAGGAAAGCACAGGTGTTACTAATCAGCCCAACCCTGATCACATCAGTTTTCCTGCTGCTGCTGTAGTGCTCGGCATTCTTTTGTGAAAGTGACAGGCCAGCAGCAGCCGGGAGCCAGCAGGAAGCAGCAGCCGGGAGCCAGCAGGAAGCAGCAGCAGCCAGGAGCCAGGTCAGCAGGACTGAGAACGAGAGAAGTCCGCACCTGAGAGCAGGATCTGGAGCAGCGAAAGGTTAAATGAGGCTCGTACAGAAGTGGATTAAAGCCTATTGTTTACAGTATATGAAGTTTTGTGCTCACACTTTCTCTTCCACCCCAAATTTCTATGAAGCCAATTCTTGTCAGCTCATTTCCCAGGCACTCATTCAATGCATAGTTTGCACATAAAATCTGTGAGATACAGTACCTGTGAGTAAATATACTAAGATGGGAGTTCTATTGAAGATGTGATGTTGCCCATAGCAACCAATCAGAATCTTCTACTTGTTTATTTAGTACCTTCTAAAATATATTAGACACAATGTGATTGGTTGCCCATAACAATACCCCATCTTCAATAGAACTCCCATCTTAGTAAATAATAGTGCTGGTGACAGATGATGCAGAGTCAGAATAGGGCTTGGCCAGAAGGGAAGACATTGACGTTAGTCGGATGGCTAGATAGTCACAGGCAATGAGGGAGATATACTGTATATAGATATAGGGAGATAAAGTGGAGAAGTGACCCAAAGCAAACCATCAGCTTTGTAACTGTCATTTTAAAGACTGGTAAATGGCAGTTGGAAGTTGATTGGTTTATTTGGGAAACTTCCCCACTTTACCAACTTCAAGGGCGAGATGTAATAGGGTGTGATTTTTGGTAAAAAAATGACCCAATTCACACATTTTCCAAAAATCGCACATGTAATTGGGTGCGAATTGTGATACAAATCGCACTTTTTGCCGCAAAATTTGCACATTTGCATCCAGATGTTTTCCCATTAAAAGGTATTCAACTCGCACATGTAATAGGGTGCAATTTCTTTGGGTGAACATTACCAAAAATCACCCAAAAAATAGACCAAGTACAGGGTGGTGAGTATGATAGCCCTGGCTGGGTACCTGTTGAGGTAAATTATACTCACCACACGCCTAGCGGGTAGATCGCTGCCTTCTCCGCCTGGTAGTATGATGCCAGTGTTTGTTTACATTCTCAGCTCCTCCCACATGCCGGGGGTTAGTCCCGCCCACCAGGAGGCATGTGGTGAGTAGATTTTCCTCAACAAGTACCCATTTGCATTCTACACGGACAAGAGAACAGGCCTTCGAGGGAATCCATAGGTAATGTATGGGTACTTGTTTAGTTTCAGAATGGCCGCGCGCTATTTCCGGGCTCTGCGGGCTCTGTGGCTAGCTATGCTTGCCACACTATCTAAAATCAACTCCATGCCAACATGGATAGTGGGGGTATGAACTATCCACGTTGGCATGGAGTTTCTTTTAGAAAGTGTGGCGAGCGCAACCCGGAAGTAGCGCACAGCCATGCTGCCGCCGTGAAACTAAACAAGTACCAATGTATGTGTGAATAAATGTAGTGTGTAATAAAATTATACTCATGTGTGTGTGTTTTATTTCACTATTTGTCATGTTGTGGAACTACAAGACCCAGTGGGCCCTTCATTGTCCCGCATGCTGGGACTTGTAGTTCCACAACATAGTTTAATCTATTAATAACCATTTATCAGCCCAGTGCCCACACTTCCATGTCCAAAAAATCGCACATTATCATTCTAAACTCGTCAAAAAAACAACAAAAAATCACACATTTTCATGACAAAAAAAATCGCACTTTTTACTTACTAAAATCGCACTAAATTGCATACAAATTCCGACTTTGTCTAAAAAATTACATCCTATTACATTTGCGAGTTTTTTAAAAAATGTGCGATTGTTTTGCATGCGATTTAGTGCAATTTTAAAACGACTTAAAATCGCTCCCTATTACATCTTGCTCCAAGCCTTGGTACATCCTTCCCTGATATCTGAATCAGTAAACAAAAATAATATTTTCAACAGATGATCTTCTATTTGTTTCAAATAATTGGGGTCCCCTCAATTTATGCTTTAGTTTTCTTAATTTATTTAAATGGTAGGCTGTGTTGGGGTGCCATATTATTCCTACATATTGTAATTGTTTAAGTTGAGACAACCAAAATGAGCAAAATAAATGCATTAAATTTTAAAATGCCGGTTTTTTTTTTAACTTACAAATGAAATCCTGTTCCTTTTTTCTATATTGGAAGGCGAATTATTGCTACAGGAAGAATAGAAAGTATTTTGGAGAACATTTTTGTAAAAAAAAGGATGTTATTTTCTAAAAAGACAGTCATTAAAAAAAAAAGTATAATTTGTGTTAAAATAAATTGTCCTTGGAACAGGGGTGATTAAACCATCAGCAGCGAAGGCGAAGGGGTTTACATTTTTTGTTAATTCTGTTAACATATTCAAAACTAAATGATGGTTCCATTGTAAGCAGGGGCACTTCGGAGGGTAACATTTATATCTTGGGGACCTGAAAATTCCTAGTTGTGATATAATTTTTATTTGTATGCCTATAATGCACCTGTCCAAAACCCCCATAATGCAGGTTTTCATTCACCGTTACCCTAAACTAAACTCATTTATGTGTTTTTTTCAATAAGAATTTTTTTTTAATTGTATTAAAAAAAAAATCAAGATTTATTTTATTTGGGAATAATTACATTTTACAAATTTTTTTTAACTTTTTACAATAAATGTTTTAAATTTAATTTGCCATGTTGACAACAAGAAATAAAAACAAGTTCAGTAATATTTCTAAATGTATTTATTTTTGAATGACTCTTAATCGTCAGGAACACTACAGCGTGTCCGCCGCGTTCTTTACAATCCATTGATCGCCTTCTTGTTTTTTCTTCTGTTCTCCCGGAGTGACTTGTTCATGCTGTCATCAGCCATTGTTTTGGTAAATGGCGAGTTAAACAGATATATCCAAGCGTAAAATCTAAAAAATGGTCCCTGCGGACGCCTGGGGGCTGTTGTTTGAAATCAAGTACATATCAATTGAGCATCGGCAAGCAGATCCAATGATAAATTCTATTCCGCAGACGCATTATAAATTACATTTTTTTCTTCCCGATCTTGCCTCATCTCACCTCCCCAGAGGCCCTTAGAGTGAAAACTATGATTGTGTTGTGGAGACGTTTGCTCAGCCTGAGCGTGGCCATTAGCATTGCCTATGCCAGTCCTCTCCCTCTACGATTCAACAATCCCCCCCCCAACAAAATGCAATATGTGCCTGGTAATTTTTCTGTTCATTATTTCATTGTTTTCTGTAAGTACAAGGTTAGATTGAATTACTGCAGGCTCTATTGTGTGTTCGTAATTCCTCTTCCATGCCGAGCTGCTAATGAATGAGCAATTTAGTCAATCCTTTCAAACGGTTTTGTGTCTGCGTCGGGCACTTAATTACTCCCGTACTCCGAACTGCTCTCATTACATTACACATGCTCCGGCTGGTTACGGAGCTGCTGGATCTCTCCAGACGCGATTGTCCTTCACTAACGTTACCACACTCGCGTCTCTTACGTACAAATAAACTAAAGTCATTTTCACTTTTTGATTTCAATAAAAACATTTTAAAAGATTTCAATAAAAACATTTAAATAGATTTTTTTTTTAACGTAAGAACTCAAATCCACCCATACTTACTTTTAGACTGCAAATAAGGTAAAATAATTATGGTGGACAAACTCCTGATAAGGCATAGAAGGATTCTTCAGCAGTTTGAATTATTGGGGGAATTTAAATTTTGTGATTTAAAAATTTTGTTGCAAATATGAAGATTTTTGTTACATATTTGAAAACTGGGGACATACTGACCCACAACAGAAAGATAGGGAAATGCCTAGTTTTGGAGCATAAGCAAAAACAAATTCTAATGTTGCATCTGGACAAACCATGTTGCAAATATTTTATTTTTTTAAATTTATTTATGCATGGTAAATAATGATATATATATATATATATATATATATATATTAACAGTTTCTTATACAGAGCATCAGATTTTGCTGTGCTTTATTATTAGAAATATTGATAAAACAAACTGGGTAGTTACAGACAGTGAAAATGGCAGGAGGGCCCTGCTCACAAGCTTAGAATCTATAGGGAAATAAGCATTATTTATTTATTTATTTATTTACAGTTTCTTATATAGCGCAGCAGATTCCATTGCACTTTACAATAGTAGACAGTGATAAAATAAACTGGGTAAAAACAGACAGACTTGGAGGTAGGAGGGCCCTGCTACAAGCTTACAATCTATAGGGATATAGGAAGGAAACATAAGGACAGGCATCAGTAATAGCATAGCAGTCCCACCAAGTTACAAGTCCAGAAGGGAAGCTATATAATACATAAGTGCCTCAGAGGGTTATGCATGTAGAACTTAAATATGATAGGCTTGCCTGAAGAGGTGAGTTTTCAGGGAACGCTTGAAAGTGTTTTAGGGAACGCTTGAAACACTTGGTGTTATCTATTGCATAATGGTTCAACAGATTGCAAAGGATCGTGGTGGGCTGAATTATATGGTGACCCAGCAATGTTGGTGAGAGGTCAGAAGGAAGGAAAAGTGAGAGAGAAAATAAGTGAGCATCTTTGTTCTGTAAAGTAAGGATGCAATTGGATGGGAAAGGTTTATGAAGGTAATAATGGCTATTTTTGCTTGTAGCCTACAAATGCTGGACAAATTTATTCATGCCCACTTTTCAAAAGGAATTTCATGGAGATTATGGTTGGTAGTAGAATTTTGCACAGTGCGCCATTGAGGGGGTGTGTCATGCTCTATATATGGGTGTGTCTATGCTTATCCCTTTGAGTGGCAAGTGAATTTGTCAAAATAGGTGTGAAAATTGCCAAGCAAACCTTTTTATTCGTCATAATGTCCTGTAATGTTACCTTATACTGGAAATATAATCTATTTTTGCACAAAAGTGTTTATTTGAATTTATATAACAAATGAGAGCAATGCTGGTATTTTGATCGGATATCTTGTGCATCTATGCGGGGCCATGCGGAGATGGGTGTTAGAGATGTGGCAAAGGCCGCAGCTCCGGGTGGGCCCCAGGAGGGTCAGACGCTGACACTGACCAGCATGGGGGGGCATGCTCCGGGGGACAGTTCACTTACCTGCTCCCAGCTCCTTTCTTCCTGCTCTCCCATCCTTAGCCGGAGCTTTGCCGCTGCTCACTACCGCCCTCCAGTGGCCGGCATCCTAGGCCAATGTCTAAAGCTGTCTAGTGGTGGCGCTAGCCCTGACCATTTGCTGTGATACAGGAAGGTGTCAGGATCAGTTACCAGGAGTGAAGCATGGGCATCAACCAAGTCACTAATAAATACTATTGTAATGATAATAACATGTACACCCAAAATAATATGGACCATAAGAGTGTCCTGCGGACAGGGGACAGTGGGGGGGGGGGGGGGGGGGGCAGGTGTTAACCGCTGCTCAGCTTTTGAAGAGTAGCTGGTGACCGCTGGATACATGCCGTGCGCATGCGCACAGGTTCTATCAGTGCAGAGAGGAGAACTGGGGGCGGCTCAGGGAGTGGTGGGCACACCCCGAAAATTACGTTTCTTCCCTTGGCCCGCCCCCTTCTGTTTTGGGAGGTCCCACTATGCATACATTAAATATACATTGGTGGTGGTCAGCGCCGTACAATAGGGACGTGCGGTGAGGTAAATGTCTGAGGCGTCCCTGGCTAGTACCAAAGCCAGATTTACACCCAATATATGAGCCCAAGGTCTAACATGGACATTATACACAGGAGCAGAAGTATACACTGCTGGAAATTTGGGGATTTTTGATAAGATACTGCACAGTATGTGCGGAAAAGATAGCCAGGTGAGGCACCTCCTCACGTGCCATAGACTTTTTACTCCAGTGTTTTGACAATAAACATTATTAGAATCATACAAATAAGACATTTTTAACATATTCTTTGTATTTTCCATATAATTTATATATTCAAAACTCCAGCATATACGTATCCCAGGAAAGGTTCTGCCTCACCTGCCTCACCCCACCACATGCCACTTACGTACATAGGGCACACACTATAACAATACAGATGAGATGTTGGGAGGCAAAGGAGTTTTACGCATACTACATCTAGAAGGGAGTGGGTATGCTTGTATGGACAGACACTGCAATAGAAGTATGAGAGATGAGTGCGGTGAGAACAGGAGGGAAGAGGGCCCTGCTCCAAGGAGGTTACAAATTAGAGGGAGTGGGGAGACAGAAAGTTGACATATATAAATGCTGCATACAGTATTTGGTGACATGCTGCATGTAGCAGTTTTGCATAGAACTAAGGAGCTTTGGAGCAGTTATATTACATCCACATTATGGTAATTGATTACATCAATTGTAACCATTGATGTATCCGCAGCTTATCAGTGTATTTTTGAATCCGCAGCTTATCAGTGTATTTTTACCCAGTGATCAGTGCTCCGGTCATGTGATCGGCCTGCGGTCTACACTACCGTTCAAAAGTTTGGGGTCACTTAGAAATGTCCTTATTTTTGAAGGACGATAACATTAAATTAATGTTTTTTTTAAGGAATATCTACATAGGTGTATAGTGACCCATTTCTAGCAACCATCACTCCAGTGTTCTAATGTGTTTGCTATTCGCATTAGAAGACTAATGGATGATTACAAAAACCTTGTAAATCCATGTTCAATTATGTTAACACAGCTGAAAATGGGTTTGCTCATTAGAGAAGCTATAAAACTGGCCATCCTTTGAGCTAGTTGAGTATCTGGAGCATCGTATCTGTGGGTTCGATTATACTCTCAAAATGGCCAGAAAAAGAGAATTTTGTGGACAGACGAATCAAAGTTTGAGGTGTTTGGATCACACAGAAGAACATTTGTGAGATGCAGAACAAGTGAAAAGATGCTGGAATAGAGCCTGAGGCCATCTGTCAAGCATGGTGGAGGTAATGTGACGGTCTGGGGCTGCTATGGAGCTGGTAAAGTGGGAGGTGCTTCAGGAAGCGTGAGGTGATATTCCTCAGATTACCTCAACAAATTAACAGCTAGAATGCCAAAGGTCTGCAATGCTGTAATTGCTGCAAAAGGAACATTCTTTGACGAAAGCAATATTTGAAGGCAAAATTATTATTGCAAATCAAAATCATTATTTCTAACCTTGCCAATGTCTTGACTATATATTCTATTCATTCTGCAATTCATTTGCTAAAAAAAAAGTCAGTTTTCATGTAAAAA
The DNA here is from genome assembly GCF_055691185.1 of Crinia signifera. Lineage (NCBI taxonomy): Eukaryota > Metazoa > Chordata > Amphibia > Anura > Myobatrachidae > Crinia > Crinia signifera. Next base: position 463,611,327 of record NC_139217.1, read on the forward strand.
CAGTAAATTGTCTGGGTGACCCAAACTTTGAACAGTAGTGTATGTAGACACAAATGGCTGATCCCTGTGGATCATGGGATCAATAGTGTCCAAGTCAACCCCAAAAGGTCATCATGCTTCGATCACCATGCTTACAAAGGTTTCCATTCGGAGTCTACGTGGATGGTAAAGTAGGAAAAAGTTCAAGAAAATGAAAGAAAAAATGTAAAAACTCGTATTGACCTTTCCATGTGTCGACCATAGCCATGTCAACCTTTTGTCTATGTTGACCTTGTGCATGTCGGACATATGCTGTTGACCTATTGATTGTCAACCTAGCCATTGCCGACATATCATCCAATTACAAGCACTGGCTGCCGACTCTGCTCCGCCTTTCAGAGCACAGAAAGGTGCCATTATCAAAGGAAGCCTGCAGGTTAATGCTATCTCAGGATGGCATTATTATCACAGGGCTGAGTCCAATTTTTTTGTTTTTTTCACATTTTGTTGTAAATTCAAGTAAATTCAAATTCATTACAAGTATGGGAAATGCGATCTGCTTATTAAGAAAATGGAATTAAATTGCTCCAAAATCTCTTTAATACATTTAAACACAACTAAAATAATGTGAAATGGGTATACAAAATTAAATTACATTCCAGGTGCGTTAAACGGAGTCCAATAGAGGCAGATGTACTAAGTCTCGGAGAGTGATCAAGTGTAGAGATAAACGACAGTAACAATCAGCTCCTAACTGCATTTTTCAAACACTGGGGCAGATTTATTAAGCTTGGTGAAGTGATAAAGTGGAAGGTGATAGTGCAGCAGCCAATCAGCTCCTAACTGTCACTTTATAGCTTAATCGGCCCCACAGTCGGTAACATGCCAGTTAGGAGCCGATTGACTGGTACTTTATCACTATCCAATGCTTTGCACATCTCCGTCATATTTTAAGATTTTGTTGCACAATATATTTCCTGTTTCAAATCGGCAGCCCATGGCCCTGTGGTTATATAGAGTGCACCTTATAACATCATTGCGTTTCGCTGAATAGTTATTTAACTGGACACAGCCCAGGAGGCTTCCTCAATAGTCCTTTCTCCTGCCTGGCCCCCCGTTCTTCATTGAAAGTGACACTTTGATAGCGGCTCTTTTTCTTGCCAAGTGACCTTCACACTGGCCATCGATTCCCAGTGGCCATCAACTCCAGGCAATTGGTATGACAAGCCAGGCCAGAGGTCAGTTGTTAAATAAAGCTTCTGGATTACTAAACATTTGAGGTTTCAATGAAAATGGAAATCCGCAGATTCATTCCGTGTGACAGCCCCTGTTACCGTCTGCCAAACGGGACTCCGCTGAGTTAAACGACTCCGTCACTTACAAGGCGCCGTCACCCCCTCCGAAATTTATCTCGAATGGCTTCTGAGACATATGACACCCGCCGCAGATGAGATTTAATGGAGGGCGTTTATCTCTCATCCTCAACTGTGCATATGATTTAGCAAATCATACCCACATCCTATGCGACGTGCGAAGGTCTCCGGCACGTACCCAGCATGCTTCAGTTGTGACTTATTTATTTAAAGACTAAATTATATTTTAACAACGCATAGTAAATTTCTTTTTTTTCAGAAACCTATATATTCATTTTCCCTAAGTTGATTAATTAACTCCATTTAATTCCAAGTAAAATATCCATTGATAAAGCTCTTAAGGTGCCCATACACGCACCGATATGTGTGCTGTGCGTTTTGTACTTAATTTGTGCCGTGCGATTTTGGCACTTGTAGGGGGATGCGATGCGATGTACTGTACTTTGTGGGTGCGATGAGATGCGATTTTATCCACTTTTTTTTTAAGTTAATAGGTACTAATGGACATCGCATCGCATGTACTCCTGTACTGATGCGATGCAATAAAGCACAAAAGGTACTGCCTGCAGATACTTTTTGTGCTTTACAATATTGTACCTGCGGGGACGCGCATTGCATCGTATCCCCGCAGGTACACGGTGCGATTATCACACATGCGATGCGTTTTGTACTTTAAAAGTTCAAAATGCATGCGATAATCGCAGTGTGTATGGGCACCTTTACATTATATAATGGCATTATATATCCCTGCCCCTTTTAATTTGTTACGCATATTATCCATTTTTTATTGTAACTATGCTGCAAAGTTCAAAGATACAGAAGAATCATCACTGTAATAGGAGACTGATCCGCTGTCCCACCTGCGGGTCACAGTGACAGGCCATGCCCACTCTGACCAAGTCCACGCCCATTCACCCAGTAGCTCCACCCCCTTTTGGGCCAGTGGCGCAGCAGGTCCCGATTTTAAGAAGTCAAAAATTGGGAAATATGGCCAAATGGATATATTACCGTATCTACGGGTGTATATTTACTAACTCTTGGAGAGAGATAAAGTGGAGAGCTTTTCACTTCCCCAGGCTTAATACATCTGCCCACGTATGACCACCTACATCCTAAATTGCTGGTGTGCTGTGATAATATCGTCCAGATTCGCAATGTGTTAATTGATTACATTGCATGGATGTACAGTATTAATTATCGCATACAGGGACAGGGCTGGCAAGAAAGCTTTGTCCCTACAATGACTCTTATAAAAAAATACCCCGATCATGTGATGTGCGCATTGTCATCGCTACCACTGCCGCCGGCACCCCCTCCTCCGCAGTGTCCTGTCACAACATATTTATAACTTACCACACCCTGCAGCCTCTGATATGGAAAGTGGTAGGGGAGTAATAGATAGAATTCTACACAGTGGCCTATTTATAATATTTATACTTACCCCTCTGGTGGTGGCACTATTTTCAGAGTACCGCACATGTGCAGTAGAGTATGACCCCTCTAGCGCTCAGACTCTACTGTGCTGTGGCCAGGAGAGAGGAGGGGGATTGCACGGAGGAGGCTGAACACGCTCCTCCGCTCTTAATGCGACCCTGATTCCACAGTAGGTCCAACGTACACTAGAGGGCACTAGAGATGGGTCATTCGCGAACGAAGCGGGTCTTCTGGACGGATCCCATAAAAGACTGAGGGATCCCAAAAAGGTGACCCGTCGTTCTTTTACTTTCAGTTTCGTTTTTCATTACAATGCATTTGCCTGAGCTCAGCACTGCCACCTGTGGCAGCTGAGATGTACTGACTCCGGAGACTGAGTACAGTGCTGCGACTGCAAGTGAAAGAAAGAATAACAAGGCTGCTGCTGCTAGGGATGGCCAACGGTGCAGACGCCATCGATGGTTGCCATCGATGGCGATTCTGCACCCAGCCATCGATCAGTTTTACTCGGTCATGTATGTTCTTATTTGTTCAGCTCACTGTTTAAAAAAAATAAAAAGTAAAAAAAAATGGCAAAAAATGATTGTAAAACAAATTATGCTTCTTTATTATCAAATTACCCCTCCTTCCAAAGTGAACCGTTGATCCGTGCAAAAGATCTGGATCTTTTCACGGACTGATCTGCTGGATCCCAGCTCTCGTTAGTGACCCGTTTTGCCCATCTCTAGAGGGCACCAGATTGTGCTGCTTGCCTGTTTATAATGTGTGGTGCCGGGCTTGAGGTCAGTGGTCACATTGCAAATACTAAATAAAGACAGGTAACGATCTAAGGTGCAAAGTCAGATCTTAGCTGCCACATCTACATTTAGGCAATATGCCCGAGTCTAGGAAGGATTAGTGTAAGGGGACTATGACTAGCTGTGTAACACGCTACCACAAGGCAATATTGGTCCTTTCTTGCATAATGTTTCTGCTAGTGAGCATATTCATGGCAGCAGTGTATTATGACCCTGATTCTGGTTCACTCGCAAAAGCAAATTCTCTCTCTAATGGACAAAGCAATGTGCACTGCAGGTGGGGCAGATGTAACAGAGAGTTAGATTTGTATGGGGTTTGTACTTCAAACTGAAATCTATATTGCAATGTAAAGATAATGCAGCCAGTATTTACCCTGCACAGAAACAAAATAACTCACCCAAATGTAACTCTCACTCTGCACATGTTACATCTGCCCCACCTGCAGTGCATCATGGAATTGTCCATTAGAGTGAGAATTTGTTTTTGCAAGTGAACCAGAATCAGGCCCATTGTGCACTGAAGAGCCCACAGACTGGAATGTGGTTGGTCAAATGAGTAGAGCCGTTAAGACACATGGCAGGCCTGGGTGATATAGAGGGGGTGTGGCCAAAAATGGGAGGTGTAGACACACCCCCTCTGAAAAAAAAATGAATGGGAAATTCTATGTGTATCTGCAAATGGGGGTATCCTGCCCTACAATAAGATACAAACTACATTGTACAGAAAATGATTATATAAATGGGCTCGATATCGCCACCCAATGATCATAAACTTCATTTTTTTACTTTTTAAAATTAAATTAAACTTGAACTTATTCTGTTATTGCATCAGCTAAATGCACTGGGGCACTTATATAATAGGTAGCCAGCAAAACATCACTAATCTCGTTTCCCATGCGCCTGCTGCTGTCTTGAAAGGTAAAAACTACCGACATGCAGTTTGTATTGTGTCGGCTGTCATTATCCTCGACACAGTGGTCTCCGCAGATTCCGATACCTGTGGAATAGAAGGCCGTAAGTGCATAGTAAGAGTTAATCTGTGGGTGCGTTGTCGACATTAATCAGATATATAGTTAGCGAGAGAAAAAAAAAACAGGTTCGGTAGGAACATTATTTGCTAAATCTTTGCAAAGTCCGAGGGAAGGCGAAAGAGTTGAGAGGATTTGCGGCCTAATACATCCAGTCAATAGACTGTCAGAGAGCAGCTAAAACACAGAAGGTCCCAGAGGTAATTTGCAAATCTGCTGAAATCCTGAACAAGCTTTGATTTAACAAAAGCTTGAAATGGCTTTTATTTACTGTCTATTGCAAAATAGATGACATCTCATAAACAGGTTTTATCCATTACGGCAAAATAGGGATCACGGTGTAAGGGACATTTTATCCTCTTGATAAAAAGCAAAGATATGCGGCATTGTGTTATTATAAATACACAAAATCAATGCACAGACACAAGCACATCTGAAATTTCATTTTCAACAATGTATTCGCTAATAAAAATGTCTATACCACCGCAGGGATTTGCAGATAACAAGGTAGTATGATAAACAACAAACAAAGTGGCTGAGCGGCGCCATAGTGCTCTGTATATTAGTCACATATACAGGTATTGCTGGCGGAGAGCGTGCTCGCGATCAGCATGGAGACGCTGTAGCTGGGTGTCCTATAGAAAGGTTCAGAGGAAACTGAGAATTCTGTACGAGTGCGCTGTATTCATTTATTGGCCATTATTTCCAGTATGCCGCGCATACATATTCCACAGCCATTTACAGAGAATATTTCAGTTATTCCCGCCAGTCCCAGTGATTGGTTGGTGGTTTATCACTCTCCATTTTATCACTTTCAAGGCTTAGAACATCTGGCCTCTGTGAGGACTTTTTGTGTTTTAAATGTGGAAACGACACAATATTATTTGCTCAATCATTCATAGTTTTATTCGTGTCCCTTTACATACGCTTCCCATGTCTCCCAGAGCCCGACCATCTGTCATGTTCTCATTATCTGCGATGAGTCCACCAGAACCGACAGCTCAGGTCCTGGGATAAGATGTAGTGTTTGTGCCACAGATCCCCGGTCTTTGGAGTAATACGGATTAAGTTAGTTGTAACATTTACTTACATTGATCTGTGGAAATATTACATTGTTCCAGTGAGACTTATTGTTCTACCCCTAAGCCTCTCCATTACAGCAGAGCCGCACAATTTATGCCTATTAAGACATGGCAGCATCATCTGATTGAATCTTTATTGAATTTCATGGTATTAGACTTCTATAGCTGCCGGTAGAGGTTGGTGCTGGAGGATGTAACATGAGCTAGTGGGAAATCTGACCTAGCAGGTGAGTGAGAAGATACAATGGGGCAGATGTATTAAGCCTGGAGAAGGTGCCAGTACATCTGCCCCAGTACTGCACCACAAATGTCTGTATTTTGAACCCAAATCCTGGCCCAACACGAGAAATGTTGGGCCTTTATATACATAGAACCGGTGTGTAAAAGGCCTCCTATACCGCTTTCACACCGCACCTCGGACCCGGGATATTGCCAGGTTGCTGCCTGGTGGACCTGGGTCATTTGCGGTGTAAAAGCACCACACTGAATAACCCGGGTCATCCAACCCGGCAATTTGACCCGGTTTATAAGAGGGGCTAAACTAGGGTTGCCCTCTGTATAATTGGCAACACGGATTTAATGTGAAAGCATCAGACCCGGGTTGGATCCTTGATCAAGTTCCCGGGTCAGACCCAGCATTGCGATCTGAAAGGTGTAATAGACATCTGCCAGCTCTGACGTCAAAGCTCCTCACTCCCAATGGCTGGGTCTGCCTGCTTTTCCTCAAGACCCTCTCAAAAACCATCCGGGTGCTGTCCCAAAATGCTGGCTGTCTGGTAATTATCCAGCATATGGGCTGCAATGAACAGTAGACGCTGGCTTTGTGCGCTGGATGGTATAGCGCATGTGTACTGCAAACAGTGCTCATATGCAGCCATTCACATGGGCGGATGCTGCAATGGCGTTTACTTGATCGTTGGGCTCCGAAATATCGCAGACCAGCAATCAGATCTGAATCGGGCCTTTGGTTTTAGTACCAGTCTCTGAACAGTTTCCAGAATCTGATTGGTCGCTCTTAGTTCCAGCACCAGTTTCTGCACAGTTTCCAGACTCTGATTGGTCACTCTTGGGTCGAGCACCAGTTTCTGCATGGGGTCCAGAATCTGATTGGTCACTCTTGGTTCCAGAACCAGTTTTTGCACGGGGTCCAGACTCTGATTGGTCGCTCTTGGTTCCAGCACCAGTTTCTGCACAGTTTCCAGAATCTGATTGGTCACTCTTGGTTCCAGAACCAGTTTCTGCATGGGGTCCAGAATCTGATTGGTCACTCTTGGTTCCAGCACCAGTTCCTGCACTGTTTCCAGAATCTGATTTTTCACTCTTGGTTCCAGAAACAGTTTCTGCACAGTTTACAGAATCTGATTGGTCACTCTTGGTTCCAGAACAAGTTTTGTACAGTTAAATACATAAGTGCTTTCACACAACTTTCTGGTATGAAACCAGACTACTTTTACAAGACCCACCAATTGCTCATTAGTAACGTGGGGGGGGTCTCTCCGGATGCGCATAGCCTTTCCCCCTCCCCTTTCCCCCTTCCTCAAATTTTCTTTTCCTTCTCCATTTTATTTAAATTCTCCCCTTCTCTCTCCCAAATGTTTGTGAACGTCCTGTTGTGCACATTGACATAAGGTTACCTCTATCTTTTCTTTTCATAATAATAATAATAAAAAAACAAACGGAATGGAATGAGGAAAAAGAAAGACAGACGCATTAGAGTTCTTATCTATACTCCTGTTTATTGAAGATTGTTTATATAAGATCTGTTATATATAAGAAATGTTTGATTATACATTTAGACAACTTATCTTTACATACTTTGTTATTTTAGTTGTAGACCTATTCATTACTGATTGTACGCAAAAAGAAAATTGAAAATGTATGCATTGTACATTGTTACTCAATGATACCTTTTAGTATTATATTTCATTCTTTGCAATAAAAAACAATTTTGGGTACTTGTTTCCTAGCACGGCCACAATCGTGGGCATCTGGTGTCATTTTTAGTGGTATACGACGCGACCGACGCGATGCCCCCGATTTTCCCATTGAAATGCATTGAAAAAAGTCAAAATCGCATCGGTCGCGTCGTATGCGGCTAAAAAAGGCTTAAATGGTCCAGACGCGATGCCCCCGATTTCTTTTGGGGGGACATTTCACTGTTCAGGGGTGTTTTGGGGGGATTCTGGCCCATTTAACATTGTTCCCTATGATGATTTGGGTCAATTGACCCATTTAACATTGTTTCCTATGGGAAATCGGGGGCATCGTGGCTAAATTGAGGCATTTAACATTGTTACCTATGGGGAAATCGCGGGCATCGCGTCGTGACCATCGCACCCGATTTTTTAGTGCATGCGATGGCCGCGATGCCCCCGATTTTTCTTCACGATGCCCACGATCATGATCGTTGTGGCCGTGCTAGGAAACAAGTACCCAATTTTGAAAAATAAAAAAGTTTTGCACAGTTTACAGAATCTGATTGGTCACTCTTGATTCCAAAATCAGTTTCTGCACAGTTTCCAGATTCTGATTGGTCACTCTTGGTTCCAGCACCAGTTTCTGCATGGTTTCCAGAATCTGATTGTCGCTTTTGGTTCCAGCACGTTTCTGCACATTTTCCAGAATCTGATTGGTTGCTCTTGGTTCCAGAACCAGTTTCTGCACAGTTTCCAGAATCTGATTGGTCACTCGGTTCCAGCAACAGTTTCTGCATGGGGTCCAATATCTGATTGATCACTCTTGGTTCCAGAACCAGTTTCTGCACAGTTTCCAGAATCTGATTGATCACTCTTCCAGAACTAGTTTCTGTATGGGGTGTAGAATCTGATTGGTCGCTCTTGGTGCCAGCACCAGTTCCTGCACAGTTTACAGAATCTGATTGGTCACTCTTGGTTCCAGAACCAGTTTCTGCATGGGGTCTAGAATCTGATTGGTCATTCTTGGTTCCAACACCAGTTCCTGCACAGTTTCCAGAATCTGATTGGTCACTCTTTGTTCCAGAACCAGTTTCTGCATGGGGTCTAGAATCTGATTGGTCCCTCTTGGTTCCAGCACCAGTTCCTGAACAGTTTCCAGAATATGATTGGTCACTCTTGGTTCCAGAACCAGTTTCTGCACAGTTTCCAGAATCTGATAGGTCACTCTTGGTTCCAGAACCAGTTTCTGCACGGGGTCCAGAATCTGATTGATCGCTCTTGGTTCCAGAACCAGTTTCTGCATGTTTCCAGAAAGGTTCCCCCGCATACCTGTTTGTAGAACAAGGGAACGGTATCACATTGAATTGCGATGTTTTATGCCGTAGATTGGCAGTGGGGTTTAGCTGCCCCCTCTCATTCATTCCATCCGCGTTTCCCGACATTGACTTGAAAAAAAACGTGTAAGTAGAATTCACATATCCCCATCAAAGCCTCCTGATATATATATATACGCTTAATGCTTCTTAGTATTCCGGAGCTTAGACCTCCAATTTCTATGTAAAACTAGATGCAGGCAGGTCAGACGCATTTAAAACAGCGACGTACAGCAGTCTACCCAGGCAGAGCACTGACTGTGTCAGTAGCTGGAAAACATTCAATTTACCACTGGACTTGAATGCTCAGATTCTCATTTAAAAGTATAAGAGCCGTGAGTATTTATTTGTCTATTTATTGCTACCTGAAACTTACCGCTTGGAAGACACGGATTTTAGCCTAAAGGATTCTTGAATGAGTTTCCTTTCAGTCATCGTAGCCAGAAGGTTTTACAAAAAAAACATAATGCATCTACGTGACGGCAAAGCTGATGTTGCAGAGAACGGTTCTATCCAGCGGGCGAAGACATATTTTTCTGTTGGTGTTTGCAATGATCAATTAAAAATAATGCGCGGCAGAGACAGACACCATTCTTCCCTTTAGACTGCACATGTTAAACTTACAGACAAAGTCTGCCATGCCTAGGCAGAAATAGACGATGCCAGATAAACGGCGGCTGCAGGAGGTATGTCTCTGCATGGGGCACAGAATCTCAATTGGTCGCTCTTGGTTCCAGAGCCAGTTTCTGCATGGGGTCCACCATAGGCCTGATTCAGTTATACAGTCACATATCCAGCATTTGGGAGTCCTGCGCAAACATATTCCGGTGCAATTCTGCGACTCCAGCACCGTCCTTCATGAGGGAGATCTGACGGAAACTGCATGGATCTCTACATGATCCCCCCTCCGAATAGCCTCCAGCTCTGTGCAGTCACAGAAAACGTATTCTACATGTGAGCACCCTGTTACTGCCCCAACACTAAACGGGAACACCCAATGGGCTGCAAGTAAGAAGCGACTCAGATGCTTATGATTTGTAAGTGCTTAAAGATGGGCCTGCAACATGTGCAAGCTCCAAAAAATGACTTGAACCATCCTGCAATTCCATGCAGAACCCTGATCTCCTTCTCCCCCTCAGTGACTCTGCTCGTACCTTTACATTGGACACAGGACCACTGAGCAAAGAATCAATTCCTACCCACTCTACGTTCCTACTAGCATCAGTGTCCTGGCCTAGCCATGCCCCAGCTACTGTATGTGTCCTACCCAGTCAGTGGTGTGACATTAACATTGGCAGCTGCCCACAACAACATTGGTACCGGTTGCTTGATCTACAGTGCCTAGATAGACAGTCAATACAGTGGCGTAACTATAGCCCCGCAGCGCCCACGGTGGCAGGGAGGCGCCGAGAAGGTGTGGGCGCGGGGGATCTGCGGGGCTATGGTTACCCGCTGCCGTCTGCGGGTCCTGGCTTCTGCTACAAACACCCCCCCTCCTGACGGCCGGTACCTCCTGCTGCCAGTGCTTCCTCCCGGCTCCCCCTGCCCCTGCTGTTAATAAAAAGTAACACTCAGAAAATGACTACCCCCATACAGCAGACCATTTTTAAAGGTTGCTAGAGGAGGCCGCCGTCTCCTCTAGTTATCCACAAAAACTGTCTGCATTATGGGGGCAGCCATTTTCTGAGTGTTACTTCTTATTAACAGCAGGAGCCAGGAGAGCTGGGAGGACATGACAGAAGCGCCGGCAGCAGGAGCCGTGGAGAGCAGGGACCCAAATCCCGACAGAAGCCCCGGGGGCACGAGGTACCGCCTGCACGGGGGGGGGGTTACTTTGTTTGTTAACCCTACAGGGGGTGTGTGCTAACAAATTAATTAGTTACGCCACTGAGTCAATAGGTCTACCCCAAAAGGTCGACATGCAATATGTCGACAGGATCAAAAGGTTGATAGAGTCAAAAGGTCGACATGCAACAGGTACATGCAATAGGTCTACAGGGTTAAAATGTCGACTTGAAAAGGTCGACATGAGTTTTTTGGGATTTTTTTTTTACCGGCTTGTTCTTACGTTACCATCCATGTTGGCATAGAGGGAGAACATAATAGGGTGACAATTGCAGAAAGGCAGCGAAACCGAAGCATGAGGGCCGTAGTGAGCCATGCAAAGGTATACAACATTAATCGGGTGTCCATGTCCACAGTTATTAACAATGACAAAAAAAATTCCCTACACCCACTGATTTGTGGACTGGACCCATCTACTACCTTGCGACCATCGGTAATTTGTGCCATCTTAGACCGACCGCATAGAGGACTGTTGGAGGATTCGCAACCTTACCAAGGGTGGTAATTATCATCCTTTCCCAGGGGTATTATAGGAACGGACTCTCCGGTTCACCAAGCACACTGTTTGGGTGCCCTTATATTGTCTTATACTGTTTTTTTACATGCAATATGCACATCTTTTAAATCTCATTATGTGTTATTAAAATCTTGCTATGAGATCATCCAATCTTAAATTGTTTTTCATTCATTCTCAAAACTTTGTGCTGCTACACCTGTCTTTGCATGCACCATTTTAGTTGTCCTTCTTTGTACAGTCTCTAATGTATTTATATCTTTCTGGAGATATGGCCTCCAGAACTGAACACAATACTCTAGGTGAGGTCGTACCAATGACCTATACAGTGGCATTATTACTTCTTTCTTTCTACTGCTGATACCTCTCCCTATGCAACCAAGCATCTGACTTGCCTTCTTCATTGCTTTGTTACATTGCCTACCTGCCTTTAAGTCCCCTGAAATAGTGACACCTAGATCCCTCACTTCCTCAGTAGTTTCCATTATGGTGCCATTTATACTATATTTAGTCTTTGGATTTTTGAGACCCAGGTGCATGATTTAGCATTTTTGGCATTAAACTGTAGTTGTCATGCTCTTGACCATTCCTCTAGACCTAGATCATCAATCATTTGTTTTACCCCTTCTGGTGTGTCTACCCTGTTGCATACCTTTGTGTCATCTGCAAAAATGCACATTTTACCCTCAATTCCATTTGCAATATCACCAATAAAGATATTAAAAAGCACTGGTCCAAGAACAGATCCCTGGGGTACTCCACTTGTAACCTTTCCCTCCTTTTACTGTACTCCGTTTACTACAACTCTCCAATTTCTGTCCTGCAACTTAGATCTTATCCATTCAACTATCTTAGAATCCATTCCCAAACTTTCAAGTTTTTTTTAACAATCTGCAATGTGAGACAGTGTCAAAAGCCTTACTAAAGTCTAGATAAGCTACATCTACAGCTCCACCTTGATCTATTACTTTAGTCACCCAGACAAAAAAGTCAATAAGATTTGTTTGACATGATCTTCCCCCAGTAAACCCATGCTGTTTCTGATCCTGTAAATTGCTGGTTTTGAGATATTCTACAACTGTTTGTTTTAAGAGTGTTTCCATCAATTTCCCTACTACTGATGTAAGGCTCACTGGTCGATAGCTGCTTACCTCTTCCTTGCTTCCACTTTTGTGCAGTGGTACTACATTCACTGTTTTCCAGTCCTCTGGGATTACTCCAGTAGCTAGTGACTGGTTAAATAATTCTGTTAATGGTTTTACCAGCTCCCCTTTAAGCTCTTTTAGTATCCTTGGATGTACAGTAAGGAGGATACAGAAATAATGTCTCTGCGTGGCACACCAGAAGAATTTAACAATAAAATATAACCTTTATTAGATGATTATATTAAAAAATAGCGAAATAAAAGACACAAAACATTGACATGTGATTAAAAAAAGGATATTGCTATCCCTACAATGTGGGGCCCCAATGCCGTGTGTGCCTTTAATAAATTTTTGTGAAATAGGATAGGAGTGTATTTTCATTTGAGTATGTTTCTTTCTAAATTGTATGTTTTAACTAAGCTTGTCCAATCAATAGAACCAGGTTCATCACATGCCAACTTAGTTTTAGTAATGGAGACTTTTAATCCTGTGGGGACATAATTATCATATTCTGCTTACCGTGTGGATGTTAGATATGAATAAACACACATGGTAATATAGCTTCAATTACGCTTCCCTTGGGATGCAGAATTAATTATAAAATCAAGGGTCGGAACAGGCTAGAAATATCTGAATAAACCTACAATGCGGTATGTTTCAGGCTTAGATACATCCGTGACGGAGGAATAGCGGATGGGTGTGCAGCTCTAGAAATGTCTGCTGACCCGCAGTGAACCTGGACCTGGTACAGAAAATATTCTGGTCACCAGTATGCCGTCCAGGAAGCGGGCACAGTGCAGAGTCAGGCCGGCGTTCACCAGCCTGATAAACTGGGGAGATCGCTGCAAGTGGTAATGTAATACAGCATGTTAACCTGCGTGCAGATCACACAGAGGTCGCGGTTGAAGACGTCATACACCGCGCCTCTGGTCAGACGGCCTCCAGGACAACGGATGCCACTGATACGATACACCCTATCTAAACAGATCTAAACCAAGAGTTGGTCCTGACGAAGCTCCAAAGCGAAGTGTGCACTGGCCACACACCTCGTGTTTGTGCCCCAATGTCTCTTTCCCCCATGAATGCATTTTGATCTGTTTATATAGGGTGTATTGTACCAGTGGCATTGGTGAGGACTTTCTCCTCTGTAAATGTATTTGTTTTCTCCTCTTTATCCACTGACTGGGCCATTTTCTCCTCAGCCTGTGCTTTTGCACATTTGATGACCTTCTTAGTTAATAATGATGACTGCATATGATTGATCACAAGCTGTGAAATAAATGCCCATATATGCAAAACATTAGCATTTAAATTTACGGTTCTAAAAATAAATTTAATAAAGATTCCAAAAATTAAAAGATGCGATCAATGAGATTCTGTCCGTCTTTTCTCCTTTGCATCCTAGAATATGATAGACCGATTATGATTGCTTTCTATGGGCACATCACCTCTTTTCATGTTTAGAACATTGTCTAAATTTACCCTTATGATCCCAGCACAAACAGTAAAATGTGCCCCCCCCCCCTCCCTGGTGTGCCAAATAGCATGGCCTCACAGGAAAATAGGTGGCCTCATAAAGAAGGGCGTGGCCTCACAGGAAAGGGTGTAGTCTCAACGGAAAGGGTGTGGTCTAACAAGAAAGTGGTTTGCCTCATAGGAAAGGGCGTGGCCTCACAGGAAAGGGCGTGGCCTCATAGAAAATTATTTACTCTACACCTTACTTTTGCAAGATAAAATTATTAAAAGATCAATCAGTGTAGTAGTAGTGGGACCAGCATTTGAAGAGCATGCTGGTTCTTGTAGTGCCATTTGGAGGACCATTTGTTGTGACGCCTGGTAAGTTGTCTCTCAATTTAGAAATCTTATTTGTAAGCGCTATTACCACCCTTGTAAACCCAGATATGACAAGGGGCGGAGCCACAGTGGGATTCCCAGGACAAGATTTGCCTATGTGACTGATTCTGAATTGATTGTAAAAATGCAAATCTACTGTATTTGCAGTCACATTTTGTGAGTCTATGTGCATCTGATCAAAGTCCCCCAAGAGAGGAGGGTATTGTGTCCAGTCGCTAGGGGTCGTTCAGGTGTGGGTACATCTAAATATCATGGGTGATTTGATCTCTGCCGACAGTAACACACCTGCGGTGTTCTATGTTCTGTATATGTCATCGTTTTGATGTTTCTTTATTGTATTTATTTTGTATAAATCCCATCTCAAATTGTTATTTTCTTCTTAACTACAGGGACAATGATTTCCCTTTCATTTTATTTATTTACTTGGTTATTTGCTTTTATTTATTTATTTATCTTTGTACAACTGTATTTATTTTAATGCATTTAAACTTGGCAATAATATAAGACATTCCACTGATTGATGGGTCACAAATATTGTACCGGCACGTACAAGAAACCAGCTCGGTGCATCCATGTATAATAAATATCATTGTTGGGTCTCATTAAATGAGATTGGTTATGGATCATTGGATAAGTCGACAAGCATTAGGTCAACACCACTAGGTCGACATGAATGAAGGTCGACATAGGGTTAGGTCGACAGGGTCATTAGGTCGATGGGGTCATTAGGTCGACAATGGGTTTTTTTATATTTTTTTGTCCTGAGTGTCGACACAGCCGTCACAGACACTAAAAAATTGCACCACTGCGTTCGCCATGCTTTGGGCACGGTGCTTCGCTATGCACGGCGCACTATTTTATTCTCCCACCACGCCCTAGTGGATGCTAGGTCAGGAAATACCGCCTGTCGGCACGTGTCAGCTCCCAAAAAAGTGAAAAACCCCACGTTGACCTTTTGGCTGTCGACCTTACCCATGTCTACCTAATGACCTTGTTGAACTAATGACCCTGTTGACCTAACCCCATGTTGACCTTCCGTCATGTCGACCTTCATGCATGTCGAACTAGTGGTGTTCACCTAATGCTTGGCGACCTAGTTGTAGCCCATTATCATTATTCAGTGGGGGGGGGGGGGGGGGGGGGGAGAATTCTGACTCTCATTGTGATACAAAAATATTCAAAAGTTAAAAAGAAACTTTTCTGCTAATACTGTTTTCTAGCACATGCGGTATCTTCAATAACTTGCAAATGGGATGCGGTCATTTGGTCTACAGCATGATGATAGACAGTCATTAGGTCGACACCATTAGGTCGACATGGGAAAAGGTCGACATGGGTCTAGGTTGACATAGGAAAAGGTTGACATGGTTCTAGGTCAAAAGGTCATTCGTTGGACAGGTCGTTAGTTGGACAGGTCATTAGTTCAACAGTGTCCACTCTAGGTCGATAGTCAAAAAGTCGACATGGGGTTTTTCACTGTTTTTTGAGCTGACATGTGCTAACAGGCGGTATTTCATGCCCTTCCATCCAATAGGGCATGGTGGGACAATAAAATAGTGTGCCCGACGCATCGCAAGCGCAGCAAGCGATGCGAGGGGATGTGGTGCACTTTAAACTGTGTCCATGTCAACTGTGTTAACATTCAGGTCAAAAAACAGTGAAAAACCACGTCACCTTTTGAATTTCCACCTAGACATTGTCGAACTAATAACCTGTCGAACTAACGACCTGTTGAACTAATGACCTTTCGACCTAGAACCATGTCGACCTTTTCCCATGTCGACCTAGACCCATGGCGACCTATCCCCATGTCGACCTAATGTGTCGACCTAATTAATGTCGACCATCATGCTGTAGACCAAATGATCCCAACCCAACCAAAGTCAGGAATCAACACGGCACTGCGATAGTTGAAGTGACTTTTATTGTATCACAGCCTCAACAGCTCGTTTTGGGGTCACTACCCCTTTCTCAAGAGGGATACAGATACAAATAAGCAAGTACAGACATACCTTAAATAGACAAAACCCTTTGGCGCCATCTCCTCCCCTACGCTTTCAACGTCCGGGATGCACACCTGTGTAGCGGGCGCTCACTGATAACGTGGCTCTCACCCACTACAGCGTCACGATGTTAACCCACATGCACAAGGCGCACCCAGACAGAGATTACGCAGCATCAGTATACAGCGTCATATGACCGTGCCAGCATGCGACGCTGCTCGTGGCTCCCATCCACGGCAGTGTAACTATGGCAACCCCAGTCAACAAGCTGCTGCTACAGTGCTTTGGGGGCAGACGGCGCCTATAGGGTAATAATACCCAACAATAATTCACAAAGCAACTTAAAACACGAAGAAATGTGTTTTAACATAAACAATCAAGGACAGGTGTAGCAAGGAAAAGTGTCTCCCACACACACACACAGCGTCATCACCATAGCAACACCTTTGTCCACAAGTGCAGGCAATGGAGGACAAGGGAGCCTAGTACAGCGATACTCACTGCTCACACCAGTGACGCTGTCATCCATTCCCCTCCCCCAGTGCCACCCATATTAAAAACAGTATACTCAATACATAAATATCAAGAGCATATCAAAAAGTTGCATTAAGACATACACAGACAGATCAAGACAAGAAAATGCTGGAAAAAAACACAATTTAACAGCAAATATTCGATTAAATCTATCTTACTCTAACAACCTCATAATGCATTACATGAATGTACTCCATACAATTCTCTCATTGAGACCATTGGGAGATACGGTATTCAATCGATAGATCCAGGTGGCTTCCAGTTTAAGTAACCTTTTTACATGATTTCCACCACTGTTAGATGGTGGTACATGGTCTATGATTAAATACAGCAGTGAATCCAATGGATGGCAGAATTCCTTAAAATGCACAGCAACAGGTTGGTCAGCCTTTTTTGTCAGCCAGGGCGGCTTTAATCTCCGACCTGTGCATGGCCATACGCTCCTTGAACTTCCTTGAAGTCATGCCAATATAATAGAGGCCACACGGTCATATTATGGCATATACTACAAACTGCGGATCACAGGTGAGAACGTGTCTAATTTGAAACATCTTAGACGAATGGGGATCCTTAAATTGATCAGTTGCAATGAGTAGCTTACAGGTAGCGTATCAAGGGCATTTGTAACACCCCATTTTTTTTACTACAGTGTTAGGTTGGGCTGTTGCCTCAAACCCCGAGATATTGGTGTGAACCGATATATCTCTGAGGTTCCGGCCACAGGTATAACAAGTAAGAGGACGTGTATTTTTAAAACCTGAAAGACTCTGGTCAGTAGTTATAATCGGCCAGAGTGCCTTACTAGCAATTGGTACCACAGTACTTGATGTATCATACCGGGTAATGAATGGAAATACTTTTTCAGGTTTCTTAATCAAAGGTACCAGGAGGTCTGCCCTCTTTGACTTAAGGGCTTGTTCCTTAGATGCCAACAATTTGTCAAGAGCATACCCACGGACTCAGAATTTATCAACAATGAGATCTAATTCATCATGTACCTTGGACGGATCACTACAAATTTGTCTAACTCCATTATTCAATGATACAGATACATCTAAAAAGTCAGTCGATGTTGCACTCCACTTATACGTGAATTTAATAGGTGTATCTACCTCATTTATTTCCTCCATCATAGTGGTAAAGAGATCCACCCCTCCATTCCAGAACATAACTAGGTCATCAATATATATGCAGAACGTCCAGATGTGCTGGCCAAAACGATGTTTAAAGAATAACTAATTTTCAAAATTAAACATAAAAATGTTGGCATAAGCCGGGGCAACCGCCGCCCCCATTGCACATCCGGACGTCAGCAGATGCATGTGACCATCGAATAAGAAGTAATTCTTAGTCAAAACTAGACGAAGTAATGCCAAGTACAGTGGAATATCAAACTCAAAGTTAGTCACATTGCGGTGGAACTCCTGCATGGCAAAAAGCCCTTGAGTGTGCGGAATGGAAGTATAGAGACTGGAAACGTCCATTACGCACATAATAGTGTGATCCTGTATATAATCAACTGCAGATATATATATATATATATATATAGTGATTAGTGAAAACATATTTTTAGATGAATGGTATATAATTTTACTGAATTATATTATTTCGCATCTTTTTTCTGTACTTTTTTCTGTAAATTCTGTATAATTTTGATTCAATTCTGTTGGCATAAAATGCACAATTTGCACAATTAAAAAAGGTTGAACTTGATGGACGTATATGTCTTTTTTCAACCTCAATTACTATGGGGGAAATTTACTAAGAATATGAATACGATTTTTCATATTCGTATTCTTAATACGAATAAATACGAATGCATACGGCTGTTTGAGCCGTATGCAAATTCGTGTTCCGGAGGGGAATTTACCAAGCAGTCAAATACGACTGCTTTGTAACCCTCCGATGTCGTATCCATTCGTATCCATTCGTATACCCGGCCGCTAATGCAAATTCGTATAGGCAGTCTGCATGGACCAGTCAGATCCGTGCAGGCTACAGTGTGTAAAAAAGAAAAGAAAACTAACTAAATAAATAAATAACAAAAGAAGCAGCTGCTATTGGCCGCCTAGCGGCTCCTGATTGGCCGGTAGGCGGTCAATAGCGGCATTCGGAGTGAGATGCGCTGAATGTAAACATTCAGCGCTTCTCACTGTAGCGATGGATTGGGTTTTGCGTTTTATTATTTTGCCCAGTACGCTGGACTACTTCCGGACAGAAGAGGACGTGATCTACGCCGAAGGAGCCCCGTGAGCAGGGCAGGCAGGGCCGGTGCCAGACACCGGAGCGCCCCAGGCGGGTGGGGGTGCTCCAGCGCTCACCTGCTCCCCGGGGGTCATGTTATTGCGGCAGACCAGCCGCTCCACACGGGGGGTGCCGGCTCCCTCACCTGCTCCCCCGCTCCCCTGGGGGTTGTGGTGGGGTTCCGGGCATCGCGGCGGCAGACCAGCCGCTCCACGCGGGGGGTGGTGCCGGCTCCCTCACCTGCTCCCGTGCTCCCCTGGGGGTTGTGGTGGGGTTCCGGGCATCGCGGCGGCAGACCAGCCGCTTCACAGGGGGGGGGGTCCAGGTATTTGGTTGCTCCACACAGGGGGGGAGGGGGGGTCCAGGTATTGCGGCAGCAGGCCAGCCGCGTCCTTCAAGGGGGGGTTGTCAGGGGTGGGGGGTGACGGGGGATACAGAACACCAGGGGTGGGCAGGGGAACGGGTCCACATAGGGAAAGTTGCGGATGCTGCCGCCACTCACCTCCATCCAGGGGGGGGGGGGCTGCTTCAAATTGCGCCCTAGGCAAATGCCTAAGGCTGCCTAGTGGTGGCGCTGGCCCTGAGGGCAGGCGACAGGGGGGTCAAAGGGGACACTCGTACCGGGCCCCGACCAGTTGAGGGGCCCCAAAGCTTTGAGGGACTCAGGGTCTGTAAGCATGGCTGCCTTATCACCTGTATGGCTACCCGTACTAATGAGTTTAATGACACAACACACCAAACCACACAACGCACAACGCTGTGCCCTCCCATCTGCCCTTCCCTATTATATTGCATTGTGAATATTATTTATCTGTTTATTTCTATTAATAAAAAAATACATTCAATATGCAATGTAATAACAATCCGCGTTTGGTGTTGGGGGGCCTCAGAGATATCAGTGTTCCGGGCCCCAAGATTTCTGTTGCCTGCCCTGCCCGTGAGTATAATTTCCTTCCACAGGTACCCCTATGGATTTCTTCGGACACCGGACCCGGACCCCAGGACACAAGGACACCGGACCTAGGGCTACCTATGGGTTCAAGAAAGGTAAGTATATTGGCTCTGTGTGTATTAAAGTATGCATTCCAGGCTTGCTGGGACTCATAGTTCCACAACAAAGCCCAATGGTTTCTTCCATTTTTTACACCATATATCAGTCCGGTACCCACAGCCCAGGGGTACCGGGGACAGCACCAGGCTTCAGCCTGGGCAGATAAGTTCTGGAGGGGGGGGGACACCTTTGTTGGGTGTGTCCCCACTCTCCCAGGACCCCTGCCCAGTCTGATTGGTCGGTAGGGTTAATGTTTTGGCTCCGGGACCTTATATAATAAGTGTCCCCTGGCTGTGATATTACCCTGCTGGCTGGTTGGGCCTGGGGCTGGTTTTTAAAATACGAGGGACCACTATTCATTTTGTCCCACGTATTTTGGGAACCAGACCCATCTCTGGAGCCTGGGGCTGGTTTTAAAAAAGCAGCGGAGCCCTACGCAAAATTTTCCCTGATTTTTTAAAACCAGCCCCGGCTCTTTGAGCATGGTGCTGTTATGGCCATAGAGGGGGGGGGACCCCACGCCGTTTTTTTATTTTTATTTATTTATCTATTTTTTACACAGTGAAGCCTGCACAAATCTGACTGATCCGTGCAGGCTAAAGCCAAATACGCCAGGAAAATGAAGTGTATTTTTCTGGCGTATTTGGCTGGCAATTAGCGGCCGTTTACCGCTATTTTAATAATTAGCGGCGATTCCTATTCGTATTTTCCGATGGCGTATACATTCATATTTGTAAATACAAATACGAATGTGCCATAATACGAATACGCCTAAAAAAATTGTATTTTACTATACAAATACAATTTTTTTTTAAATGTATTTTGCTTAGTAAATTTCCCCCTATGTTACTATGTTTATTTAATTTTGGAGAGAGAGATACGTTACAAATCTTCTATAATCAGGTTACACATTTATAGCATGTTGTATAAAGTAAAATAAATATAAATGATCTGTTATTTAGCTTCCGCTCTTAATTAATTCCATTCTAAAATCATTTAGCGACCTGCAACTATCGCTATTGTTGTATGCAGGATGAAATGGAATTCTCTCCACAGTCCGTGTATTCTCCAGTTAGTGGTATTCCAGCTATTAACCAGCTGTGTTCCCCTTGCCCATGTAATTGCTTGTTTTTCTGTCACCTCCGTACGCTGACCACCGAAGTGGAAAATTATTTCTAAATAAGTTGTACAAGCAGCCCCAAGCCGGCTGCCAGCGAGGTGGGCTCAAGGTCAAAGGGTGACCAAGTCTAACAGCGCCCAAGAGAAACGCACATTGTCATTTTCAAAGGTCACTTAAATTTCCTCGTTACATGATATTAATTATGACTACTGCCAATGTCCGCAGTCTCTCAAACGGTTGGTTGCACTTGTCTCAACTGAAAGGTTGACCCATAAGTCTTAATACAGTGATCTTGCTATTGACAGGTGCCAATGGGGTGGCTTTGCCGGAATTGATACATACAGAGAACGTTGGATAGGAGATGAGGGAAGGAAGTTGCACAATTTCTAACTACAGTGATATTAATGTTTCATGTCCAAGTGGAGCCTGTGTTATCCCGAAAGGATTTAGTTAATTGTAAACTTGAGTAACCGGCTATGATTAAACCCAAGAGTCAAAGTTAGCAGCTAGTTAATTATGTGGGTTTGCCTTAATTACCACTTGGGATAATGAAGGTTGTAACTGCAGAGGAGCTGCTGACTTATCTATATCAGGGTTCTCAAACTCGGTCACCACACAGTTCAGGTTTTCCAGGTCACCCGGCAGCTGCACAGGTGCCAGGGGGTGCAGGGTATTAGGTAATAGTAGTACCTCGGTCAGTGATAGCTCTGTTGCTTTGTCAGCGCTGCCAATCCAGTTGGTCATCTGATCCCCAGCGTGCGATTAAACTCCTGTGCACGGCTGCATGCTGGGGATCGGATGAGGTCAATAACCATCCTCACACACGGTGCCATCTTGAGTGCTGTAAGACTGGTGTCGGCCATCTTTGTTTTGAGCACAGTGCTGCGGCTGCTAACCGTGGGGATGGCGGCATGCGGTCCTCAGCCCAGCCCGGGGGGGGGGGGGGGGGTGAGCGCCCACTTCCTAGCTGTAATAGGCCAGCCCACCGGATGATAACACGGTTTTCCGCCGGGCCAATCCACCGCTGACAGGTGCACTCATTACTCACTGACACATTTTAAAAGATTCACAGGTGGAGATAATTATTTCCCTTGTGATTCTGTGAGAAGAACTGCAAAACATGCACTGTGTGGGGTCCTAAACTGGATTAGGATCCTCTGAGGATCACTCCTCTATGGGCTTCAAGATCCCCCTCTTTTCCAAAGAAGTCTCCACTCCAGGAGCTCATTGCTTCCAATAAGCCTCTAGCAGAAGTAGAATCTACAATAGTGAGTGTATGAGATCTGCATTTGAGGATAATACCCAGGGCCGGCGACAGGGGGGGTCAAGGGGGACCAGTGTGATGGGCCCCAGAGCTTCCATGCCCCAGCAATGCCACTGCATGTACTAGCTCACGGCCCTGCAGTCTACTGTGCACCATCTGTATGTGGCAGAGTCGGAAAGACTCACTGTGTGCCACTGCCATCTACTGTGTGCGCCCTGCACTCATAGCAGTCTACTCTGTGTGTGCGCACAGCCTGGGGCCGCAGGTGCACAGCCGTACCTGCCACTGGCGCTGTGGCCTCCTGTACTTTTACTGTGCGTGCGCGGGTCATCTTTTCCACGCTCTGCGAATTACCCTCCCTACATGCTCACAGTACTCAGTGTTCTTTTGTGAAAGTAACAGGCCAGCAGCAGCCGTGAGCCAGCAGGAAGCAGCAGCCGGGAGCCAGCAGGAAGCAGCAGCCAGGTGCCAGGCCAGCAGGACTGAGAATGAGAGAAGTCCACACCTGAAAACAGGATCTGGAGCAGCGAAAGGTTAAATGTGGCTCATGCAGAATAGGGTTGTGTGGATTTGGGATTAGATGGGGTTCTCCAGAAAATCATTTTACAGGGCCCCAAGATTTCTGTTGCCGGCCCTGATAATACCATCACATCCATTGGTCAGTCTAGGAACGGGACTATGATTTAATTCATCTAAACACCATTGAGAGAGACTGGCAAACTTTCACGGTACCATTCACATCTATTATACAGTACGTGCCACTCATCTTTTTGCCATAGAATGATGCCTTTTAAATTTTGAGGATTGATTTTAGTTTATTAATTAAATAAATAATTTTTTTACTATGCCCATGGTATTTCATTTCTCCTCAGTCCAGCGCTGTGCCACCCCCTTTGCCAATTTTGTTTCTTTTAGTGGGAGTAACTCCCTTATTTCACAAAGCAGCTTGGAATGTTGACCCACAGCGCCTGAGTTCCCCTAGGAGAAGTATGTTGATTCTCCCAGACACTCCCAGCATTTTCCTCGGCACGCCTGCATTTTTCTTGGCACCCCAGTAAACGGCGGTTCCACCGCCAAAAGTAGCAGGACTTTATCGCTGCCGACCACCTGTCAGCCTCCCTGCATACGGCCTGCGTTGAAAAGCCAATGCTGACTTTATAGCAGAGAGACCTCGTACATGCGCATACGATGCGCAATGGTTTGATAATAGCTTGGGACAGAATTACTGTAGGCCCTGATACCCAGGGCTGGATTGGGTATTGGAACAACCGTCCTGTTCCACGTCAGCTCTTATCTTGCAGAATAGAGATTATTTTCTGTCTATTATTAAAAAATATGGAGCAAAATCCTAATTATTTGTGCAGGTGCGAATCCCTATTGCGGCGAGCATTGCGTGGTGATGGCGTTATTGCGCCCGCCTGCTTTACCCGATATTTCTATAAAATAATGTTACACGTTCTACTTTCTTCTCCTACAAAGAACATGCAGAAAACATGTCACGCGTCTTGTGTTAACACATATTGGGCTTTACGTGAGATCTGCTGTAAATTACAGGGACTTTAGAAATGACTGAGGGATTATTTGGCCATATAATAGTTAATGAAATAGGTCATACAAATGCAGGTGATTTATACCATCCCTAATCCTTTGTAGTGGGTGGGTGGGTGTCGGGGGGGGGGGGGGGGGGCAGAGTATTATTTATAACACACAAATTCTGCAGATAAAGTGACGCCACCACTTATTAGACTGACAATGGGGAGCATGAATTATTCAGTTTATAGGTCAATCAGCATAATGTAGGTTAAAAGAGGCAAATTCTGGAACACATATGCGGTCCCGCTGCCTAATTGTAACCTCTCCCCTTGGTGTGCCTAACCCTAACCCCCCCCCCCTCCCCGCACGCTAGCTGTAACCCCTACAGTCGGCATGCCTAACCCTAAACCCCCATCCCCGCAGCCTAACCCTAACCCCCTTATAAGTTCCTAACCGCTTCTCCCTGCAGCTTAACCCTATGTCCCCCTCTAATACCTAAGCTTACCCCCCCCCCCCTCCCCCTTTCCCTGGCATAACCCTAACCCACCCCGTCATACTTTTGTTTGGGATACCGGCTATCAGGAATCCAATGTCAGCATAGTACTCAATGTCTGTGGTACCACCACTGACCAGTAGAGGTCTCTCCAAGGACCAAATTACTCCTTTGTGTGCTAAAAGATGTCATAACAGAAAACGAAAGCAATTTTTGCAGGGACACTGATCTGTTTTAAATTTAAATGTTTTTACTAAACAAAGAATGTTGAGTCTGCTGCCTCTTCACCTGTTCATCTCTTTTCATACCCTATAAAATCATCTATGTCATCATACTCCACCCCAGTGATATCACATGTACTCCTTGCTACAAAATTACCAAACCATTGTATTATTTAAGGATCATCAGAGCTAATCAACAGGGATCGCTAATTAGAGAACTAGCGGCATTCGCATCACACGTGCACAGACTTAGCTGGTAATACGAACGCTTAGTAAACACAGTTTGACTGACAGGAAGTCAGCGTTTGTGGGTGGAAACATGGCATTTTTAGGGTGTGTCTCTGATGTCAGCACTGACTATTTCACGCCGGTCTCAGTGGATATTTTAAGGGATTGTAAGAGACTAATTCATACCTGATCCCAGGACAAAATTGTTCTCAAAATGGGCAAAGCTGCACCGCAGGTGGGGCAGATGTGACATGTGCAGAGAGAGTTAGATTTGGGCGAGTTATTTTTCTGTGCAGGGTAAATACTGTCTTCTTCTTCTTTTTATTTTTACACTGTCATTTAGATTTCAGTTTGAACACACCTCACCCAAATCTAACTCTCTGCACATATTACATCTGCCCCACCTGCAGTGCAGCATGGTTTTGCCCATTTTGAGAATGCCAAAAGTCAACATGGTTTTTGTGTGATGTCGACATAGATCAACATGGATGACATATAAGTGTACCGCATCCCTTCGCATTGGCTCGCTGCACACTCCATGCTTCGGGTACGCTGCGATGGCCACACTCTTATAATCTGTCTCTGTACCCACTTGGATGGTTAATCAAGAAACAGTTGGTTTAAAAAAAAAATCACCGTGTCGACATTTTAACCATGTCTGTATAATGAATGTCGACATTTTGAACATCCGTCAATGGTGGTCAGTATTTTGACTGTACGGAATTCGATTTTAGGTAAAGTGACTGCATCCAGTGGCGCCGGAATGGGGGGGGCGAGGGGGCAGCTTGCCCCCCCAAAATTACTGAGGCGCCAGTATGTCCGGCCCGCCCGCCTATATTACAGCCGCCCGCCCGCCTATATTAAAGAAGTATCATCCGCCCGGCCGCCTATATTTCATACCAGACGCCGGGGATGGCTGCTGCTGCTGCCGGGGAGATGTGCATAAGACGCGCCAGCCAATCACTGCCGGCGCATCCCCTCCACATACACTGTGATTGGCGGGCGCGTCTTCTACACATGTCCCCGGCGGTAGCAGCAGCAGCCATCCCCGGCGCCTGGTATGTAATATAGGAGGGCGGGCGGGCGGATGATAATACATAAGTAATATAGGGGCGGGCGGGCGGCTGATAATAAATCAGTTATATAGCCTGGCGGGCGGGTGGGCAGCTGATTAATCAGTAATATAGCCGGGCGGGTGGCAGGGAAGATGTGCGCCCGCCAATGCTGCTTCTCTCACCCTCCCTTCCCCAGTGACTGACACATCCAGGGGTTGTCATTTACCCCTGGATTCACCCACAAACAGGTTTATGTAATTATGTCTGATTATCATAATCAGACATAATCACATAAATCTGTTTGGGGGTGACACTGCCACTTTTTCCACTTTTTACGAGTAAATGACAACCCCTGGATTAATGTCAGTCCTGGTGTCTCTGGCCACATGTATATGCCGCTGCCCGGTGTATAATGCCCACGTGTATATGCCGCTGCCCTGTGTATAATGCCCATACGTAAATGCCGCTGCCTTGTGTATAATGCCCACGCATATATGCCGCTGCCCTGTGTATAATGCCCATGCATATATGCCGCTGCCAGTGTGTATAGTGCCCGGGGGTAACATATAGCAATTTAGGGGGCGCCAAAATGAGATTATATCTTGCCCCCCCCAACCTAAAAACGTTCCAGCGCCTCTGACTGCATCTAACAATAATCCAGCTCAAGGGCTCCACGAGGGTTATAATTTAGCAAGTCAGGAAGAACATAATCACTAAAATAGCACAATATACATCTCACCTGTCTATGTAACCACGCGTTTCACTTCCCCGGACGTAGACTTAACATCCCAACACTCCAAAGATTGGACACAATTTCTCTGACAATCTGTTGTAGGCTGATTAGGAGCAGTTATGTCCAAATAGAGGTGGCGAAAAAGTCTGGGGCTCCGAGTTAAAGGATGAGATTATTTTGTCCCTTCCAAATGTGCTCCTATCATCGCCGCTGTCGCAGCCAGGTTAGAAAAACCCTGTTGTATATATGTATTACGTGTAATCATTTTCAGAAAATTGGATGTATATACACAATGAAGGGGAGACGGCGATGCAGAGAGGCTCGCAGGACAAATTTGAATTCCGCAGCCCGGTCGGTGTGTGTCAAACATTTAGTGCATCAGGCTTGATTGTCCCCTGTTAGGCAGGCGGTATCCGCCAGGTCCTTTGTCATGTTAACGGCGTCCGATCAATGGATTGAGGTCAGGACTTGTGATGTAGGTGCCAAGCTTGGAAGTGAAAAAAAAAAGTCTCAAAGATTCATTTTTTTCTCCCGTCTGGCAACACTGCGGTCACTTATTCCTTCTCAGTTAGTCCCTGCCGCTGTAAAGTGGATATTGATCAGTGCTGTAATGCAAACCTGTCAAATTAATTTTGCAGAGCTGGGATATGACTGGACCAGAATTGCCTGTGCATCTGGTCCCCGTAGCAAGACTATGAATTTTAATCATGCCTGGAATGGGCTGTTGCCTTTCTGTTGTAACATGAATAGGAAAAGGTTTAAACTGTAAATGCCAGGGAACGGGATCACTTTGTTCTTTGCAGAAATTCGTGTGGCCGGGGTCAAAGAAATTATTATGTCTGCTTGTCAGATGCATGGATTTTTTTTTTGTACATATTATAAATAACTACCAAAAGGAGGAGAGGAGTATGCAGGAGTATGTAGGATTTCTGCACAAATTCCAAGAAAGCCCAAATGTCTGCCTCCTCTC
Source organism: Crinia signifera (assembly GCF_055691185.1). Taxonomy (NCBI): domain Eukaryota; kingdom Metazoa; phylum Chordata; class Amphibia; order Anura; family Myobatrachidae; genus Crinia; species Crinia signifera. The sequence goes on from NC_139217.1 coordinate 463,639,116, forward strand.
AGAGCATCATTATACAAGGCCCGTGTTATCCTTAACAAATCTCCTGCACATTGCTGCTGATTTATAGACTGCTTAGGGGGGGGGGGGGGGGGGGGGGGGGATCTTAGAATGCACACCCGATTTACATGAGGTGCTATCATGCTGGGACTTGTAGTTCTGCAAAGAAAGACATGTGGTGCAGATGCACACTCCATATTATTAATCAAATTCAATCAATAATAGAGGTTCTTGGTATATTCATTGGCCAAGAAATATTTGCCCACCAACCAGCTTCACGGTAACCTCATTTCTGGTGGGTCCCTAATACTAAGAATCTGGGGCGCGGAACCCCAAAAAGGCCAGCATAAGCCAGTCACCCCAGGGCAGCACACAAGTGAAAAACTAAGCTATAAATGTGTGTTAATAAGAAAGAAGCAGGAGCTAGAGGTTAAAAAGTGTAGTGCTAGGAAGTATAATATTAGTGAAAATAAACAGTGCTAAATAAATGTTAGGGTGTGCCACCCCGAAAGCAACTCGGTTACACCAACCCAAGGGGAACCGCGCCCCAAATCCATCTCCAAGACTGGCAATGATTTATAGACTGGAATGGAGGAAAAAAATCATATTTTAGTGCATTTGTCAGGGAACCTACCGGGGCTGATGAAGAGATGAGCGGGATGCTTTTGTGGTTTCGTTTTTTTTATGTAACCCAAAAATATGTACGCTACTTAGGGGGTTATTCAGCTATAGATTGTAAGCTTGCGAGCAGGGCCCTTCTACCTCTACTGTATGTCAGTCTGTTATTACTCAGTTTGTTTTATCACTGTTGTTTACCAGCATCCCCGCGCTAGGCACCCCCCAAATTAACGTGAACGCCAGACCATTATATATGATGCCCGCCCCCCCACTGGCATCAAAGCCCCCTTTTCAGGCCAGCCGCACCTTCATTGTGGCTGGGTACGATTTAAAATCTATTAAAGTTGGGAGGTACAGTTAACGCGATAATTGAAGTGCTTCAAAATGTAACTTTTAATTGCAATTCCATAAAAGATATTCAATTAATTATTTACTATTTATTTGCAAACACATTATTAATTAAAAGATACAATTAATTATTGAGAAACAAAGCAAAGATATTATACCCCGTTCAGACCACCAAATCAACCTGTGTTATTGCCATGTTATCCCGAGTTATTGCTGTGCGAAAGCACCATAGCCACATTTCCCGGGTCGAACAACACGGCCCTTTTAATTTTGGTTGAAAACGGCTCTGACCCGGGTTGCTGTGCAGTGTGAATGGGTAATCCGAGGTTGAGCAACCCAGGTCTCGTTCACACTATGGAGGAGTCAGGGCTTGGAGATAACGTCAGCTCCAAACTCTGCCTCCTCCCCTGCCCCCCAATGACACACTGCTGCTCCGCCTCCACCCGCAACTGATGTCAGTGACCCATGGAAGCTTTCAGGCGGCAAATTCTGGGTTGCTCACAGCACGGGCCCGCGTCCCTTCCTGGGTGCGACCCGGTGTTTGCGGCCTGAAAGGGGTATTAGTGGTTTAAATTAATTTGGCCATGATGTTTGACTTTTGAATTGCCGCACAGGGTAGAGGACCACAGGGAGCCCACTGCCCTAGTCACTCCACCGACTCTCCCTTTAACGCCAGCGATCCAGTCCGGAGCCCGCAGCGCTGCCATGCCAGGAGGGGGAGGCCTGGCACTATGTTCCTGCTCACCGTCTGTTGACACTGGGGAAGAGAGGAGCAGCTGCCTGGAACTCCCTGCTGGAGGGGAAACCACCAAGTCAGACAGCGGGAGAAAAGTGGCCGCCATCCCCGGGAGCAGCCACCAGCCTGGTGGAGATCCACGACCTGGTAGGGCCAGCATGTCATGTATAGGTAGAGATTGGCATTATTGACTGTGGCACCTTTATCCTAACCCTGTACACACACACGCACACACACGCACACATATGTAGCCTAACCCTTTCCATACATACCGCACCCACCCCTCCCACGCCCACAACAGCACCCGCCACTCCCCCACCCGCGGTACTAATGCACCCACGGCATACCCGCACCTGGACCTCCTCAACTACAGTACCCCCGCACCCAGCCGGACCAACACCGCACCTGCCCATCACCCACCCACAGTACCCACACACCCATACCTCCCCCACCATCGGTCCCGCACCCACAGCACCCCTGCAACTGTCACTCACTCAACCAGTGCACCCCCGCATCCCACTAACCCACATGGGGCACCGCCACACCTGCACCTCCATCTCCCGCAGTATCCACCCACCTGCCACTCCCCCACCCAAACCACTCCCAATCAACCTCCCCCACACATGGCACCCTCACACCCGACCTTCACCCACCCATGCCACCGCCACACCCACCCACCACACAACTGCACCTGCCACTCCACCACCCGCAGCACTCCAGATCCTCCTGTGGAAACACCACACAGGCCCCTTGCACCTGCAGTGTTTCCCCACCCGTCCCTCCTGCACAAACCATATTTCACGCAATAAAGGCATTCACAGGTTAAGCGGGGAGCCCCCTTATGATGGTGTGAAGAGCGCCCATATGGCGCAATTAATAACCTACAGTAGTATATATATATATATATATATATATATATATATATATAACTAAGTAAACAGTCTGGAACCTTATCCCCAGAGGAGTAGGTGGGGGCTGCAGGTAGGTCCCCTGTACTCCGGTGGTCCAGTCCAAATTCACAGTAGAGAAATCATGCATAAAAATGACTGAATTCTGCATAAGACCAGTGGCGGTTTTTGCCTATGGGCTAAAGGGTTGCAGCCCCCAGGTTCAATCCGCCACTGTGTGAATCCAGATGCAGTCTGTGAGACTGCTCTGACTTCACTGTTACTGGCAGTGGTTTTTTTATTGGATGTCCGGACTGCCAGTCAGCCAAGGCAGTCCCATTGGGAGGTGTTTCCTGCCTCCGTGATGCCTCTATGAGCTGCTGCGGTGGCAGCCCATAAAATGGGTTCTGCGCATGTGCTGTACCGAGGATGATACTGCGCATGCGCCAGACCCAGGACCATGAATATGCTTCTATAGACTGCTGCTGAAGCATCCTATAAAGGCTGGGGGCCAGCACATGCGCAGTACCGAAGAAGCTACTGCACATGCACTGGTCACCCGATTGGGATGGGGGTCAGGACTGCAGTGGGGACCAGCGGGCAGAGGGATCCAGCATCAGCGGCAGCGGAGGGGGGGCATCATTGCAGCAGCCCTCCTTCTCCACACTGCATAGGATAGAGCATACGGTAAATCTCGATGGGTCAGCTTCCTCTTATCCACAACATTCCAATGACATCACAATTGTTCAAGCATCTGGGGTTTCTGTGACTGCAGCGATTTTTCCTATGGGCGCTGATAGATGTACTGATTAGATCAAACAGGACATTAAGGGTTACATTTAGGATGTTACCCAAAGCAGCCAATAATATTCTATCTATTATCTTCAAGAAGGTGCTAAATAAATGTGAAATAGAATCTGACTGGTTGCTATGGGAAACCTCTCATCTTCATTAGAACTCCCATTGTAGTAAATTTACCCCCTAAATCCATTGAATTAGCTACAAGGATACATAAAGGGTTGGACTGGCCCATAGGGGTGCAGGGGAAATTCCTGGTTGGGCCCACTGCCTCATGGCCTGGGTATGGATCATATGGTTGACCTAAAGATGGTTGACAGTCATTAGGTCAACACCACTAGGTCGACATTCTGCAAGGTCAACATGAGTCTAGGCTGACATGGGACAGTGTTAACCCCAAAAGGTGGACATGCACACGGTCCACATGGGGAAAAGGCCGACACTGGCAAAAGGTTCATGTGAGTTTTTAAATTTTTTGTTTCTCAACCTCGACACCTGAGATTGTTGACCCCCAATTAGTGCACAGCCTCCCCTCGTGTGGCGAGCCAAGATTCACGTGGACGGAAAAGTTGGAAAACATTCAAAAATTTTACAAAAACTCATGAAAACCTCATGAAAGGTCAGCATGAGTTTTTGTAAAATTTTTGAACGTTTTCCAACTTTTCCGTCCACGTGAATCTTGGCTCGCCACACGAGGGGAGGCTGTGCACTAATTGGGGGTCACCGATCTCAGGTGTCGTGGTTGAGAAACAAAAAATTTAAAAACTCACATGAACCTTTTGCCAGTGTCAGCCTTTTCCCCATGTGGACCGTGTGCATGTCCACCTTTTGGGGTTGACACTGTCCCATGTCAGCCTAGACTCATGTTGACCTTGCAGAATGTCGACCTAGTGGTGTTGACCTAATGGCTGTCAACCATCTTTAGGTCAACCATATGATCCATACCCAGGTCACCATGTCAAAGTACAAAAATTGTGAAATAAATACAAAGCAATTGGAAACTTGCTTTCATCAGTCTCATGCAATATCCACGATGAAAGCTGGCCTGTGGTTGGTAGACGTGTCTTACTTACCCTGAGGGTACATACAACCAGTGTCTTCGCAGTCTTACACCACACTGCCCAGTGGCGCAGGACACTTATTATAAAATAGCGGTTTGGTTCTCGAGAGAAAATTTCAACAACACAAGTTCAGTTTTAATATAAAAAGGCAGCGGCTTCCAGTAAATCAAACGCTTCAATCCGCGTTAGGTGACGGATAGTACAGGGATAGAAAACGAACGAAAGGAAAGATGAAAAAATCGATGGCTGGTCCCCCATAAAATAAACTGAGATTTATTCATGGGTGACCGTTTCTGCGAGATTTAAAGCAATACTACAAAGAGAGGACCATGAAAATGAAATTCTTCTTCTTGGCGTGAATTCTGTTTCATGGCTTTCCGTCAGTCTGGAGTAATCCATTTTGAAAGAAAGAGTTAGAATTGTAGTAGAAGGAAACTTTACTTTCCCGAGTCCCAATAAATACGACCCAGTTGTTTTGTTTTTTTTTCGCTCAGATTCTCTCATTTATATTTTCATGTTTTCTTTGGGGAATTTTTGTCAGTGTCTTAAAAAAAAAAAAAGTTTGATAAATTGATATCCTAAACCAAGACGTCTCTTCTGCTGAAGCCTGTTAAATTCTCGTCTTGCCGCTTAGAAAAATACGGTTCTCTCATTTTGCAGCTCTGTGGAAGGAAAACACATATTGGGACCTTATTATGGAACAGTACCTACAGAATACTGCATACATGCTGTACAATGGAATTAGGCACCAGGACCGGGTGTGGGTCAATTGATTGACAATATTCTTTAGTCATTAGGTCGACATCAAATGCCCGATGGGTACAAAAGGTCAACATGGTTAAAAGTATACTTGGCAAATCTGGAGGCTCTGGAAAATCGGGTGGCCCCCTCGGCCCTCTGGAAAGGTGGGTAAGTCCCGCACATTTCCCCAAACCCTCCAGCTCCCTCCTCTCAGCCACTCACTTACAGAGCACAAGTGCGCGTACCCATAGGGATCTGATTGCGTCATCGTAGCCCCCCGCTATACAGTGCATGTTGTTTGTATAGTGAAGGGCAGAGCAAAGACGAAGGGTTCATGTGACCACACCCATGACCTGCCCATCTCCCCACTGGCCACACCCCTTTACACCAACCTGGCTGTCCCCTCTCAGACGAGGGGGCAGAAACCTCAGTATGTATGGTCAAACAGTCAACATACAAATGGTTGGCACCAGATTTTTGGGGCAAAATCTTGTATATTTCATGTTATGTGCCCAACATCAGTCCACAAATGTACCCTCGTGGGCTGACGTCATTTGCTACACTTCAGGCAATGTGGCTCACCACAGGTCACTAGTCCCAAAAAGATGCCCACTTGGATAGTAAATGGAGATGTTAAGAAAACATGCAAAAAAAAACCTAATTTATAATGTCTCCAATGACAACGTCAACAGGGTGAACTCTGAACTCTCGACGAACCGTCCCTGCCGGTCTATTGGTCTCTTCACCTCTCGCAGTGGCAGTAGAGTCTTCAGGGTTTTTTGTTCCATATCCAAGCGGTCATGTGCCAGTCCCCGGTTAGACCTCTGATGCCCAGAGTACCAGTGAGTAATAAGGGGGTCATTCAGGCCTGATCACTGCGTTGTGATTTCGTAAGGCGGATGTTTACGGAACGACTGCATATGTGTGTGGATCGTAGTGCGAAAGACCGGCATCTTTACTAATCACAGTTGATTGACAGGAAGCCGACATTTGTGGGTGTCGCCCGGACGTTTTCTAGGATTGTCAGGTAAAACAGGCGCGCTTAGGCGTGTGACGTCAGCGCCAGCCACGGTCAGGATGTCTCTATCGCACACGTAGAATAGGTTTTGGGTTACACATAGACCGCACACACTGCGGAAAATCATTCGATGTCGAGTGACTTGCGAATAGATTCGCAGCTGGCCGCCGATCATCGTGATTTTCGCAGACTTGCAGTGGGTGGGATTTGTGGGCGGTGACTATTTGCTACAACGCCCTGCTGAGATCAGGTCTGAATAACCCCCTGAATCGCCATCCATAATCCCTAACCCTGATTCTACCCTCTTACCCCACCAGGGTCAGATTAAGGTCTGTGTGGGGCCCTAGACAACAAACTTGTTGGGGCCCCTATGAATAAATGTGATATAATGGTAGTCACCGGCTGTGGGCTTTCTGCTGCTGCTGCTGCTGCACTGTTACCCCTGGGGAGAGGGGCCGGTGCTGCTTATTCCTCCACATTGGGGAAAGTGGGATGGACGTTCCCGCTTACCAAAAGGCAGATTGTGTTTTGGAGTCAATTGTGCCTCACATGGAAGTACCTCTAGCAGCCGGGGAGAACAAGGGGAGCTGCAGAAGCTTTCATTTTAAATGATCTATTCAATTCTGATGTACATACTGTATTATATATATATATATATATATATATATATATATATATATATATATATATATAAAAAGTACTTGCTGCTAATGAAGATCCACTGTGTATGAAATTCTGGTATCTATGCATGTGCTGACACTGAGAGAGTATTGTCGCATTATTTTACATGTAATGTTTATAATAATTTTCTATATTTGTTGTAATCATTGTACTATTACTTTGTGTGAACAAACTAGTACTAAGGACGTACAGAAACTCTGTCACAGTGACAAACTATGTCGCTATGTGTTTAATCTATATGTTCACTGATTTTATGCGCTGTAAAGTCGCTGTAGCTCTAAAAGACGGGTGAGCTAGAAATATCTTCACCATATAAATATGTATTTGTTCTGATATTTATATCATCATACTTAATTAGCCCTGATCTCCATACTAATGTTTTGTTTTATTTTATTAATGATTGCGCCAAGCTGGCGTGTTAAAATTATTAATTATGCCTCTTTAAAGTTTGAAGTGCGATATTATACTGCCCGCAAAAATGAGGTTACCTTTTGATTGACCTATGACCTTTCTAAGGAAAACTTTCTTAGCAGATGATTGATTCAAACGAGCATATAATTACGTGTTTATTCATGGATGCTTTGTTCACTACTTTGCTCATTTTTTAAAAACTTGATTGTAGCGCTTTTTAGAAACTTAATTGCTACTATTTGCCCACTACTAGATAACTACGTACTGACACCCGGCTTTTAAAGCTAGAGGGATTGTCCGGCTATGACCAGCTGTGATTGGCTGCACGGGGAATAAAGGATGGCGATGAGCGTCACACAGGACAACCCACTGACGAAGTCTCTATGACGAAACGCGTTTGGGGCGTGCCTGTGTGACGTCATCCGTGCTCCGTGTCCTGGTGATCAGCGTTCCCTGAACCAGCGTGGAGAAAGTACCGGCGTGCTTGCTGCCTGTGGAAGGCTGCAAGTGCAGAGTGGTGTGCTGTAATCCCGCAGGAGGAGGCGTGCTGTTATCCGTGGACGGGTAGATATTAAAAACCTTGTGGTATTTGAGCCCACAGCGGAGGAATTATATGGTACGGGTACCATCCTCTGACTGTTTTTAATACTGCTGTTTTGTCTATATGCTTTTACATTAAAAATACTACGCTATGAGGCGCCCCCATTGTCCTTCCTTTTCTGCAGATTTCTAATACCCGCTGGACACGGGTCTTTATACTTTGGGGAGCGACGGTCTGTGTTTAAAGGGACCTAAGCAAGGAGACCCAGAAGTGGTGTGTCTCGTTTTGAAAAACTTTTTAATGAGGACTTTTTTGCTGGACTGCTAATTGTTACTCCAACACGGTTTGAGTGCAGCTGTCTAAAACCATTCTCTTTCTTATATATATATATATATATATATATATATATATATATATATATATATATATATATATATATATGGACCCTCCAATAAAGTCTCCAGGATACCACCTGGTTGAAGCCCGGTGCTGTCCCTGGGTTGTGGGTACCGGGCTGATTTGTGGTGCATAAAATAAATTAAACTATTTGCTGTAGAACTACAAGTCCTAGCTAGCCTGATCCGCATTCTACAATTATTCATATAATACGTACCTATGGATTCTAACGATGGCCAGTCCTCTTCTCCAGTAGAATCTCAGCAGGTTATACTTACCGAAGCAATCCAAGGATTTAAAAAACTGCAGCACAATCAGGCGAAACACCGCTTCTGATTGGCTGGGGGATGGCCAATCCCCCAGTGCAGCAAAGGAGCCGTGAATGTAAACCAACATTCATGGTTTATCCCCTAAGATGGGTACGCATGCTGCATTTTTTTAACCCCTCGGATGCCTACTTCAACCCAAAGAGGACAGGATCTACGCCGGAGACCTCGGTAAGTAAGCCTGCACAGATCTGACTGAATAAGGAATACAAATACACGTATACTGGCCTTTGTAAATTCTGACATACAAAATTACAGCTGTATAAGGGTACGAATGGCTATGAATCCGGCCATTCATATTTTAGTACATTTCCCCCATTGTGCTTAAATTGGGAATATAGATCTAGTGCACAAATTACCAAAGTGACGAGTTAGCTTAAAAGTGAAATGTACTGTATACATACAGTATATATAACATTACAATAAAATGCATGCATATATATTTATTTACATATATTGTATATACCTCTATCTTATCTGTATCTACTATTTCCCTTATACAATATTTAAAGTCTTGTGTATGTGTCCTATTTTTTTTACTTGCATCTTCTTCCCAACCATTGGGAGCCAGAGACAGCTGAGCTCACTGTTCGCACTTTCCTGTGGCCTGTGTCAGTCCCGCTTTCCCAAAGGACTTGACCTCTGATGCCTTACACACATACTATCAGAGCACCCGGGGAGAGGAGCACTGCCAGCTGCCCACCAGATATGTGCATGCAGCCTTCTAGTAACCGATAGTGGCGCGGAAGCTCATTCTGCCCACTGCCCGATCAGAGCTGAGCTGAGACCAATTGCATTAGTTACCTCCACTGGCCTTAGGCATGGGATGCCCCAAGGCATTACAGGTGCCCTACAATGCCTATGCCTAGAGCCATCACTGCTTCTGGCTCAGGACAGCACAGGGCTCCGGACTACAAGCCTCTGTACTTATTGTCACCTGGTCCAAGCAATCAGGTTTGGGGCCCCAAGCAGCAGCAGCCAGTGGGAGGTGGTAACAGCGGAAGTGGTGGAGCAGGAGGTGGGCTGCCGTTCCCGATTTGCCTCGATGCCAGGCAGGCTGTAGCAGGTGCCAAGGCTGCATTGGTGGCCACAAGCATGGGGGCCCCTAATATCCTAATATGTTGGGGCCCCAGAATGGCTGCCCCTATAAACCCTCCCTTTATCCGGCACTGAAACCCACCCACAGACTAACCCTGATGTCCCCCTGGTGCCTTACCTTAATCAATTCCGGGGTACCAGTCCTGAAGGGGTCATCTCTCCATTGTCCCAGCGAGCTTCCAGCCTAGATCACGGCAATGCCCGTCCCTATGCAGAAAGGTCGCTCATTCTTGTGATGCATGCAGCGGCCACAGTCCTTATAATTCACAGTCACTGCTATCTAACACTTCTTCTCATTACTTGCATGTCGTGTGCTGTCAGTCAGCGCAGCTCTGACTCCTCCTTCTACTCTTACCTCACTCCCAGACAAGCAGAAGCTCCTCCTCCTCCTGATCCTCTTACCTCCACATCAATCCAATCAGAAGCTCAACCTCCTCTTGCTGTTCTTACTTCCTCTCCAATCCAAGCAGAATCTTTGCCTCCTCCTAATACTCTTACCTCCCCTCCCAGCCAAGAAGAAGTTCAACCTCCTCCTGCTGCTTTTACCTCCTCTCCATGCCAAGCAGAAACTGCACCTCCTCTTGTTACTTTTACTTCCCCTTCCAGCCAATAAAAATGTCTGCCTCCTCCTGCTGCCCTTACCTCCTCTTCATGCCAAGAAGAAGTTCAGCCTCCTCCTGCTACTCTTACCTCCCCTCCCAGTCAAGAAGAAGCCCCACCTCCTCCTGCTACTTTTTCCTCCCCTCCAAGCCAAGCAGAAGCTCTGCCTCCCAGAAGAGAAGGAGGCAGCTACTAGAAGAGCAGTGAGGAAGTCTGTGGGGCCATGTGTCAAAGTTTCAAGGGGTCAAAGTGCGAGAAGAAGTCAACATGCTTTTATTGGTTAAGTCCACCAGTTGGGTGAGTGGATGCATCCATAGGCAAACTCCCCGACTTGGGCTATTCAATTAGCAGCCAAGTCCTACTTTTTGGATTTGGCAGCTGCTGCTCATCCGGCCGGTGCCGGGACCGGATGAGCGACGGAGGCAGTGGGATGGTACCGAGTGAGCTGCTCTCACCCGGCCTGGCGGCGGGACAGGTGTTCAACGCGGGAGGCGGGCGGGTGGTCGGCAGACGGGAGGAGCTGCTGCTGCTCAACTGGCTTTGTCCTCCCTACCTCAATCTAACTTTTTGAAAGTCAGATTGAGAGTGTCAGAAACTGGGCCAAAACCTGTCAGATTTGGCCCCGTTTCAGACAAAAGTAGGCGGATTGGCGGCTATTCTGCCAATACACCTGGAGCATTCCGACCTGTCAGGAAAGTATAGTACATATATAGTATAGTATATTGAATAGGTTGAAACCCCTTCCAACCTATTCAAGTTGGAAACTGCCATATTTCCGACAAGATGGCAGTTGCACCAGCAATTGAATATACCCCTTTGTTTGAAAGCACATTTCGCATGGACACTGATCTGTTTATGGAGAGCTGAAAATGCGGCGGTCCCATGTTAACACATTTGAAAATGCGGTAGAGACCTCCGGGTTTTTACCGCCGTTTTCTTTTGATGCTTCACGGCCTTCAGATTATAAATGTGTTTCTAGAGCAGTCTGTTTCTCCTCTCTCATATTTTGCGAGTTATATTGTACCCACAGCATCCTCTTACAGTGTTACCGAACTCATGGGACGCCCAATCTTTTCCGGAGAGAGTTACAAAATACTCAACAGCAAAGAGAATAAACATAAATCAGGGAAGTATACATAAAACGAAAGCGTCTTCGAAGGGAGAGAGCGAGAGCGTCTCACGCACTTTTAATCTACTCTGCCTGAATAACAAAGCTGGTTTTATGACCCCTCCGATGCATTCACAATGAGTATACAGCCTGTGGCATTTCTCTTAATGTATTAAAATCCTGTATACGACTTGGAACAGCCTCTTAAAGATTGGCCCAAACACATTGAGAATCACTGAACTGGATTTCTGAAGGAAATCCATTATTCTTGATGTAAAATTAATTGTGAACGTGGGTTTGCATCGTGAATTAAAACGGATGCAATTAGGACCCCTGACAGTTTGGGCAATCTGTCTGCAGCGTCGCCTTTGCTTAGCGAGGTTTGGTGTTGTCTTGGATTTGACACGGCCACTCACATGCATTGCCCATCCTAGGACATCCCCATCGACGCACTAAAGGGGCCGAAACACTTGGTCACCCTGAGTACTGTGACCAGACCTAAAAGCTGCTTGCAGCGTATTGGCTGATAGCAACCCCATTTGCTTTGCTTATCCAAACTTCAGCAGCCAATCAGAGTCCAGTGACGGACTAAAATCTGAAATGCTTTACGGCCTTAAGATTATAAATGTGTAATCATTTACCAGCCGATAGAATTGGCTGATAACATTTAGAACAGGCATGTCCAAACTGTGGCCCTCCAGCTCCTGTGAAACTACACGTCCCAGCATGCCTTGCCATAGTTTTAGCATTCCCTAATAGTAAAACTGTGGCAAGGCATGATGGGACTTGTAGTTTCACAACAGCTGGAGGGCCAAGATTTGGACATTAAAGAAATATATATCAGGCGCAAATGGTTAATTAAATATTAAATTAAAAAACAAAGTATTAAGGGCAGCTCCCAGTGGGTTCCCACAGAGGGACCCAATAGATAAACAATAGAGGGGTTATAATTATTTAGATAAAATAATTGTAGAGAGCGCACTAAATTAAGCACAAGATATTTATTTAAAATCAATTGATAAAAAGGCTTTTATCACAACAATTATTTAATAAAAAAATACAGAAATAAAATTATTGATAAACCACTAGGGCAGCCACTGATACCCCACACACTGTTATTGCTGTATATGAGTGTCCAATGCTCTTACCCACTGAGGAAGATGTAATGTCCAATTGCGGGGAGCTGATATACAGATGACAGGTGCAGTGGCGTAAGTTCGTCCCAGTTGCCTGGAGGCAAGATGTGTATTGTACCCCCCCTCCATGCACAATATCTTATATAAAGTTTATACTGTATGTCTGTTATGAAATATAACATGCATTTATACAGTATGTATACAGTGTATATCTATATCTAGAGAGAGATAGAGATAGAACACATATTTCAGAACTCCAGATGTGATATCAATGGCCTTCAATTAATGGATTTAAAATTGCAGGGGAAGAGAGGTGCCCCCTTGAGAGCAGGAGCCCGGCGGCAGATGACTCCATTGCCTCCCAGAGTTCTGCCTCTGGACAGGTGTATTTCCATGAAAAGAAAGAAGTCCGTCCAGTAAATTTATGTGGTGATGTTGGGTTAATACGGGGGGAAAGGGGTGGGTTGGATAATGGAGGTAACTTGCAAACTCACTTGTCAGCGTAGATGACCTGCGCTTCGACCGGCAGATGATTGGGATTAGCCGAGAGCACATACACTTTCGATAGCTGTGCGGCTTGGTGCTGTAGTTGGATACTGTCTCTTCTACCGCCGTGACGCTCTTGGGGAGAGCCAACGGCGGGAGTGACAGGGTACCTGCCGCACTCTGTGAAGGAGTCTGTTGCAAGCTACACCTCTCGGGGGTCCCGCTGGTGATACTGATCGGTCTGGGTTCGCCGCAGGTCGCCCTTCCGCTTGCTGGATTACCGGCCTGAGGGAAACAGATAAAAAGCTGGTGGTAGAACAGGTGGTGGGTACAGGTGGGTGCCGGGTGGTCCTCCCGGTCTTAACGCATTTCTCCGTCGTGGGATCAGAGGGTTTCCTCAGAAGATATGGGAGTGTGTCTGGCTGTATATTTTTAAACGTGAACCAACCAATCTGTGGCCAGACTTTAATTGCAGTACACCTGTGCTCAAGGCACGCCTTTAATTAGGGCAAGAGCCCCGTTTGTATGGCTTAAAGAATATCTTTATATAAGAACTCAATTATTTCACTTTGTTTCGTATTATACAGAATTTTACAAACATTACAATAGTATACAATATAAAAATAGAAATGGCAACTTTGAAGGTTTGCAATATATCTATTCACACATTTATTTTTATTTTCTTTAATACTCAATTTATTGACTTCATATATTTCTACAATTTCCCTTAGGTGACATACAGAGCCAGTGGCTCGCAGGTAGAGACACGGACTCCCAACAGAAAGCACATAACAATTCCTGGTTCAAGTCTCATCAGAGGGGCAGATAGAATCCATTAATCTCTAATTATTTTGAATTAATAATCTATTCCACATATAATTGAAAAAGTTTAGCTGACTTATTATTTTGATGTTTTACATAATTATATTTCCAATAAACAATATCTCAATAACATAATTATATTTGTTGCAGATCTTTAAATGAATACATCCTCAGTCAATTGCTCTTAAAAATATAGAAAACAATGTTTCCTAGTGAGATTTACACTGCTAAGGGTTATCAGACAATGGCAACAACTATTTATACTATAAATAACAGCATCGTATTAGAATTTTATTTAAATGAACAATATATGGAGAACCACAGTTCCATTATAATTTAAATATGAATCCAGTGGGTAATGACCCACAGAGAGAAAGGATCAAAGGAAATGAGGAAATCAGGGCTATGAACAGGAGTATGGCGCCTAACAGTCATCGGAAAACATAGGTCCACCCTCCTAGTAAACTAAAGGAAGCTTTCTATATAGGAATCTATTCAAACATTATTAAGTTCGATCTTGTCGTTGAGGCCAGCTGGAAACAGCGTGTCCAACAAGAATATCCAAAAAGCCTCACGTGCACATAACCGATCGAACCTGTCCCCCCCTCTAAATGAGGGTTTTACATGCTCGATCGCCTGTATTTTCAAGACAGTACAGTCACCTCTGTGTTTAGTTTTGACATGCTTCGATAAGGAATGATTCATGACACCTTTAATTATGTTTCTCCTGTGCTCAAGGAATCTAACATTCAGAGTCCTAATAGTGCGGCCCACGTAGGACCAGCGGGACCCCCGAGAGGTGTAGCTTGCAACAGACTCCACTACAGAGTGCGGCAGGTACCCCGCCACTCCCGCAGTTGGCTCTCCCCAACAGTGTCACGGCGGTAGAAGAGACAGTATCCAACTACAGCACCAAGCCGCACGGCTTTCCAAAGTGTATGTGCTCCCGGCTAATCCCAATCATCTGCTGGTCGTAGTGCAGGTCATCTACGCTGACAAGTGAGTTTGCAAGTTACCTCCATTATCCAACCCACCCCTTTCCCCCCGTATTAACCCAACATCACCACATAAATTTACTGGACGGTTCTTTCTTTTCATGGAAATACACCTGTCATCTGTATATCAGCTCCCCGCAATTGGACATTACATCTCCCTCAGTGGATAAGAGCATTGGACAATCATTTACAGCAATAACAGTGTGTGGGGTATCAGTGGCTGCCCTAGTGGTTTATCAATACTTTTATTTCTGTATTTTTTTATTAAATAATTGTTGTGATAAAAGCCTTTTTATCAATTGATTTTAAATAAATATCTTGTGCATAACTTAGTGTGCTCTCTACAATTATTTTATTTAAATAATTATAACCCCTCTAAGATTTGGACATGCCTGATTTAGTGGCATATTTATTATTAGAACTTGGGGCCTGGTTTAGGTTTGATTGGTGGGGGCCGCATTCGTCCCCGTTTCCGATGGTGCGGGTCTGTGTATGTGCTCGATGAGGATCACATTCGGGCAGGGGAGGGAAGGGGGCAGACAAGGGCTGGTGCTGGGGAATGCACAGCATTTTTTATGCATACCTAAGAAAACGCTGGGCATTCCTATGTGAACGCAGGCGGGCTTATGCCTGCTGGGGACAGGCGGCTGATTTCACATGAATGGCCGCATTCGTAGCCATTCCTACCCGTTTCTTGCCATAAAATTGTATTTCCGAATTTCCAAAGGCCAGTATACAGGAATTCGTATTCTTTCGACAGGTGTATTTGTATTCCTATTCCAGAATACGAATGCATACGCCATTGAAAGAATATAAATCCGAATCACCAGTCATTGGAATGGTGGTTCAAAATTCTCTAACCGGCCATAAGTAAAATAGGGCCGGTATCTGACCCAAAAATAAGGCCTGGTTTTAGAAATTGAGGGGCCAAAAACGTTGGGGTTCCCCCGTATTTCTAAAACCAGTACCAGGCTCCAGGGCTTTCCTGGTTCCTAAAATAAGGGGGACAAAATGAGTATGGTTCCCCCGTATTTTGGCAAAGAGCCAACAGGGTAATGCCACAGCCAGGGGGACACTTATTATGTAAGTTCCCCCGGCCAAAGCATTACACCCCCTGACTGTTCAGTCCAGACAGGGACTCTGGGGGAATGGGGTCCCCCCATTAAGGAGGTCCCCGCCTTCAGGCTACCCCCTGCCCAAGCTGAATCCCAGGGCTGTCCCCGGTGCGCCAGGGCGGTGGGCACAGGGCTGCTTGTATTGTATAAAAAATAGAAAGAATTGTGTTTTGCTGTCGAACTACATGTCCCAGCAATCTCACCATCGAATGATTTATCCTCTGTTCATAAAGAAAAGTAAGCCTACATGGCCCTTATGTAACTTTGTAACGCCCAAAATAACCCAAAACAAAAATATTAAAGATAGAGCAATTGATACCGCTTTACACATTACCATGACAACGTTCCCAGAGTTTTCCTATATGGATATATATATATTTTTTTATTAATTACTCCCATCTTTCTCGGTTTATAACCATCATTGTAACATTTCTTGTTTTGTGATGGAGGCTCCATGCCCTAAAATAATTCACAGAAGAATCATTCGGAGGTGGTGCCGCCTCATTAGTCATTATCTGGCCATTTGCGCTGCTGCGGCCATAAATCAAGGTGAGAGCTTTCTGTGTTTACCAGCAAAATTCTTACTTCTTAAAAGCTGTTTATACTGTTTTATAAGTCAAGGTGGATGAGCACCACTATGAGCCAATAACCACGTGCCCTGGAGGCTGTATACTAAAACATTTCTGTTCTTAATCTTATGGCTGAATTTTGCGCTGGGCTCATTCTCTGAGACAGCCGGTGAAACGTTCGTGGATACCACAAACCCCCAGCATCTACATGGTACTGATGTCCTGGGAAGAGAAGGGCTGTACGTTCTCTTACTCAGGCGTGCTCTATACTGCCTGCAAAGGGTGGCTGAAACAGTAAATGAATCCGACTAAATGGGCAATGCCCATTATTATTGAAATTGTGCAAAATTGCAAGGATTTTATGTTAGTCATGAAAAAATGTCTAGGTTTCTACTATATAATTAAATATAATTTTACTTATTTGTTTTAAGCATATTTAAGGATCTAGGATCCCGTGCGTAACTCTGGGTCCTGTAGGGCACTTGTCACTTGTTGTAGATCCAGAACCAAATTAACTTATTTGTGGTCGGCATGAAATTATCACTGGATGGTGGCTGCCATTCATTGTGGGCCTTATTCTGGTTGGAGCGGCCGGGCCGTACGCGTACGTCCCGGGGTTTTTCATGATCTGCGCATGCGTAAATTCGCTAATGCGCAGGCGCGACCACTCCACAACGCTTACGGACGGGTCTCTACGTGCGAAAAAACCTGTACGCGAGTGTACGGGCATTGGGGGCGGCATAGGGGCGTGTTGATGGGAGCGGCCGAAATAATGAGGGAAAATGGGCGTAAATATGGGCGTACACGGGGGTGTGCACCCAAAATGAGCGGTGCTACTACCGCACGATAGACTAAGGCACCGTTCGTTTCGGACACCAAACAGGCGGCCGCCAACCGCCAGCTAAAACCACCCCTACAGATACCGCATGCCAGCGTGCGCCTGAGTTGGCTAATTAACGCTGATTACTACTCAAACACATACACCTGAATGTAATAAGCAATGCTGCAGTCTATTAACTCCAAACCATGATTTCACTGCCTGCAAGCCACACATGCAGCACGCAAACACATTGGAAGCTTATGTTTCTATACTTCTCCACATTTAAAGGTTTGTTTAATTTAAGGTAAGATTCTTTTTATACGCTAAGGTAGGTATTTGCTAAACAGACACATTCACTACCTGCTTTCATAGACTTTACGCAGTAGCACACTCAATCTACACAAGTCGACATGTGTCAACGTGTTCACTCTAATACTAACATAGGTTTTGTATTTAGGATACAATAACATAAACCACATCTAACACCTACAAAGGATGTTTCAGCAATGTTTGAAGCCCATGCCCACTATTTTGCACATTAATTAATTCAATCAATTAATTAATTTTCATAATTATAGTTGAAAGGCAAGATTTGCAGGTCCATATATGTGAAGGGTATGCCAGCGTGCACGGACGTACGCTCACTCTCACGAGCGGTGACATAAGCTGAGTTTTCCATTGAAAACAATAGGGACCCGTTCGTGCAAACTGGCGTACGCTCAGATCTCCGCAAGAAGTCGGTGGGGAGACGGAGGAGAGACGGCCGTAGACGGCGCCGTACGCTCAGTTGTACGCCAGTTGTCGGAGTGTAAGGGCTGGGCCGGCCGCGTACGTTGCCGTACGCTCATTTGTACACCACTCCCCTTCTACGGTATTTCTGCCCGTACGTAAGCGGCTGATTTGTGGGTGGACTTAACCCCAACGGCCGCGTACGGCTAGCGTGCGGTAATGGCGAACGTACGCACGTTTGGCCGCTCCGATCAGAATAAGGCCCTGTATGTGGCAAATAGAAGTATAACCCTGTCCACCGCCACATAACACACACGATAGATGATGGCTACAGTAAGCACAAGTTACTCAGTTTAATAATTGTTGCTGAATTTGTCAATAAGAAAGTTTTGGCCTACTGGTGACATAAATAAAATGGGGGTCCTTAGTGATTCAAGAACGTTTGGGAACCATTGCATTGGACCAAAGTATTTGTAACATGTGCAGAGAGAGTTAGATTTGGGTGGGGGTGTCCTTCAAACTGATATCTATATTGCAGTGTCAAAATAAAGCAGCCAGTATTTACCCTGCACAGAAACAAAATAACACCCAATCTAACTCTCTCTGCACATGTTACATCAGCCCCACCTGCGGTGCAGCATGGGTTTGTCCATTAGAGAGTGAATTTGCCTTTGTGAGTGAATCAGAATAACCCCCTATGTGCATAATGGTGCAGGTGTGAGATAAGTTGAGATGTGTGGTTCGGTCTCCTGGAATCTGAATTCACCTAAATTTTGCTCATCCGAAGCTAATCATAACACGCTCTGGATCTCCAGAGGAGAATTCAGATTTTAGATTTTCAATATGAATTTTGCGTTTTGGATTGCAAAAACGACATGATTTTCGCCGTTGTTATAACTCTTAATTGCATTTTGTTTTAGCAATGATTATCTTTTTTAAAAATCTATCTAACGGAATCCAAAATGGAACCTAAACCAAAACACTTGAGGGTGGTTTTGTCAAAACCAAAACACGATTATGATTTAGAACCAAAATCAAAACACGGAGGTCCGCACATACTTCTAGAAATAATCACATTACTTTTTATTATTTTGAGGCACACACAACTTGGGATCTTTTAGCTTCTATCTATCGGGTGTGTTATGTGGCGGTGGACAGGGTTATACTTCTATTTGCCACATACAATGAATGGCAGCCACCATCCAGTAATAATTTCACACTGACCACAAATAACTTAATTTGGTTCTGGATCTACAACTCGTGGCAAGTGCCCTACGTCATCTACATTATACCAGTGCAAGTTTTGGAGTTGATGATGATGACATTACACCATTGATGAGCATGCATCTTTACACGATCGATTTAAGGTTGCAAAGATCAAGAAATATAAAGATAAACGGAGACGTAAGTGTATAGCATTTTTACCATTAATATTAAATCTGGCTCATTGCATTTATTAAATCGCAGTTCAATTAAGAGGAAAGTGTTGGGTGGATTGACAGACTAATTAACTAATTAAAACTTTAAAAATATGTCTCAACACCTCATTGTCATCTTTATTGACCGCATTAATGAAGTTGTTAAATTAGTCTCCCGTATCCTCTCCACTATATGTTGCCAATAATAGAGTACAAGTGTTAAATTACCAAAATGGAACAAAACCACAAGGCACTCGCTTTAAGGGCACCCTAATACATACCAGATATAAAAGCCTAGAAACCACAATTCCAACAAGCAGGTTGTAATACCAAACAACAAGTTTCTCTAGGGCAGTAAACCGTAAAGAATAACATACTAAAAAATTATTATTTTCAATGCTTTCATTTTTAAGGCTTGGTAAAAGCTCAGTGATGGATAGGACAGATGGGGCCTTAGTCAGATTTGTCATCCTGGGACCCTGTTTTCTTAGTGTCCTCCACATAATTATATACTGTGCCCTTATGCTTAGTACATTTTGCATACTTGTGGAAAAGGCCACCTTGCTTTCCCCGATCCATGTCTCTCAGCCTCCTTATCAGTGCCCATGATGGGCCTACTAAGAAGATGGGCCTACTAAGAGGATGCAGATACTTTGTACTTTTCAAAACAGGTAAGCAGCCTCGGAGAAGGGGATGTAGGGACCTTGGAGAAGGGGGTATAAGGGCCAGGGAGATGGGGGTGTAGGGACCATAGAAAAGGGGATGTAGGGACCTCAGAAAAGGGGTTGTTGGGGCCATGGAGAAGGGGGCTTAGGGGCCTCAGAGAAGGGGGTTTAGTGGCCTTAAAGAAGGGAATGTAGGGGCCTCAGAGAATGGAGTGTATGGCCCTACTCAAAGGATGCTGATGCTTTGTTATTTTCAGAACAGGTATGGGGCCACATAGAAGGAGGTGTAGGGATTTCGGAGAAGGTGGTATAGGGACTTTGGAGAAGAGGGTGTAGGGACCTCGGAGAAGGGGGTGTAGAGGCCTCAGAGATGGGAATTTACAGTATGGCCCTACTCAGAGGATGCAGATGTATTTACAGGACAGGAGTGTGGCCTCAAAGAAGAGGGCATTGGGTCTTTTGAGAAGGGGATGTAGAGGCCGTGCATAAGAAATTTGTAGGAGCCTCAGAGAAGGGGGTGTATGGACCACAAAGAGGGGGATGTAGGGACTTCAGAGAAGAGGGTGTAGGCGCCTTGGAGAAGGAGGTGTAGGGGCCTCAGAGAAAGGTGTGTATGGCCCTACTCAGAGGATGACGATGCTTTGTTCTTTTCAGAACAGGGGTGTAGGGGCCTCGGAGAAGGGGGTGTATGACCTTTTAGAAGAAAGTGAAGGAGCCTTGGAGAAGGGGATGTATGAACCCCAGAGAAGGGGGTGTGGTGACCTTGGGAGGTGTTGACCATTGCCAGCCTCTCCCATCTCTACGCCCTATAGCCATGCACATCCTGCAGTTCCGCCCCTGTGCATGTTGGTTCTTGTAGTACCACACTGTTTGGAGAGGCGCCGGCTTCCTGTCTCTTTGTGGATACATTTACTACACAACTATTTTCAGCATTCAAGTAAAAAGTTGGAAAGTGCTACATTTGTAAACTGAATCAACTTTCCCCATCTGTTATAATTACTTTCTGCGTAATTTACATTTTTCTGTTGCTCATTTCACTAGTTATGTAGAGTACAGATTGATATTGCGCTCACTATTTATCACCCTCATTACATTTTGCCTCCAGCTACGACACTTTATATCCTTCCTATATACATTTAGCATAATTCTGTATTATTTATTTTATACTCATTTGTGTACAAAGCAGCGAATTAGGTTTTAGGTTTTAAATGACATGCAATAAAATCCTTTTGTTATGTGAGAATACAGTAAATGAAGTCAAAAGCCAAAAGGTTGTTTTAAATAAAGAAATATCTGTTCTGTGGAACACATTGTTATTATCAGGAAAAAGATTATTACTTGCCTACTAACGCATGCCCTGCCCTCATAGCCACAAACGCATGCACTGCCCTCATAGCTACACACGCATGCACTGCCCTCATAGCCACACACGCATGCACTGCCCTCATAGCCACACACGCATGCACTGCCCTAATAGCCACACATGCATGCACTGCCCTCATAGCCACACACGCATGCACTGCCCTCATAGCCACACACGCATGCACTGCCCTCATAGCCACACACGCATGCACTGCCCTAATAGCCACACACGCATGCGCTGCTCTCATTGCCACACACGCATGCACTGACCTCATAGCCGCACACGCATGCACTGCCCTTATAGCCACACACACGCATGCACTGCCTTCATAAGTACTGCCCTCATAGCCACACACACACACGCACACACACACACACACACACACACATAGGGCCTGATTCTGGTTCACTCGCAAAAGCAAATTCCCTCACTAATGGACAAAACCATGTGCACTGCAGGGGGGCAGATGTAACATGTGCAGAGAGAGTTACCGTATTTTTCGGACCATAAGACGCACTTTTTCTCCCCAAAAAAGTGGGGGGAAAAGTGTGTGCGTCTTATGGAGCGAATATTGAAAAAAAAAGTGCAAAAAACTCCTGGATGCTGGTGCTGCAGCAGAGCCCGCTCTACTCCTCCCCCCCCCCCCCCCCCACTCCCCTGGTACTTGTCAGCAGCTTAGAGGTCCGGGCAGCGGGGATCATGCATTGTGCTGTGGGGTCCATTTCGCAAATGGGATATCATTGGCGGGGTCCCTGCGGCAGACGGGAACTAGAAGCGCTACTAGTTCCCATCTGCCGCAGGGACCCCGTCGATGATATCCCATTCACTGAACAGACCCCACATACTCAGTGTCTCTCTACCGCTGCCAGCATCTCTTCATTGGTGCCTGCTCCCTTCTCCCCCTACTGACTGACTAGCGCGGCAGCGCTGCCCTCTCCCCCTCCGTGCTCACCTCACTGACCAGCGCTGCCCTCTCTCCTGAAGTCTTCACTGACCAACGCTGCAGCGCTGCCCTCTCCCCCTCCTTGCTCACCTCACTGAAGAATGCAATTGTCAAACCATTGACCAGCATGGCAGACGCAGTGCTGCCCTGAGTGCCCTCTCTCCCGCCGTCCTCACTGACCAGCGCGGCAGGGCTGCCCCCTTCTTCATCACTGGGCAGCGCTGACTTCTCCCCCTTCTCACTGACCCAACGGTAAAGCCCTGGTGTATAGTATATAGTGTATATAACAATACAGTGTGGAGGCTCTTTGTTGTGGGCGGAGAAGTGTGGTGTGTGTGTGGGGCAGCGGGGATCATGCATTGTGCTGTGGGGTCCATTTCGTGTGTGTCCATTTGTGTGTGTGGGTGTGGGGGCTATTACCACAATTAATTTCAGCTGCTATCTAGCCTTATCAATTTATTACCCCCTCAAAACTGCTACCTACCTGTGACCACTCCTTGCCCCAGTACTGCCCAAGCTGCAGTCTACCCTTGACCCCTCCCTACTCCCAGTTCTGCCTGTCCTCTAACCTCCTTGCCCATAGTACCAAGCCAGTATCTCCCCTTACCCTTTCCCTGCCCAGATCATTCCTGCCCATAACCTCCACCTCAGAATATTTTTTTTCCTGTTTTCCTCTTCTAAAACTAGGTGCGTCTTATGGTCAGGTGCGTCTTATAGAGCGAAAAATACGGTAGATTTGGGTGAGTTAGTTTGTTTCTGTGCAGGGTAAATACTGGCTGCTTTATTTTCACACTGCAGTGTAAATATCAGTTTGAAGTAAAACCCCACCCAAATCTAACTCTCTCTGCACATGTTACATCTGCCCCACCTGCAGTGCACATGGTTCTGTAAATTAAAGAAGGAGTTTGCTTTTGTAAGTGAACCAGAATCAGGCACTTACTGCTCACATCAACACACACACACATACATACACTGCCCCATACCGGCACACCCTTTCCACGACCCCCATAGAGGGAGCATCATGGCAAGCGCAACTAGCCCGCAAGGCAGGGGCGTAACTATAGCACCGCAGCCCCCGCGACCGCGGGGGGGGGGGGGGGGGCGCTATGCATGTGCGGGCGCCGGGGGCTGCAGTGCTATAGTTACGTTAGCTGCAATATGAAGGGAGCAGGGGGCAGGGGGGCATTAAGGCGGCTGGGGGGACGGACGCTGCGGGGGACGGAAGCTGCGGGGGACACAGAGGCGGCAATTACTTACAGCTTAGCCGGGCAGGGGGAGCCGGGAGCTGTCTGTACTGAAGAAAAAAAAGTCCATACAATGAATGGGCAGCCTGTGATTGGCTGCTGAGCGCTCTCTCAGCCAATTGCTGACTGGCTGAGAGAGCACTCAGCCAATCACAGGCTGCCGATTCATTGTATGGGCTTTTTTTTTTTCTTCCGTACTGACAGTGACAGCTCCCGGCTCCCCCTGCCTGGCTCAGCTGTAAGTAATTGCCGCCTCTGTGTCCCCCGCAGCGTCCGTCCCCCGCAGCGTCCATCCCCCGCAGCGTCCGTCCCCCCAGCCGCCGCGCAGCGTCCCCCCCACCTGCATTGACGGCTACGTGGGGGAGCGGCAGGCGGCGCAGATGGAGACCGGGGGTGCGGCGGGAGAATATAAAGAAATCTTATTCAAAAGACCGGGCGGCCGCTGATTGGCTGAGAGCTCAGCCAATCAGCGGCCGCCCGGTCTTTTGAATAGGATTTCTTCCTATTCTCCCGCCGCGCCCCCGGTCTCCATCTGCGCCGCCTGCGGTCCTCGCCTGCCGCTCCCCCAGGTACCCACAGATATATCGGATCTGAACATCTAGACTGCGGGGGTTGGTGCGGCGGGCGGAGGGGCGGGTGAGTGGCTGGGCGCCCTCCCTTTAACGGTGGGGGGGCGCCCAAAATGTAGTTATGCCACTGCCGCAAGGGGCTTTGTTGCGCTCACCATGCTGTCTAAGTCCGGCCAGTCGGGATCCCGACGTTCCACACCACACCCACTTTTTAATTCACTACAAAATTTAAACCTAGTGTCATGTTCGGTCATGATGGCGCCTTACATTTCTACTTCGGATGACGCTGTCAATTATAGACCAGCGTCGGCGTCTATGACACAGCAGCATTTATAAAGGAAATAGTTTTATATACTCCTGAGCTGGGGGGAAAGAATTAGTCCTAACTGAGAAAACTAATCTTAGCGAATCTGCCACTAAATATTAATGTTTTAAAAATACTTTTTTTATGGCAGTGTGATAATACTCGGCTATAAACTTGGCTGTGCGATATCATTACCAGTTACAAAATTACTTTACGGAGCGATGGCGGAGATGTGTCTTTTTACTACCTGACAATTACTCTTAAGGAATGCCTCATTTTATGTGTGAAATCCTGCAATCCGGACTGCGCGGAGGGGACGGTGTAATTGCTTTTATTCATGCAAGAATCAGATGTCATTTTCTTTCTGCAGAACGGGAAGATCTCGGGAAGGCAAATTGTTCTGTACATTAAACTGAGCAGCATCTGATAGCTTTCCCCAATTAAACTATTTAAATGAAAAAGATTGCAGTACAACTCTATCATATCCT
Organism: Crinia signifera; assembly: GCF_055691185.1. Classification (NCBI taxonomy): domain Eukaryota; kingdom Metazoa; phylum Chordata; class Amphibia; order Anura; family Myobatrachidae; genus Crinia; species Crinia signifera. The sequence goes on from NC_139217.1 coordinate 463,664,147, forward strand.
GCTGAATAAAGCCGGGTTTGATGGAAATTGTCGCTGGCAGATCCCAGGCCCGGAGCCTCTAATGAGAACGGACAAGCTGAGAGGGGTCATTGGTAATTGTTATTATACACAATATTAAACTGTCAGAAACGGGTCTGTCAGCTCCGCTCAGAACAGCCGGCCACCTTCCCCGTTAGTCCAGTTATTCTCTATTAATTAAAACATGTTCCCATTAATGCCAATAGTACCATATGTTTTATTTATAGAGCAATCGTTTAGAATAAACAAAACGGTTCTAAAGAGCAGATTGAAGTCATTTCCCTGAGCTGCTATAGAATCCGCGGGGTGGATCCTGAGATGAAAGCACCGCGAGGTGGAGTATTTTGGCGCGCTGCGCATGTGCGATAGAAAGCTGTTGGCAAATTACTCTTGTGCGGCCAGTAGTTTTTTCAGATACTCATGCAGTTTGGCAGGGCTGTAACTAGGGTGGTGCGGGAGATGTGTGGTACAAAGGGCATTTGCCCTGTGGCCACAACAGACCGCCAGTAATCCCCTATGTGTGTGTCTGACGCCTTCTTTTCTCTCTCATGTGGCTGCTCTTTCCTCTATTCCTCTCCCGGTGCAGAACCATGTCCTGCTCACAGATAGCATTCCAACCCAGACACCAGAGCTGTTGTGATGGTCTCAGGGCACTTGCTGGGGTTGCAGCATCAGGTCTGCAGTCTGTCTGAGCCCCATGTCTGACAGGTGGTAGGCTCTGTTTATGGTCGGCCACCCCCTGCCAGCATGGTTGGGAGAGAGCTGAATGGAGGTGTGTTTGGGGGCAGGGTGACTCCCGCTTCATTCAATGCTGCTATTCTGTCCTCTGCATCAGACATTTTAAAAGAATGATGATGATAAATGAGGAGGAAGGATGATGAGGAGGAATGAGTAGAATCTGCTGTTGTATGTGTATAAGGGGCTCTGATGTCTGAAGTAAAGTGTATAAGGGGACTACTGTGTGGTGTGGTGTAATGTGAATAATGAACACTACTACTGTATGTTGTGATAGGTGAATAATGTACACTACAGTGTGGTGTAATGTGAATAATGTACACTATAGTGTGGTGTAATGTGAATAATGAACACTACTATTTTGTGATAGGTGAAAAATGTACACTACAGTGTGGTGTAATGTGAATAATGAACACTGCTGTTTTGTGATAGGTGAATAATGTACACTACTTTGTGGTGTAATGTCAATTAGTACTATTCTGCAACCACACTACTTCCCCACAAAGTCACACCCCTTTATTTGTGGTGCGTGCTTGTCGTGTGCTATCCATTTTTCGAATAATTGGGGGAACCAAATCTCTTTATGGCCCACAGCACCAAAATGTCTAGTTACAGCACTTGGAATTAGAACCCATGCTTACATGGCTCTCTGCCTACAGAATGTGCAGACCTGTATGTATGTATGTATGCGATGATGCATGCTTGTGTCAAACCAGCTGTTATCATTATCATTGAAATTAGACATAGATGCACTTTAATTTATATGCGGTAAGTTATATTATAAGCGGTAATACTGTATGTCGTCATTGTCATCACCTTTAAAATCAGAATCAGCTGTATTGGCCAGGTATACCTGCGTATACTAGGAATTTGTTTTCAGTTTGCTGTGCAGCAGCCAGGTGGGTAACAAGTAAACAGTATAAACAATATAAACAGGTGGGGGAACATGTACAGTCATACAGAAAGTTATTCGGAGGGGACACCGTGTTAGATTATGTGCAAAGGGTTACGGCGCGACTAGACAGTGAGGTGTTCATGAGTTTACGTGTCAACAGGTGAACCGCTTGAGCGAAGAAACTTTTTAGGCTCCTGGTGGACCTGGTGGGAATAGCCCTGTAGCATCTGCCTGATGGCAGCAGGTTAAACAAGCCATGGCCAGGATGTAGTTGGTCCTTGACTATCTTCGTTGCCCGCTTTTTTGCTCTGGACAGGTGCAGGTCCTGGACAAAGGGAAGGTCCGTCCCGATGATCTTCTCCGCATTTCTGACTACCTTTTGGAGTCTGCACCTGTATCTCTCAAGCCGTACCAGACCAGTACTGAGGAGCACAGCACAGACTCCACAATTGCGGAGTAGAAGAGGAGCCTCAGTTGCCTAAAGAAGAATAGCCTCTGCTGCGCTTTTCCAACAATAGTAGGTTGGGCCCCCATTTAAGGTCCCGGGAGATTGTTGTTCCTAGCAACTTGAAGGAGTCCACAAGCGACACCACACTGTCATTACTTGATAGCTGAGGAACACCAATGGACTCTTTCCTAAAGTCCACTACCATCTTCACGGTTTTGAGTGGGTTGAGCTCTAGATGGTTGGTGTTGCACCACCGCACCAATCGATCCACTTCTTGTCTGTAGGCCAATTTGTCCCTGTCTTTGATGAGGCCAATTTGATTATCTTTTCTGATTGTGCCTCTGAGGTGCAGTTGTTGGTGCACAGGGAGAAGAGCAGGGGATTAGGATTTAATGCAGAGTCTAAAAAAAATTTTCAAGTACAAATTTGGGATTGTGCAATTGAATAGAATAGATTATTATTGCCCTATTACTATAGATATTAAATAGCATTGACCCTTTAAAAATAATGTGAATATTTCCTTCTTAACATGATCATGCATTTATTTAGTATACTTATTATATTGAAATGAATTTACCCAGTAACATAATTATTAGTGCTTTTTGCTCCCGTAATCAATAAATAATTACGACTGACCAGACCATCCCAGGAGACGCTTGGTCCTTATATACAGTATGTTCAGTAGTTATTAATATATTATTAAATACTCTTATTTATGTAGTATGCATAGTGGCATATTAACTATGAAATATTGTAATTATGGGTATTCGTGTATGTTTAGGGAGAGCTGCTAATATGTCTAGATAACAATTTTTTAGGTGATCCTAATAATTGTTTTAAAGATCTATAAATAATCCAATCAAACATTTAGCCTAATGGCTGCTTATTAATGCACTTATTGCAGGCTTACGGTCTGTGCTATTAATGATATGAAGGTTATGTATGGTGACCTGCATTAGAGATAAGAACGTCTCTTCTATGTGATGCTACAGTATATCACTGTCTGCTGCTTATCTGATTACCTGATACAGGACGGTTCGCAGGGCTGCTTTAAAATCTTAGCCGGAACTATTTCCGTCATTCTGAGGACACTGTAAGCAGAGTCCTAACTAGACTTTTCGGTGGTGCCCTGTGCCAGAAAGAGAATTGACAACCCCCCTCTTTTATTCAGGTGCAGTCCCCCTTAGTAAATAACACATTTCAATATACTGCCATACTCAGGATTCAAACACATAACTTGTTTCATTGCAGTCAAACACCCTACTCATTGAGCTAGTCAGGCCTCAAAAAGGAGAGGAGCTTACACCTGAAAGCATTTAATACAGATAATTGTACCTCTACCCTTATTGTAAGAATGAACCCCTCTCACTAGTGTGCTGCCTTGGGGCGGGCAGCCTTTTTTAACTTGGGGGGGTGTTTCCAGTGTTCTGCACTTGAGCCTTGGGGCCTGATTCAGGCTGCGAATTAGCAACCCGAGCGATTATCGGCCAGCGCTCATGTATTTGGTATGCTGTGCACATACGTCAGCAATCCAACCAAAAGTGGTTGACACCCTGCGGGCATTAGCCCCCCAGAAAATGCAGCCATTCCTCGGCCGTTGGGAGCGAGGGCCGCTGTTATAGTCAGTGGACTTCTTCCTACGTCCTTCGCAGCGCCAAGCGAGTCCTGGCTCAGTCAGTGCTGCGAGCAGCGGGAAAACTAGTTCCCAGCCGTGCACTGAGGCGGGGGCCCTGCAGGTTAGTGCACTCTGCAGGGTGGAGGCTACATGATCGCTGGGCTCCAAACATGAACAGGTTTGAGGTCACCTGATAGCGGTTGGTGGGACAATATATTTTTGCCCACAAGTTATGTTAGCGGCTCATTTTGCTCTTTGCTAGATTGCAGAGTTTACTGATTAGCTGTGCTTAGTAGTAGTAGTAGTTCGTTTATTTATAAGGCGCCACAAAGTGTCTGCAGCGCCGTACATAGCAAACAAAAAACAAATTACAAGGTAATGTACAGGGTTGATAAAATACAGCATAAATAGGGGTATAGCTGGTATATAGAGTTTGCATCTGTATTTTGTCTTCTGTATGGAACTACAAGTCCCAGCATGAAATCACCTCATTATATTCTGAATTTCTGAATTAGGATGTGCCGTCCAACCCCCCCCCCCATTTATTTTATAGAACATACTTGAAAGACACTACCTCAAATCTATAAGCAACTTCTCCACTGGTCCACTTCTCCCCTCTCCCCTCTTTATTTTTTGACTCATCAACCGCCTTGTCCTATGCTACACTACTAATGCTGCTTTCACATCCTAAAGACGTGTGAAAGCCAGGAATGCGATCCTGGGTCCGACCTGGCAACGTTTAACCTATTCAACCCTTCTTATAACCCGGGTCGAGCAATCCAGCAATTGGACCCGGGTTATAAGAAGGGTTAAATTGCTCTAGACCCATGTTGGAGCCGGTTTGGTGCTTCTGCACATCGACCTGGGTCGTTACGTCAGCAAACCGGCAATATCCCGCATCCGAGGTGAGAGTGTGAAAGGGGTTTTATTTAGGATATAAGGAAAAGTGAGTAATCGTATTTCAGTTTCTCACCCAATGTACTCATTGAACACATCACTTCCGCACAAAGAGGATGCATGGCGCTCTACGACCGAGTGCTTGATGCTCTTCCCAAGGCAACATAAAAATAGCATCTTTCTTGATGTCCGATGATTAGTATGATGTTCGCTGACTATCCCCCCATTAACCTTCTTGTTATGAAGTTCTGCATTGATTGGATGTTTTGGTGTAGTCTCTATTTATATGGATTAATTCCATTATCTTCTCTGTACAGACGTTAGTTGTCTGAAAATATCATCAATTGATTATTAAAACATACATTTCATTCAGAAACCTGGTATGCATTTTACTAATGAAGCCTTTTAGTGGTTAGGGGTCTGTTGTGGTGGATGAGATGGAAGACCGGCCAGAGGAACCGGCATCCAACCGTCACAGCAAATATTCCATTGTTAGCCACAGAAATAAAACACCTTATTACAAAACATCATTGGTCTATTTATCAATGCGGAGCAGTGAGATCTAATGAGACTGGAAGGGACCAATCAGACAATTGTTTTGATTTTGAGTTATTGTGTTTCTGTGCAGGGTAAATACTGTCTGCATTATTTTTACACTGCAATTTAGATTTCAGTTTCAACACACCCAACCCAAATTGAACTCTCTCTCTGCACATGTTACCTCTGCCCCACCTGCAGTGCACATGGTTTTGCCCATTTTCCAAACAACTTCGTACTGCGATCAGATCTGAATAAGGGCCATGGATCAGAAGATGAAAGCTAACCTGTGTTTCTACAAATTCCAGCACATTTGGCCAAAATGAAATATTTTATTGTAGGCAGGGGGCATTTTACGAGAGGAGGAGGCCTGTGTAGCCTCCTCCTGCAGGGCCCGCTCCTCTCTGCCGGGAGAAGAGAAGTGTGTAGTAGGGTCTGAGCACTAGAGCCTACATGTGCAGCTCTCTGAAAATATGGTGCAATGCGATTTTTCTAGTGATTTTGGCAGCACTCCTGCCGCTGGACTCCAGAGGTTAAGGGGTGTATTCAAGCTCCCACAGCCATCTCCCTATTCAATGCTGTCTTCCCCGACAGCATCGAACAGGGGATCTTGTCAGAACGAGTCCGACTTCACAAGCAGTCGGGCTCATTCTGTTGAGAACGGCAGGGAAGTGACCACGAGCTGCCGGCTGTAGCTCGCCTCTTCCCAGCCGCAGCTCGTGGCCACGCCCCCTTCTCATCCCGCAGCAGGCGGGGCATTGAATATCGCCTGCAAATTCTCGGTCGGGCAGACCGAGAACGGGACAGGGTCACGTCTGTCGGGCCAGCTCAACAGCCGTGACCCAAGATTGAATACCCCCCTTAGTATCCCCAAAAAAAAGATTGCAGTGTGTGCTGTGTGGTTTACCACTGTGCGCCACACGGAGGCAGAACAGCGGGATTGTGTGAGGCTGGTTGTCATTTTCTTATATGTATGTGAGCTTTGAGAGTGTGGGGGCCCCTAATGTGTGGGTGTCCCGGGACGACCATCCCTGATGCCCCTCCTTGGATCCGGGCCATGCGGCTGCTCTCCCCCCAGTGAGGCACGCTTCACCTCATTCAGATGTTGAAATCAAAATGAAAATCTAAACAGAATTAAGAAGTTTCCGTTCTGTGATATTCAGACCAATCAGGAGCGCTGCTGGACTATCTTAGACATTCTTTAATATACAGTAAGGAAACAGGGAAAGCGCCGTTCTATTAATAAACCGAAACTTTGTATTAAGTAACTGATTGTTTTATTCCGTAAGGCTAAAACCAAGAGTGCCGCTGTTTTATTCCGTAAGGCTAAAACCAAGAGTGCCGCCAGTTGTAACTTCTACAGTATATGTGATTAATTACAATGGAGGGCACAAGGTTTGTTGCTTAAATGAGACTCACGTGTGTCAAATTTTCACACACATACACATATATATATATATATATATACACACACACATACACATATATATATATATATATATATATATATATATATATATATACACACAAGTATAATTGAATGATGTTTGTTTGTGTGTGTATGGAAGTTCCACAATAACTCTCGATCGCTTTAACTAATCATGCAAAAAGAACAACATCGATGGCGCTTGAAAGTCCATTGGAACGTTTATAGAAGGCAGCCTACCAAAGACACCATTATAGGAGTACCAACATTAATCGTATTGTAAGTACGGTACGCATCAATTCGGATCAAAAATCCCTCACCTCGGGTGGTCCCTATATAAAGATACCTTTATACACACGTCCATGCATGCTTTCCAGTGAGTTTGGTACGCCTTTTTGGTCCCCTCTGCTTCCCTGATTTATTGGAATTTGAATAGTAATATTTTCTTACGATCCTTTTTGCTTTTTCTACAAACCCACAACGAGTCACATTCCGTTTGGAACATCAAACCAGTGGACGTGTCAAAAAGAAACCTTTATAGGAGTCAACATACCCCTCCAATTGTGAGTATGGTATGCAACTTTACCACTCTCCTATTGTGAAATCTATTTCTTAAGGTGTTCCTTACAAAATAAATCTTTATATATGTGATCCCACCCATCTCTATGTGAGTTTGGTACGCGACCCACCCAGATCCCTCACTGTTTTATACAAAAAATAATTTTAAAAACCTTTTATCAATCTGAGATATCTCACACGATGTTTCATATATTTTTATCTTAACACATCTGATCAACACTGAATATAACATTCACACTACGGAGTCAAGCGCCATCGATATTGTTCTTTTTGCAAGTTCTACAAGGGAGATACCCCAGTGATCCTCCATCAATATTGTGGCTGCATTCTAATGCCCCTTTCCCACTGCAGCTCTTAAACGGTAAATTGCAGTTTTTTCCCCACTATTTACCGTTTAAGGCTGCAGTGGGAAAGCGCCAGAGTTGATTTACCGGTTAAAGTTAACCGGTATTTCAACCCGTTTAAAAAGCAGAGTCCTACACGTTTATATACCGTTTTTTAGGCAGTGGGAATGCCTCTTAAACGGTATTTAAAATCCCACACTACTTCCCCCTCCCCTGGTACCTGCCCTGTGCCCACCCTCCCCTGATACTTACCTGCGTGGGGGATCCGGGCAGTGGGGTTCACGCACTGCTGAGGAGGCAGCGGGGTCCGGCATGGGCACAGTACTTTGGGTCCCTCTGCATGCTGGGCAGTGGGGACGCATCAGGGTCCATCCCGCATGGGCACTGTGCTGTGGGTGCTGGTGGTGCAGCAGGGTCCATTTGGGGTCCATTCAGCGTCGGGGCAGTCCCTGCAGCTGATGGGAACTAATAGTTCCCACTATGCGCATATCTAATGAGTGCCGTGCATATCAATGAGCCACTAATTACATATGTGCATATGTAATGAGCGGCTCATTGATATGCACAGCGCTCAGTAGACATGCGCATAGTGGGAACTATTAGTTCCCATCAGCTGCAGGGACTGCCCGGACCCCGAATGCACCACCAGCACAGTGCCCATGCGGGATGGACCCCGCTGCGTCCCCACTGCCCAGCATGCAGAGGGACCCAAAGTACTGTGCCCATGCCGGACCCCGCTGCCTCCTCAGCAGTGCGTGAACCCCGCTGCACGGATCCCCCACGCAGGTAAGTATCAGGGGAGGGTGGGCACAGGGCAGGTACCAGGGGAGGGGGGGGGGGGTATATTACTGGTTAATTACCGTTTTGTAGCTTTCACAAGGGGTTCAATGTGAAAGGTACAAAAACGGTAATTAACCAGTAATATACAGTTTACTACATGCAGTGGGAAAGGGGTTAAACCTGCTTTGACCCGTTTAAAGAACCGTTTAAAAAACCGGGTCAAAGCAGGTAGTGGGAAAGCAGCATAAGATAGCGCCTTGGGACTTTCTATTTGTTTTGTTCTTGCTTTAACTAATCATCTTCAAACCCACTGTATATATAAGAAAAACACATTAGACAATTCATAAAGGGACCTACTAAACCACCCGGTGGTAATGAGCACAGCTATAGTAGATGATTAACACAGAATCCCAATCACAAGTCTTCTCTCGTGAGCCACTGGCGATTGGTTGGCGGTGAAGGGGAATTAGTGCCAGTTATAGGCATATCGCTTCTGTTGTCAGAGAGTCTAAAGCAATAAAAATAAAGTAACGATTTTCCTTAGTTTTACGATTTTATTGTTTTTCTTTTCTTTTCATTTTTTATATGAATTAAAGACTCTTTCAGGAAGATTTCTCAATGCATTAGTTTTTTCTCAATTCATGAGAAAAGTGAATTTAATGGAAAAGGATTCCAAGAGCAAGTAGCTCATAAGAGAATCTGTCTGTTTGATAATAATAAAATTTTACTAACAGTACAAAAATAGAGGTTGTTTGAAGTCATTGACTTGGGATGAGAGAGAGAGACATTCGCAAAAATATGGTAGAATTCACCTAACAACTTGTCTGTATTTTCTGGGAGTTCTATTAAATATTGGATGTTGCTATGGGCAACCAATCGAATTCTATCTATTATCTACAAGAAAGTGCTAAATAAATTAGAATTAGATTCTGATTGGTTACTGTGGGCAACACCCCATCTTCAGTAGAACGCCCATCTTAGGGGGTAATTCAGGCACACTCGTCGTTGGCCGAATTCGCTCCCCCCATCCTATATGACGCATGTGCAATCCCCCAGAGGGAATGCCTTTGGCGTGTTTTACACTGCACCCCGCCCGATCGGAGTTAATGGGGGAAATTTACTAACCTAAAATCGTTAAAAAAAAAATCGTATTTTCATAGTAAAATACCAATTTTTTGGGCATATTCTTATTTTTGGCATTTACTATGCCAAAAATACGATTATTCGTATTCTTAGTAAATTTCCCCCAATGTCTGTTTTTTTTTACGTTAATAGAAATGTAAGACACTGAAAGTAATCAGTACTATTATTTAATTCCTCCTTCATAGTAGCATGATCTACCTGCTAATACATGATAATCTATATTGTAATTTTCAGGATGACAATATTAAAAAATAAATATATTAGTATTAGTAAAACAGCAGTTTGTACCCTTACACCAAGACTGTACAAGCTTCTCCAATTTACCATTGCGTCTGAATTTTTAATCAATCCCCACAGATCAAGTCGTCTGTGCCCTTTTTTTAAATTACAATTTGAAAAAAATGTGGCTTCTTTCTAAATCCCGGCATTCAGCTATTGTTGCATCAAAGAGACGGTGAAAAGCTCCGAGCAATTCTTGTGACCCTATTGATAAAGCTCAGCTGCACTCTGTGCAGATATTTCAGCCTTAACAAAACAAGCTTTGGATAAACGTACGGCTTCTGCTCTCAGGTTCTAAAGGTCCCCATGAAATGATACCTTAACAGAGATTGCCTCAATATTGTTTCCACATCCTGCCCTGCTGTTTTTTAATAGTAATTTAGAACGTTAAGCATTTGCCCTAGTGGCTGTCTGAAATTTTCAAAAAATCTGTTGTAAAGTGAGAGGGACAAAGGGGAATGAATGAGATCAAATTAAGTTGAACTAGTGGCCAGATGGGTCCCACTCTCCGCAGCAGAGCGCTCTATTCATAAAACCCTTCTCGAGGCGGAGTGCGTCTCTCTAGTGCTCGCAAAATGAGGAGAAAAAAAGGCCACACTTTTGAAAATGCGCATTACTCTCTGAATTTACATTTTAACCGTCCCGGCAAATTGTTTATTACACTGCGGGAAGACTTTCTTTGATCCATGATATTTGCACAAAACTATTATTAAATGGAATTGCTGGGAAGGAGCGCTCAGATTTCTGATGATTACATATTTTCCTTTACGGTTTAACCCTTTATCTTTATCTGCATTGATTTTGCTGAATAATAACGCAGATTTAGGGGCAGATTTATTAAGCTTGGAGAAGAGATAAACTGGAGATAAAGCGGAGAAAAGGTAAAAGGAGATAAAGCACCAGCCAATCAACTCCCAACTGTCTTTTTCAAACACAGCTGATTGGCTGGTGCTTTATCTCCTTTTACCTTTTCTCCGCTTTATCTCCAGTTTATCTCTTCTCCAAGCTTAATAAATCTGCCCCTTAGAGGGGAATTCAACTGCCGACCGAATTAGTAAGACACCCACCACAATTTTCGGTGGCAAGAGCACACTCAAAAATGCCATAAGGTAGCAAGCTCTTTTGGGCAAACAGGCCAGATGTAGGTTGCAAATTGCACTGAAGTTGCAATTTAGCACTTCATAGGCCATGCCCCCTTGCCATCAGGCCATGCCTCCAAATTTCGGGCGAGGTGCCAGGTGATTGGAAAGTAAACTACCTATGGCAGGTGCAGTTTCTCTGTCCCAGTATCACCTCCTGTGTGAGCAGTCAGGTTCCACCTTAGAATCAGGCCCAATGATGTCACCAGGAAGGTGACATCACTGGGCCTATCAGAGGTACTATTCTCCCTCTATGTGGGTCATGGACCCCCATGAGGGGGAAAACCCGTTGGACGGATCCCGACTGTCGGCAGTCGAACATTCGTTATTTCGATGTCGTATACTGACCGTCGGGATCCTGGCTGTCAGCCAGTCATCCGTCACCCATTACCACACACTTGGAAATATGGCTGTACGCTGCAAGTGAGCAGTATCTGCTGCTGCTTTACGTGCACAGGACTAGACATATACATTTGCCCGTATGAGGAGCTACTGTACACATATCTCTGCAGCCAGACTTCACCTATCCATAATTCATGGTTTGACCATCATTACCTGTTACATAGCAGTTTCTCTTACATGGGGGTTATTCTGGTTCACTGGCAGAGGCAAATTCCTTCTTAGATGGACAAAACCATGTGCACTGCAGGGGGGCAGATGTAACATGTGCAGAGAGAATTAGATTTGGGTGAGTTATTTTGTTTCTGTGCAGGGTAAATACTGGCTGCTTTATTTTTACACTGCAATATAGATCTCACTTTGAAGTAAAACCCCACCCAAATCTAATTCTCTCTGCACAAGTTACATCTGCCCCACCTGCAGTGCACATGGTTTTGTCTATTTGAGAAGGAATTTGCCAAAAGGAGTGAACCAGAATAACCCCCATAGTCACAAGAAGCGATGCAACAGGTGCGCCTGCAGTTGTGTAGTGGGTACACTGGACATGTGCCAAGCAAACACATGCACACCAAATGGACTTGCATTCAAAGCCATCTCAATCCGTTACCCACTATCTGAGCATAGGGGAAAATGGGCCTGATTCGGCATTGCGCGACTGTCGGACGTGTGTGCATGCGTCACTGCTGCAATGTGCGTGAGTGGATGCAATTCGCAGGTGATTGACAGGGAACATCCGTTTTCTTGGTGGTAACAGGGAGTGGCAGGAAAAATCGGACATGCCGGGACCATTTTTGAGGTGGTTATCACCCGCAGAATGCATTCCTGTATGAAGGAAATACGTCTCCGGTGTCTCAGTGGCGGCCATTTTGAGTTACCATAGACACACTGATGTTTTTCAAATCTGATGAAATGCAGGAAACATCCACGCCCTCAGTGTGCCTATGGACACACTGCATATATGTACACAGTTGCATAGGTTCCGGTGGGCATCTCTATAGACATCCCAGTGGCTGTTACATAAGCATATTTCATACATGCTCCACAATGGATGTATAATCGCATGGGACTTACGACCGTATTATGCGCGACTTTGAGATCAGATTCGTTCAATAATCCTGATATAACACATCCTGCTCTAAATTAAACACGACACAAGACGAGAGCCCTAAGCTGCACCATACGGCTCGTGCACCCGAACAATTTGACGGCTTCTGCAATGTGCTTTCACTTTGAGCTGTGACAGTTTTTCCCCCTCAAACTCTCCTCCTCACCCCCAGTCACTATCTGCTCCTAACCCCAATCTCTGTCTTCACAGCTCCCTCTCGCCATGTCCGCAAGTTTGAAACAGATCAGCATCCCTGCAAACATTGCTTTCACTTTCTGTTATGACATCTTTTAGCTCTCAAAGGAGTAATTTGGTCTGCCGAGTGGGCTCTAGTGGTCAGTGGCGGTACTTCACTTCCTAAAGGTTAAGAGTAGTTAGCCTTTTATATATACTCTATAGACTAGTCTAATGCCCCCCCTGCAGCACCTGGGGGCATTACTAGTTTCATTGTTAGTCTAAAGGCCCGTCTGACGGAAGGGTGAAAGTTTATGCTATTAACCACACTGTGCCCAACCACAGCTGCAGCAGCTAGAGCAAGTCTCTAACTATCCACCTTCCCTTCCTAACCACAGAAGGGCAGAAGCTGCTGCAGCAGGCTGAGCAAGTCTCTAACTATCCACCTTCCCTTCCCAACCACAGCAGGGCAGGAGCTGCTGCAGCAGGCACAGCAAGTCTCCAACTATCCACCTTCCCATCCCAACCACAGCAGGGCAGAAGCTGCAGCAGCAGCCAGAGCAAGTCTCTAACTATCCACTTTCACTTCTCAACCACAGCAGGGCAGGAGCTGCTGCAGCCAGACCAAGTCTTCAACTATCCACCTTCCCTTCCCAACCACAGCAGGGCAGGAGCTGCTGCAGCAGGCACAGCAAGTCTCCAACTATCCACCTTCGCTTCCCAACCACAGCAGGGGAGTTCCTGCAGCAGCACCCAGAGCAAGTCTTCAACTATCCACCTTCCCTTCCCAAACACAGCAGGGCAGGAACTGCTGCAGCAGGCACAGCAAGTCTCCAACTATCCACCTTCCCTTCCCAACCACAGCAGGGCAGGAGCTGCTGCATCAGTCAGACCAAGTCTTCAAATATCCACCTTCCCTTCCCAACCACAGCAGGGCAGGAGCTGCAGCAGCCAGACCAAGTCTCCAGTTATTCACCTTCCCTTCCCAACCACAGCAGGGCAGGAGCTGCAGCAGCAGGCACAGCAAGTCTCCAACTATCCACCTTCCCTTCCCAACCACAGCAGGGCAGAAGCTACAGCAGCAGCCAGAGGAAGTCTACAACTATCCACCTACCCTTCCTAACCACAGCAGGGCAGAAGCTTCTGCAGCCAGAGCAAGTCTTCAACTATCCAACTTCCCTTCCCAACTACAGCAGGGTAGAAGCTGCAGCAGCCAGACCACGTCTCCAGCTATTCACCTTACCTTCCCAACCACAGCAGGGCAGAAGCTGCTGCAGCAGCCAGAGCAAGTCTCTAACTATCCACCTTCCCTTCCCAACCACAGCAGGGTAGGAGCTGCTGCAGGCACAGCAAGTCTTCAACTATCCACCTTCCCTTCCCAACCACAGCAGGGCAGGAGCTGCTGCAGCAGGCACAGCAAGTCTCCAACTATCCACCTTTCCTTCCCAACCACGGCAGGGCAGAAGCTACAGCAGCAGCCAGAGGAAGTCTCCAACTATCCACCTTCCATTCCCAACCACAGCAGGGAAGGAGCTTCTAAAGCCAGCCAGACCAAGTCTTCAACTATCCACCTTCCCATCCCAACCACAGAAGGGGAGAAGCTGCTGCAGCAGCCAGAGCAGGTCTCCAACTATCCACCTTCCCTTCCTAACCACAGCAGGGCAGAAGCTGCTGCAGCAGCCAGAGCAAGTCTCTAACTATCCACCTTCCCTTCCCAACCACAGCAGGGTAGGAGCTGCTGCAGGCACAGTAAGTCTCCAACTATCCACCTTCCCTTCCCAACCACAGCAGGGCAGGAGCTGCTGCAGCAGGCACAGCAAGTCTCCAACTATCCACCTTTCCTTCCCAACCACGGCAGGGCAGAAGCTACAGCAGCAGCCAGAGGAAGTCTCCAACTATCCACCTTCCATTCCCAACCACAGCAGGGAAGGAGCTTCTAAAGCCAGCCAGACCAAGTCTTCAACTATCCACCTTCCCATCCCAACCACAGAAGGGGAGAAGCTGCTGCAGCAGCCAGAGCAGGTCTCCAACTATCCACCTTCCCTTCCTAACCACAGCAGGGCAGAAGCTGCTGCAGCAGCCAGAGCAAGTCTCTAACTATCCACCTTCCCTTCCCAACCACAGCAGGGTAGGAGCTGCTGCAGGCACAGTAAGTCTCCAACTATCCACCTTCCCTTCCCAACCACAGCAGGGCAGGAGCTGCTGCAGCAGGCACAGCAAGTCTCCAAATATCCACCTTCCCTCCCCAACCACGGCAGGGCAGAAGCTGCAGCAGCAGCCAGAGGAAGTCTCCAACTATCCACCTTCCCTTCCCAACCACAGCAGGGCAGGAGCTTCTAAAACCAGCCAGACCAAGTCTTCAACTATCCACCTTCCCTTCCCAGCCACAGCCAGGCAGCAGCTGCTGCAGCAGCCAGAGCACGTCTCCAACTATCCACCTTCCCTTCCCAACCACGGCAGGAGCTGCAGCAGCCAGGCCAAGTCTCCAGTTATTCACCTTCCCTTCCCAACCACAGCAGGGAACAAGCTGCTGCAGCAGCCAGACCTAGAATCCACCTTCTCTTCCCAACCACCGCAGGGCTGGAGCTGCAGCAGCCAGACCAAGTCTCCAGTTATCCACCTTCCCTTCCCAACCACAGCAGGGCAGGAGCTGCTGCAGCCAGGGGTGGATTTAGGGATGAGGGCGCCCCTAGGCACAACAATAATGTTTACTAAGTAGGACAGTTTTAGAGGCAGTATCTGCATGTCCTATCCATTTACACTCTATTTAAGATGGAATATAGTACAGTACAGTGGATATTTTGCAGTTATTGGTACATTTTGGGCTGACAGTACTATCACAGGCATCCAAGTGCCGCCCCCAAACATGTGCCGCCCCTAGGCCGGTGCCTCACGTGCCTAATGGGAAATTCGGCTCTGGCTGCAGCAGGTACAGAAGATCCCGAAAACCCTCAATCAATAAGTAAACAATAAAGAGAAATAATAACCGACTGTGGTTCAATCACACAATTTATATATATATATATATATATATATATATATATATATATATATATATATATATATATAGAGAGAGAGAGAGAGAGCGTCCGATTCACAGACCACTGCCGATGAGTCGCTTATTCATTTAAGTTTTTCAAAAAGTTTTGTAGAATGTTTTTCATTTAATGGACCCTTATAGGCCTTTAAGGGTCAACTTAAGGGAGTCTGTTTATTGTGTTGTATTGAGAACCATTTGATGACGAGAGACCATTGAATGACGTTTGACCCGTGCGGGCGTTTACTGCATATGTTCACATCCTAGCGTCCGCTCGGCTGTGAACATATACAGCCTAGCGAACAGGTCTGAATTAGGCCCATATTCTGTACTCGGAGTGGATGCCGTGCACACAGGAGATTGCTGCATCCTGATTAGATAAGTAGTCATAGTCTGTGTATAGTTCTTTATGCCCCATTAGTATTATAGCAAGTCTCAGGACCCACATGTTAAGGCACTTAATCAAAGGCAATGGGTCGAAAATCATGTCCTGCTCCTCTCATATTTGATTCATTCCTCCCAGATAGAGAAAAGTAAAAAACACATTACTTGCGTCGGGAGAGAACATGCATTATCTGCTAAGCAGTGGCAGAACTATCACCGTGTCTTGCCCTCTGGGTACCAGCCGGGCCGGACATGTATTTCCTGGCGCCTCCATTGGTGATGGGATTTCTCATTTTTCTCCCCACTGGCAGACAATTATTTATTTTGTCTTTAAATCTCTTCTTAAAGATATAGTGCAGCCTCCTCTTCATGTGTCACTTATTTCATTGCCGGCTTCAGGCGCTGAGCTCAATGTACTGAATTCCCTCCGCCAAAAAACAATCATATCATCTAGCCATACAAAGAGACAAAATGCTCCAGCTTGATAAATAAGAACTCATTCAGCTTAGACAAAGTGTGCTTATAATTCTAATAAAAATGTGTTTGCAAACATGGCAGGTAGTAATGGGAATAATATAGTATACTATACTAATATAGTATACTGTACAGGACGAAGATCCAGTCTCTGTCTGCTGATTGTATATACAGTATAAAATAGAGTACCGGCTCCCTCCATCATATTTCCACATAAGTATATTGTGGAAATTCCAGACCAGGTTTTAGATCAGAGGCAGCAAAAGACATTTAGATCCAGTCCAGGTTTCCTAATTGATGTGATCTGGGTTGGACTGATTAAGCAGCACCTGTGCTCTCCTGATATTAGTGTTTCCAGGGCAGAGTGTCATTGCTCTTGATGGTACCATACCTAGCTTAATGATAGGCCAAATGTAGGTTCAATTTTCACCTAGGGTGCTGAGAAGCCTTACACCGGCCCTGTGTATAGGAGTTTATCCTGTATACGTTTATCAGGACTGGGCTGTACAGCTAGCAGTCAGCATTTAAAACAGATCTTTGTCACTGACAGAACACTCTAGACCAGTGATGGAGAACCTTGGCAACTCCAGCTATTGTTGAACCACACATCCCAGCATGCTTTGCAACAGTTCAAATAGGAACACTGTTGCAGGGCATGCTGGGGTGTGTAGTTCAACAGGAGCTGGAGTGCCAAGGTTCTGGTCAGGGATGAGACCATGAGGCTAATTCAGACCTGAAATCGCAAATTCGAAGGGGCAGGGCTTAGTTAAGCACCCCCCCCCCTCCAATAAAGTCAAATCCCGCCTTGCAAATTAATGTGTTCGCTGTGACAATGCATGTGTATGGATAAAAATCTATAAGCAGCCATGCAAATATGTCCAAAGCCCATCGTATCAGGCTCACCATCGATGATCTTTTGCACTGGGCACCAGTCATCGCAGGCGCAGAGTAGCCAGATACTCACTCTGCAGTGTGAGGAAAAAGGCATATCCAGCCTGGAGCTGACGTCACACACCCTCCCCTAATACCGGCATATCCGGCCTGGAGCTGACGTCACACACCCTACACTAATACCGGCGTATCCAGCCTGGAGCTGACGTCACACACCCTACACTAATACCGGCGTATCCAGCCTGGAGCTGATGTCATACACCCTCCCCTAATACCGGCATATCCGGCCTGGTGCTGACATCATACACCCTACACTAATACCGGCGTATCCAGCCTGGAGCTGACGTCACACACCCTCCCCTAATACCGGCATATCCAGCCTGGAGCTGACGTCACACACCCTACACTAATACCGGCGTATCCAGCCTGGAGCTGACGTCACACACCCTACACTAATACCGGCGTATCCAGCCTGGAGCTGATGTCATACACCCTCCCCTAATACCGGCATATCCAGCCTGGAGCTGACATCACACACCCTACACTAATACCGGCATATCCAGCCTGGAGCTGACGTCACACACCCTCCCCTAATACCGGCATATCCAGCCTGGAGCTGACGTCACACACCCTACACTAATACCGGCGTATCCAGCCTGGAGCTGATGTCATACACCCTCCCCTAATACCGGCATATCCGGCCTGGTGCTGACATCACACACCCTCCCCTAATACGCTCAGGCACACCCAGCGTCCCCCGGACACTCCCAGCATTTTCCCAGGCACACCTGAGTTCTTCTTCACTTTCCCACTAAACGTCCGGTTTCCACCGCCAGACGCTGACTTCCTTTCAATCATTTTGCAAACTGCGTGCGAATAGAAAAAGTAGCCCTATCTAATTGCAAGACAGACTCGCGCATGCTTAATACAGGCTGTACACATGCGTAGTGTTTCGGTAATAATCTGCCGTGCAAATCCACAGCCTTGCGATCATGTCTGAATTACCCCCATGTACGCACAGGCTAGTGTAATTTTAAAATTGTGAACTGAAACCCGGGCTCGGGAGGATCACAGGCTAGTATGGTATAAGCTTTTCCCATTGACAGTTCAGTGTCTACGTCGACATTGACAAAAGGCCGACATGAAAAACATTGATACATGAAGAGATCAACATGAGTTTTTCACTTTTTTTTCCTTCATGTTTTTGGACTTTTTCATGCTTTAAAATCCAAGTACACTCTGATTTGGAAGGGTAAAGTGTAGAAAAGAGTTTGTTCCAAATATTTGCGCAGACACACCACCCGTGCTGCCTTTGGTCACATGGTCTTCACCTTAGACCCACCAATACAATAGCAGGCAAACAAGTTTTTGGGTTCCACTGGTGCTTAAGCAGGGCTAAATTAACAATGGGCCTGATGGAGCTACAGCTCCAGGCCCACTCTCCAAATCTGTAGATGAGGACTGGGGCTTTCCAACGAGCACAGCCTCGTGTCACTAGCCCCCCGGGAACCGGAGATACCGCCGGGCAAACCTAGAACGTTTTCCCCATAGGATAACATACAGTAGGACCCGTTAATTCCAACCCCCACCCAGTTCCGATGTCTGCAAGTTCCCCCTCTGGCATCACAGAAGCTCAAGGTTGATCTCATTCAAACCCAAATCGCTGATCCTTTAATCTGATACCAGGCTGGTTCATATGGGTTAATTGGTTTCAGAGATATTGCGGGTAAACCGATTTTTTTTTTTCATTTCTGAAATTTAATTTCATGGCTGTTCATGTTGTTTGAGGGCAGATTTCTCTGGAACCAAGCACCCCAGTTTCATGGGACCAACATCATTCAAAGCCCACTTAAAAGTGCTTCAATATGATACTGGTCTCATGTAAATGGTCATTTGGTTCTGAAGATATAGCCGGTTAAACTATATAGCCGGTTAAAGGGGGGGAGGGGGTGGTTTTCTCTCCCCTTCACACCAGAAAATGCAGGGACTAGGCTGGTGTAAAAGGGGCCAACCTGGGAATGTCCCTGCATGATCCTGGGACCATATTCCCGGGTAAGTCCCAGAAAGGGTTATTATTTTAAATAGCCGAGACCTGCAGTGCTCTGAATACAGCCGGCAGCCCCCCTGCTCTCTGCCCAGCTGTCAATGGCTTTCACTTCTGCCCGGCGGCTGTACCCCAGTTACCGTGAGCATGTAATTCCCAAATGAATTCAGGGGAGTGAAGGAGAGGGTGCCGGCTCCACAATCCCATCCTTCCCAATTGTCACGCTTTTCGCGGGAACGTCCTGGGTTTTTGGGACATTTCTCCATCCCGCCCAGATCCGGCAATGTATAATTGTAATCATCGGTGCTACAGAGCAATAATCATAGAACGTACTGTGGGTCTGATTCAGGCCTGTTTGCTAGACTGCCTAGTGGAGAGGTAAACGCCACCCGACTGAACTCCGCCATTGAAAATGAGGCCAAATTTGGACCCAAACTAATGGGTCCGATTTGGCCTCTGTATGAGTTCGGACTGCTGGTTGTGGATGGCACCGGAAGTACAATCTTATACTGTCTCAGGAACTAGGGGTAAAATGTGATAGGATGAGAAATTTGGTAAAAAATGTCCAGGTTTTTTTAAAGCGGCAATCATTTACACTGCAAAATCAGATTGAATTTGCAGTGTAAATGATTGCCACTTTAAAAAAAGGCATGACATGGGGAGCCAGATAACAGCTTGACTGTCAGGATTCCGACAAATGCTAAACAGTCGGGATCTCGACTGACAGGGGCTATTCTGTCTTGTGGGGGTTCAGGACACCCATAGAGGAAGAACAGAACCTATGGCGAGCCCACAAGGGGATTTTTGGTGCTCACACCCCTGTCAAGAGTACCGGCACCCGGGATTCCAATGTCGGTATACTGATCATCGGAATCCCAACTGTTGAGCCGTCATACCACACCCCCCTAGCATGACCACTGCTCTTCCAATGGAGCTTTGCATTCAGTGGTGTAGCTAGGGCAAGGAGGGTTTTTTTTTGCTGGCACCGCAGTATCGCAGGGTCACGTCAAATTCCATGCGGCATGGTCATCCGCATGGAATCCTCTAAAATGGCCCTGCAAAAATGGCCGCTTCCGTTCCTACTGGACAGAATAAACTGTAACCCATGACCACTGCGCAGTTTACGATATATATATCACCAGGTGCACCCACACTCGGACTTGGAATGAGGCCCAGCATGCCCTCTGATAATGTATTGATTATTAATATATATCTCAATTTATCCATAATTCCATTAGCTCCCATCTGCGCCGCTAGTACCCTGCTCCTGGCCTAAACATTACGCGTCATTAGAGAGCGGACGCCATGTTGGAATGTCTAACATCGTTGTATGTTTTATTGCTCTCAGCGAGTTGAAGATTGTCCGACTGTTCTGTCATTTCTGGTAAATGGCTGTACAGCGGCAGCACTCTGTAATGTCACGTTTTGTGTAAATCAAACATTTCCTGTCATGTTGAGAGCCAGTTTTAGGCTAATGTATTTTATATTACTTATGTTTTTACCCTGCAGCTTTTTCATATGGGCTATCGGAGAAGCGTCTTGGAAAGAACATTATCTGTAATTATAGCACATGGTAAAATGAGATGATCAAACTGGGACCCTCAGCATCAAAGCAAATCAACGAAAAGGATCTGGATAATGATATCAGGATTAAAATGTTATTAAAATAAATAAAGGCAGAACTTTCATTGTGGTGCTTGGGTCACAGTACATAGGCCTGATTTGCGTTATGGCGCAGGTGAAACGATAACGTGGTAGAATGAGGTGTGGGGGTGGTTGGGAGGGGGGGCAATATCAGCTATCTGACCCTGTTGCGGCCAATGGGGTAACTAGAAATTTTGCACCCCTCTGCCAAAAAAGTTTCTAACACTCCCCCCCCCCAGGTATATTATAATTTGTTTACCTACATGCTCGTTGCCAGAGGATTATTGCTCATTGCCAGGGGTTACATGCAGTGGCAGCCCATAGAAGTTAAATCACAGTCCCGGTGCTTATACAATACAGAGGTCAGGCACCACGACCGACGCATGCGCAGTACCGACCTAAGCACTGCCCCTGGATCTATAGGTTGCTTCGGCTGCCCTCGTAGGGAGGGATCACTTCCCAATGGGACTGCCTTGGGTGACTGGCAGGTCGGACTTCCAATAGGAAGTCACTGCCAGTCACAGTGAGGACAGTGCAGTCTCACAGACAGCATCTGGCTTCACTTGGGCTGAGAACAGTGGCGGATTTTACTGGGGGAGGGGGGATGCAATCCTGCAGGCCATAGGTAAAAACCACCACTGGTTACATGCTCATTGCCAGGGGTTTCTTGCTCATTGCTAGTGGTTACACCTACCTCCAGGAACAGAGTCTCTCCTGAAATGGGTCATGTTGGGAGGTATGGGTTTCCTGCTCATGCCAGTGTTTTCTTGCTCAACGGCAGGGGTTACATGCTTATTGCAATTAGTTACATGCTCGTTGCCAGGGGTTACATTCTCGTTGCCAGGGGTTTCTATGCTTGCAAGCACACAAGCGTTCCCAGAATCTGACACTTCCGTATAATGCTGTACATGCTGTGCTCCCCTGACCAAGACCATATTTATATATGTGTGTATATATATATATGTGTGTACTGTATATATATATATATATATATATATATATATATATATATATATATACTGTATATATATATATATATATATATATAGAGAGAGAGAGAGAATTGGGCAGCATATACAACCCTTGCCCACCCCCAGATTACCCTCCCTATTACTCTACTCTCTCATCATAGCCCCACACATCACCTTATTGCAGATCATCATTGGGAATCAGCAACGTTGTGCTGGGTTGGAGGACTGTGTTCCCCTTCTAGAACTTTCATCTCTGGTGCATGTCCCCCAGAAATCTGCTTGCACAACATATTTGGGGTGTGATTTAGAGAGTGATGTCAGCAGTCACAGACCGCAGCATCACTCCCAGGGGGATGCAGCACTAGGAGGAGGTCCGTTCTCCACTTGTTCTGCCCTTGCACAGAATGGATTCCCCCCATTAAAAACAGGGGACTCCGGGGCAGCGCCGACATATGGGATACGACACCAGGCTGCGGTTGTATCCCAGACAATTATGTCAGTAAATTGGTTAAAGACTTAATTTGCTTCATGTCACGTATATAATCCTGGAGGTTATTAAACGTGACACTGAATTCAATAATTCAGAGAAGCTAACCAAATTTACTAACATTCGTGGCAGGTCAAGAAGATCAAAATAACCCTTCAAAACTTCTTTGACGTTGAGCATCGACCTACCGCTGTAGCACTTACCAAATTTTTGGGCTTCCAGATGTATGTTCCCTTAATTGTTTGCTCAATTTCCTAAAAAGATAAACTAATTCATCAAGGGACGCTGGGGCTTCTTCGCCTGCCAACTTAAGGCTGATCTTTTTTGGAGAGCTCGTGTGAAAATAGGCAAGATGCAAAATGTAGTGGCCTACTGTCCATGGTGCCCTCTCATACAGGTAACCAGTTAGTAGAAGTAGGAGAGACCCAACCAGGGACCATCATAGTGTTTGTGGAAGCGTAGATCTAATGGTTAGGTCATTCCAGACAGAGGCGAGGCAGGACGAAGAGAATAAATAGATGCTCTGGGATTCCTTGGCTAGTTTGGAGATGAACGTCCCAGTCTGTATTTGGAACTGAACATCACACTGGTAAAGAGAACATTTCCTTTTGTAGCAGGGTGAGGAGACACGGCCTGATTAAAGGTTCCAGGTGCCCTAAGCTAATACACATGTAGCTCCCCGTGTAATGCTGCTATACACACCTGTATGGGCGCTCAGGGCCTTGCCAGTCTTACTACCCATGTGCATGTAAGGAAGGTTATACAACTGGCATGTAGGATCTAATGCTTGTGGCATGTGAGGAGATATTGGCTTTAGGCTGCCCGGCTGGCGCTGTAGCACAATGTACATAAAGTAATGGTTCCAGTTACATTATGTGCATGCTGATTACGGACAGGTGTAAACACCTCCCCAATTACCTAGGGTATATAAACCCACATATTGAGCTCCAGATATACACCTTGAAAAAGCTGTTTATACAGCGAAACGCGTCGGTGGATTGGTGCTATACAATTGTGTCACCCAGACCTTGCTGTCCCCTGATGACCAGAAAGGAATTTGTTTTTATCCACAACCATTTATGGGTTCTCTGCACCAGGAGATTATCCTCAACCATTCGGCTAATAGTGAGAACGGCATATTCAACCTGCTGACACCATACAGCTCCTGCCATCCCACTGGAGGAACGCCACCTCGCCATCCATTGGAGGACCCTGGAAAACATTGGTACCAACAGACTGCCACACACCCTACCATTCATCCCAACTTGTTTGGACGCAAACATTCCATTGGACAGGTCAAAACCAGAGGACACGGATATGAATATATACCCTAAATGCACCATTACTCTTTGAAATCATTTTATTATAATTTTTTTATATATTTTTTTTCGTTGAGCATGCTATATATGTAAAAATTCTCTGCAAATGTGTTTATTAAATTTATAGTAATTTTTCTTGGCAAATTACAGTATTTTTATTGCTTAGCGCAGCATACCACCTATCTTTCTTTGTATACATATATTGTTTATAGGGCTTGATACCCCTTATTCATTTCTGCTGCTTGAGTAAAACCACTCATTCCGACTAGTGCCCTAATCCGATACCTAGATATCACACTCCTGCTCCAGCCCCCTGGCAGTCACCTTAAGTACATTACCACCTACAGTACATCGGGCTGGGTGATAGCTAAACAGCATTAATGTTTTTCCTCGGTTGTCATCTGCAAGTCACCACCCAGTCCTGGCACCCCCGGCCTCAGCCTATTGGTTACTCAGGCACTGTGAGGATCGGATATACCGCCAGATACACTGCCAGTGTAGGCAATGGCAAGAAAAAGGTGCAGGGACAGAACTGTCATTATAATCTACAGTATACGATGACACACAACAAATAATGTGACTCCATTTGATGAGACAGACTTTGCCCAAACTTAATTACGTAGTCCTGTCTGGATTACTTCTTTTGACCTGTCCAAACTATAAAACAACGAGAGAGATAAAGTCATTTTGAATGACAATTAGTAGCTGATTGGTTGATCTCTCTCCACTTGATCTCACCCCATGTTTTGCCTGAATGAAGATCCAGTACTGTCACCCGCTGTGGATATAGACCCACTATGTTACTAGCAGTTGGAACTACCTTATATGAGGGACAGTATCTAATGGATGTCCAGTCCTGAACCCCCAAATTGCCACCTCTGGGCAACTGCTGACACAAGAAGGATGACAAAGCAATGGACAAGTACGCTTTTTAGTGTTGTTTTATACCAGCATCCTGCCCCTATTTCTACCACCTGATCTAAGTACGTTATTGAAACATCTTAGCAACATATTAATAGCAACTCCAGAAGTGAACACGCTATAAAACATTGGACTACTGTAAGTTGTCAGTTACATATCACTATGTACTTAGGAGCCATTAGTTCCAGGCCCCATTAAGGAGCTGACTCTGCTTCTCCCACGAGCCACAATGCACCCAGATCTTGTCTATTTTAGCATTTTGTACATGCGCAGAGAAAACAAAATTGCTTCTGTGCGTGCGCTGGATCAGATAACACGAAAATGCCCATTGTTATCTAGTGCATGATCAATGATCAATGATCCGCACTTTCCGTGAAGTCTTCCATCTTTGGCGGTACCTGGGTGGTAATATTGTGATCACATTGTCTCGTGGGTGTGTCATGGGATTGTCATGGGCGTGGAAGCGGACTGTAGCATGTGGACGTCGGTGGGATGCCAGTAGGCAATCACAGCCGTCCAGAAAAGTTGCCTGTAGACCATTTTTGCAGACAATCTCCCACAGTCAGCGGAAGTTGATAAACTGCTCAGACGTAATGAATGAATCGTGTTGTACCGTAGCTTTCTCTGCCCACCCATAAAAGTGTATTTTACAGTTGTGTTACTACGAGTCTACGCCAAGAGGCTCGCCCTAATGAATCTGTCACGGGTGCTATTGATTGACATGCCAGTGTAAGTGAGACATGCGATTCCGATTGACTTCCTAATTACTCCTACTGTGATGTCTCACCCACTGGTAAGGCCAGAGGTTAATAGTTTTGATGTTCAGCCATTGCTGCCTCTGGAAGCTACAGTTAAATGCACTCCCTGCAAGTCAATATCTGAATCAAGTTCTCAAGGCTATAGCAAAGAGGATCAATTAAACCCCTCTCGCCGGTCTTCAGCTGCGTCTGACAAGAAGAGTATGATGAGAAGACAATTAACTCCGTCACTGCCGCAGGGGGCATTATATGCATTGCTAAGCAATAAACTACAAGCCAATCCGACAGCACAGGCACTAAAACTTTCATTTGTTATCACAGCTGCCTGGCCTGAATGAGATAAGTTATGTTCAAACTTCTCTTATCAATGAATTATCTGATGAGCCCAGGTAGGAAACTTATGGTGATTCAGGATCAATCGGAAAGGGGCCGAATTTTAGTCTGCTCCGATTTTTTGAGGACTGCACCTGTGCGATGATGCGAATATGCAGCCCGCCCCCTGCGCAGACGCCTTTGGCGAGTATCACACTCGCTGAGACATTTGCATGGGTAGAGGAGGGGGCGTCGTCAGGGGAACGCCCAGAATTTTATGGGCGTCACCAGGAAAATGCTGGGCGTCGCCCTGGGAACACGGGTGAGTCAATGCTTGTCGCGGGCGGATGGCTGATGTCACATGATCTTTGGTGGACCCCGACAGAAATAAAAGTCAGTTTAGACTGACTGTTATTTCTAAAGGGGGCGGGGTGATTTATCTCCCCTTTGGCAGCATGTGAGGGGATGTGCTCGCGTACGTTCCCTCACATGGTACCGAGGAGATTTGGGTGGTGGACGGCATTTCAGGGCCCGCTAAGCAGCAAACCACCGCTGCTTAGCAAGTCTTGGGCAGCTTGGGCACTTGGTATCAAAATAATACTCTTTATAGCACTCTAAGGGGGCGATTCAGTACAGCTTGCTAAGCAGCAGTCGTTCGCTGCTTAGGGAGAGGCTTAACACCGCCCAGTCGAACATCACTTCTTACAGTCTATATGGCTTCGGGTATTGGCAATTTTTGTTTTTACTTGCCGTGGATGCGTACTTAGAATGAAGAGGATGGGATCCGCACCAGAGGATTTTCTTCTGGAGAAAGGGAATGATCCTTCGGATCAAGGTAGGTGAGTATCAGTATGATTGGCTCCTGATGTAATAAAGTTTTAAGGTGTGTGTATCTCTTTATTGGGCTATTGGTTCTGCAGTGGAACTAAGAGTCCCAGCATGACCATTAATGCCCCGCATGCTGGGACTTGTAGTTTTCCAAGTCCCAGTATGCGGGGGAGGCTTGCTAGGACTCATAGTTCCACAGCAGAACCCAATAGTTAATAATTCTCTTTTTGCATAATGGAATCAGCCCGGTGCCCATCACCCTGAGGCACTGGGGACAGCCCTGGGTTAATTGAATGGGGGGTCCCCATTGCCCCAGGGTCCCTGCCTGGCCTGACCAACCACAGGGTGAATGCTTTGGACAGGGGAACTAATATAAATAGTTTCCCCCAGCTGTGGCATCATCCTGCTGGCTGTTTGGGCCTCATTACTAAATTTTGTCCCCTGTATTTTGGGAACCAGGGCTGGCCCTTGAGCCTGGTACTGGTTTTAAAAATTCTAGTGCTGGTTACGTCCATGGGGGGGGGGGAGCGGCTTCCCTGCCCAGAGCCGCCACTAGTAATGTTGTGGCCTGGGACGACCTTCAGCCCAGGCCCCCAGTGGCACCTCCCCCTCATGCGCGCCGGCACACACCCCCCCTCGCGCACCAGCACCCCCCCCCCATTACTATTAATTACCAGCGGTGGCGACGGCGCAGCATCTTCTCCCTCCAGGACTCGGGGCTCGGAGCACTTACTGCACAGTGCAGCCTGCAGAGTGCCGAGCCCCTCTGTATCCTAGGCTCGGCGCTCTGCAGGCTGCACTGTGTATTGTGCGTGCCTGGCTGCCTGCGCCGGGTGTGGGATACTGTGTGTGTGTGTGTGTGTGTGTGGGGGGGGGTGGTTCCATGCCACTGTGGGCAGCTGCCCGGGCCCCTGCAGAGGACGGGGCCCGGGACAGCTGTACCCCTGGCACCCCCCTGTCGGCGGCCCTGTCCCTGCCTGTCTCCACTTCAGTGAGATGGGCAGGGGATCTGGGGAGCTAGTGGCTGAGCAGGGCAGAGGGCTGCTACAGCTTCTGACAGAACGGGGCACGGGAGCTTCTCCTGCAGGCGCACCCCCTTCTTGTGCTCTGGCAGCGAGTGACGATTGGCGATACAATCTCCAGGAGCAGTCCATATGAGAGCTGCTCCTTCTGTATGTATTAAAAGAAGTCCACAAAGATGCTCTCTGTACTACATTGAGGTCACAAAGATGCTCTCTGTACTACATTGAGGTCACAAAGATGCTCTCTGTACTACATTGAGGTCACTAAGAGGCTCTCTGTACTACATTGAGGTCACAAAGATGCTCTCTGTACTACATTGAGGTCACAAAGATGCTCTCTGTACTACATTGAGGTCACAAAGATGCTCTCTGTACTACATTGAGGTCACAAAGATGCTCTCTGTACTACATTGAGGTCACAAAGATGCTCTCTGTACTACATTGAGGTCACTAAGATGCTCTCTGTACTACATTGAGGTCACTAAGATGCTCTCTGTACTACATTGAGGTCACAAAGATGCTCTCTGTACTATATTGAGGTCACAAAGAGGCTCTCTGTACTACATTGAGGTCACTAAGATGCTCTCTGTACTACATTGAGGTCATTAAGAGGCTCTTTGTATTATATGTTGCAAAGTTGCACTCTCTGTTACATGTCATTAAGATGCCTTCTTTATTATATAGGCATACCTTACACTCTCTGTATTATATGGTGGTCACAAAGATGCTCTCTGTATTACATGGTGGTCATTGAGCTGTCCATTGTATTAGATGTTTTTTTACTAAGGTACTCTCTGTATTATATGGTGGTCACTAACACGCTCTCTATTACATGGTGGTCACTAAGGTACTCTCTGTATTATACGGTGGTCACTAACACGCTCTCTATTACATGGTGGTCACTAAGGTACTCTCTGTATTATACGGTGGTCACTAACACGCTCTCTATTACATGGTGGTCACTGAGATGCTCTCTGTATTACATGGTGGTCACTGAGATGCTCTCTGTATTATATGGTGGTCACTAACATGCTCTCTGTATTATATGGTGGTCACTAACATGCTCTCTATTACATGGTGGTCACTTAGATGCTCTCTGTATTATATGTTGGTCACAAAGATGCTCTCTGTATTACATGGTGGTCATTATTATCTGTCCATTGTATTATATGTGTATCATCTAAAATTATATGGTGGTCACTAAGAAATGGGGGAAATGTACTAAGATCCTCAAATACGACCGATACCAGGGACGAGTTCATATGACCAGCATTGGTCGTATTTTCAGGAAAATAGAATTTGTAAATAGGGCAGGTTTACTAATCTTCCCTATTTAAGGACTTTAATTAGCCCTATGGAGTAGGCGGCCGTATGCCCTGTACTTGTATTCGTATTTGGTGGCCGTATACTCTATATATGGCCACTAAATACAAATACCAGTTGGCAGCCTGCACGGATCAGTCAGATCTGTGCAGGCTTCAGTGTAAAAAAATATAGCTTGGGCTCCCCCCCGGACCTTGGGGGTGATTCTGGTTGATTTGCTCGGATGCAAATTTGCATCCTTGCGAGTCAGCCAGATCCCGTCTTGGGAATGGTGGTACGCTGGCCCACCATTCGCACGGCGGGTACGTTCGTGCGGCATGTAAATGGATGTTTTTTCACAGCCTGCTGGTGAACACCCACATCGTCTTCTTTTGTTTTGCCAAGCCCGTAGATGCCTACATGGACCCAAGTGGACGCAATCTATGCCTAGGAGGATGTAAGTATGGTTTCTTCCACAGGTACCCACAGTGCATTTCTACTGGAGAAAGGGACAGATCTACAGCCCACAGCCCAGGGATACCGGGGACAGTTCTGGAGAGGGGGGAACCCCTTCAATTGTGGGGGGGGGGGGCACTCCCCCAAGCCCCCTGCCCAGGCTGACCGGTCAGGGGGTAAGGCTTTGGCTGCGGGACCTTATATCATAAGTGTCCCCCAGCTGTGGCATTAACCTGCTGGCTGGTTGGGCCTGGTGCTGGTTCTTAAAATACAGGGGACCCCTACTCATTTTGTGCCATATATTTTGCCAACCAGGACCGGCTCTTTGAGCCTGGGGCTGGTTATGCCCATGGGGGGGGGGGGGACCCCACACCGTTTTTTTTAAATATTTATTTATTTTGTCTTTTTTTTTACACTGCAGTCATGCAGGCTTCTGCCAAATACGCCTGGAAAAGGAAGTGTATTTTCCAGGCGTATTTTAACGGCAATTAGCAGCCATATCCTGGTAATTGTCTGTAATTAGCGGCAGAATATTACATCCGGCCACTTAGTAAATTAGGAATCACCATTCTTTTGAATGGTGATTCCTATTCATATTCTTTTGATGGTGTATACATTCGTATCCGTAAATACAAATACAAATATGCCATGAATACAAACTGACGTATTTTCGTCAGAGTAAATGCCAAAAATACGAAAACATATAAAATTGGCGTATTTTTTTAATACAAATATGCCTATTTTATAGGAATTTTTGTTAGTAAATTTCCCTCTCTCTGTTTTATATTTTGTGGTCAACAAGATGTCCTCTGTATTATATTAGGATCACTAGATTGCTACAGGTATCTTTATTAAATTGCACACACTAAATTGCTTTTTTATTTTTCAATATAACACTTTTATGTCACAATTCATTGCTCCCTATATTATATGATGGTTAATAAAACATAGATCTCGTGATAAGTATTTTTTTATTCATTAAGCAGCAATAAAAAAATCCCACTTATCACTGGATCAATATGCAGTTCAGCTAAAAAGCAAATGATGGATCAGTGTGAGTCCACCATACACACACACACACACACAGACACACACACACACACACACACGTCAGTCATTGTTATATGGTGACTCTCTAAGGTAAACAGAGGGATGTCGGCAGTTCTGTCTCAAGCCACAGGACCAAAAAGTCGCACAGTGGAATATGACAATACATCCTCTTATGGGTGTACAGTTTGAGTATCCCTTATCCAAATATCTGTTATCCAAATTATTCAGAAAACCATACATTCCAGAAAGTGCGAAAAAAAATGTCTTGCTAAAAAGCTACTGGGGACATCTGTAACAGCACTACTGAAGACATTTATTTATTAACAGTTTCTTATATAGCGCAGCATATTCCGTTGCACTTTACAAAGGGGACAGTGATACAACAAAACAGGGTATTTACAGACAGTCAAAATGTAGAAGGGCCCTGCTCGCAAGCTTACAATCTATAGGGAAATAGGCATTGATACAAAAGGATAGATACTGTATTCTTTATTGCATTGATTCCACCAGAATGCAAGGTTCTATGACTGGTTCTGGAATTTGATAAGCTTGCCTGAAGAGATGAGTTTTTAGGGAACGCTTATAGGTTTGGAGTCTGGAGGAGAGTCTTATTGTGCTTGGGAGGGCATTCCACAGAGTGGGTGCAGCCCGTAGAAAGTCCTGCAGTCGGGAATGGGAGCGCGTAATGAGTGTGGATGAGAGACGCAGATCTTGGGAGGAGCGTAGAGGTCGTGTTGGATGATATTTTGAGATAAGAGAAGATATGTATGTTGGTGTAGTTTGGTTTATGGCTTTGTGTGTAAGTAAAAGAATTTTGTATTGAATACGGTAGAATACAGGTAACCAGTGAAGTGACTGACAGAGTAGCTTTGCAGACGATGAACGTCTGGCTAGGAAGATTAGCCTCGCAGCTGCATTCATGATGGACTGTAGTGGTGAGAGTCTGTATTGGGGAAGGCTAATAAGGAGACTATTGCAATAATCAATGCGTGAGATGATGAGAGCATGGATTAGAGTTTTTGCAGTGTCTTGTGTAAGGTAAGGGCGAATTTTAAATATGTTTTTTAGGTGCATGTGGCATGATTTTGAGACAGATTGAATGTGGGGTACAAAGGAAAGTTCTGAGTCAAGGATAACACCTAGGCAGCGAGCTTGAGAGGTAGGAGTGATTGTCATCTTCTCAACAGCGATACAGATATCAGGTTGGTAACTACTATTTATTGGCGGAAATATAATTAATTCTGTTTTTGAGATATTAAGTTTGAGGTGGCAAGATGACATCCAGGATGAAACAGCAGAAAGGCATTCAGAGACACGGCTCAATACAGATGGGTATAGGTCCGGGGAGGATAGGTAGAGCTGAGTATCATCCGCAGACAAATGATACTGAAATCCAAAGGAGCTGATTAGTTGGCAAAGAGATGAGGTATAGATTGAGAAAAGCAGGGGACCTAAAACTGAACCCTGAGGTACTCCAACTGAAGAGGAGGTAGAATCAGAGAAACGAACACTAAAGGAGCGGTTAGATAGGTAGGATGAGAACCAAGAGAGGGCTGTTTGATATGTAACTGGCACTACTGGGGAAATCTGTAACAGCATTACTGAGGACATGATATGTAACTGGCACTACTGGGGAAATCTGTAACCGCACTACTGGGGACATGATATGTAACTGGCACTACTGGGGACATCTGTACCAGCACTACTGGGGACATGATATGTAACTGGCACTACTGGGGACATCTGTAACAGCACTACTGAGGACATGATATGTAACTGGCACTACTGGGGACATCTGTAACAACACTACTGAGGACATGATATGTAACTGGCACTACTGGGGACATCTGTACCAGCACTACTGAGGACATGATATGTAACTGGCACTACTAGGGACATCTGTACCAGCACTACTGAGGACATGATATGTAACTGGCACTACAGGGGACATCTGTACCAGCACTACTGAGGACATGATATGTAACTGGCACTACTGGGGACATCCGTAACAGCACTACTGAGGACATGATATGTAACTGGCACTACTGGGGACATCCGTAACAGCACTACTGGGGACATGATATGTAACTGGCACTACTGGGGACATCTGTACCAACACTACTGGGGACATAATATGTAACTGGCACTACTGGGGACATCTGTAACAGCACTACTGAGGACATGATATGTAACTGGCACTACTGGGGACATCTGTAACAGCACTACTGGGGACATAATATATAACTGGCACTACTGGGGAAATCTGTAACAGCACTACTGGGGACATGATATTTAACTGCCACTACTGGGGACATCTGTACCAGCAGTACTGGGGACATGATATGTAACTGGCACTACTGGAGACATCTGTAACAGCACTACTGAGGACATGATATGTAACTGGCACTACTGGGGACATCTGTAACAGCACTACTGGGGACATATGTAACTGGCACTACTGGGGACATATGTAATAGCACTACTGGGGACATGACATGTAACTGGCACTACTGGGGACATCTGTAACAGCACTACTGGAGACATGATACATAACTGGCACTACTAGGGACATCTGTAACAGCACTACTGGGGACATGATACTGTATGTAACTGGCACTACTGGGTACATCTGTATCAGCACCACTGGGGACATGATATGTAACTGGCACTACTAAGGACATGATATGTAACAGAACTACTGGGGACATGATATGTAACTGGCACTACTGAGGACATCTGTAACAGCACTACTGAGGACATGATAAGTAACTGACACTACTGGGGACATCTGTAACTGGCACTACTGGGGACATGATATGTAACTGGCACTACTGGGGACATGATATGTAACTGGCACTACTGGGGACATGATATGTAACTGGCACTACTGGGAACATCTGTAACATTCTGGGGACATGATATGGAACTGGCACTACTGGGGACATCTGTAACATACTGGGGACATGATATGTAACTGGCACTACTGGGGACATCTGTAACCGCACTACTGGGGACATGATATATAACTGGCACTACTGGGGACATGATATATAACTGGCACTACTGGGGACATGATATGTAACAGCACTACTGAGGACATGATATGTAACTGGCACTACTAAGGACATCTGTAACAGCACTACTGAGGACATGATATGTAACTGGCACTAATAAGGACATCTGTAACAGCACTACTGGGACATGATATGTAACTGGCACTACTAAGGACATCTGTAACAGCACTACTGGGACATGATATGTAACTGGCACTAAATACGTGCAAGAAAATTATTGCTTAGAATTCAAATTCAGTATATTAAGATACATCATTGAAATTTAAAAATATTCTGAAATACGGAATAATCCGTTATCCAAAATTCTTCTGGTCCCGAGCATTTCAGATAAGGGATACTCAACCTGTACTCCAGTCATAGAGAACATTATATCCAACTCCACTTCACATGACAGAGAGATTGCTGATCTGAAGCTGTAACCCAGGACCTCTGATCTGGACCACACAGTGATGCACCACAATCTGGCAGGGCCAAGGTTGTCCGGTGAGAGCACTACCGATCTGACTAGATTTACACTGCATAAATCTAGGTGGGCGATAGCGTCGCACAGGGCCACACATCCCTATCGCTGTGGCCTCTACATCGCTATCGCTGTGGTACATCGATATCACTGTGGCCTCTACATCGCTATCGCTGTGGTACATCCCTATCGATGTGGCCTCAACAAACAGAGCGATTTTGGGTCATTTTCTAAGCGATCTAGTCAAACCTAGTAAGATTGTTTAGAAAATGACCCAAAATTGCTCTGTGGGTAGGCCCAGTATAGTCCACCAGGTACAATCATTGTTCTAGGGGGATACCAAAATCAAATATTTACGTCACCTTCGAGGTTCAAGTTAAAGTTTATTTTAGGATCATGAGGCTATTTTAAGAAGGGGGACATGGAAACTGTAAGGTCAAATGTGAGACAGAAACTAACTTTACGGATTACTTCACTTATTTTGTATAAACTAATAGCTTACGGTGCAATTGGATGACAATCGTAGCGCTGCCGGCAATATGCAGACACAGGCAGGGCCGGATTAAGCCTTCGGTGGGCCCGGGTCACTTTAGACAGGGGGGGGCACTTGTCATTACTGGCCGCAAACTGAAGGGGAGAATATTACACTGTCAAATCACAGAGTAAAGGCAGTATAAACTTGGCCAATGGGTAACTGCAGGGGGTTGGGGGGGATAATTATTATATATACATACATACCACACGAAAAGCCTGTGTTTGTCCCTCTGTACCTTAATCTGTAGGACTGTAGCAGACCTCTCAGGCTCAGCGCTGCCTCTGATTAAAAACCCTCCCATGATGAGGCTGCTGCTGCTGCTGTCCTCCATGGGCCTGAGAAGCATGTAATGAGCTCCACCAATCAGAGCTCAACACAAACCCTCATGGCCGCTTCCCTCTTGTGCAAAGTGTCTTGGGACTAAATCAACACCCAGTAATGCACTGCACACTTGTGCAGTCAGTGTGCCATGGCTCACACCATTTATCATTGTCACATCGGCAGATAGGTGTAGCTGCAGCATTACCCCATGGCCATGGGGTAATGCTGCAAAAAAAAAAGTTTGTTTAAAAAAAAAAAAAAATACATGCCGTCCACAGGGGACCCCTAGCTAGAGGGGGGCCCAGGGGTACTGACCCTGTGTGCACCCCCCTTAATCTGTTTCTCCATCCACAGACAAAACAATCATCATTAGTAATAGAGCTTATACCAGTCCCATGCTGGGTGCAAGAGATCCACATATCTCAGTGCACAGGAGTCTAGCTCCATGCCCAGAACACTCGCATGACACGCCCACATGATGGATCAGTTCTGCGTAATCACAGTCCCCACCCAGCTCCCGTTCTGAATCAGACTCAGCAGCGGACAGAGAGATGCTCGTGTGCTAGATGCTAAAACTCGCTTTTTACATCAGTGAATACAGATGCCTCTGATGCAAGGAGAGGAAAGGTCCCATAACCTTAGTTACATTGTCCACTGTGTCCACTTCAGAATCAGGCATTATGAGGAGGGTTCCCGCCCCTTCAATAGACCACACCCCCTCAACAGACCCCACCTCCATGAGAGCTGCTCCCAGAAAATTTCCCGGCTGAAGACCGTCACACCATTGGACTCTGAGCCTCTGGACAAGCAGAGTCAGACCAGTACTGACAGAAGCAAATCTACTGCATTCCAATTACTTTCAGACAAGAATCCTGCTCTGGAAACTGAAGCCAGTGTCTAATTCCATGCAAGAGTTTCTATCCTCCTGAGCCCTATCCACACTGCCAGGAGGGTGTGGGTCATAGAGTCGACACTATGAAGATGACCACTATAGGCTTTGCTCAGCCCCCAAGCAGAGCCGGGCAGTAAGTGAGGGGGGGGGGGGGGGGGGACTAGAAATCAGTGCCAGGCCCTACAATTTCCAGTGCCAGGCCTGTATGCTGCGACATCGCTAGATCACAAAATGACCTTTAGTAAGATAGAATTTCCAATCAGAAGCACCAGTCCAGATGGGTAATGTATATGCTTTGTGTATACCGGTGCCTGTTCTACCTTTACAATTCCCACTTCACCAGTTAACGTGGAGAAACCTATTCTGCCCATGTCTTAAGTACTTGTTCTCCTCCTCTCTCTGTGTCGCTTCGATGACTCTCAGAAACCTCTTCCCCAGTGTGTCATTGAGTCACAACATTTATCCCGCAGTAGCTTCCATTACATTTACTGCTTTAACTGTTGTAACACAAAGAACCCACATCCCAGACAGGCCGTGCCCTCGTATCGCAGCTTCCGCATGATGTGAGCTCAGAGTGGAAATGCACAGTCCCTGTAATGTCACGTTTTCTATGTATGTAGGACAGGTCAGTTGGGCCACGGTAAAATAGAGGGGGCATGGCCACTGGGCAGGGGTGTGGCCTCTGAGGGGAGGGCATAAAAAAAAAGAATCAAGATGAAGAGAGAGCACAGGCTGTCTCTCTCTCCGGCTCAGCACAGGGCACTGAGCAGCGTATGCTGAGCTGGGGAGAGAGGCTGTGCTGCGGCAGCAACCTGTCATCTCTCTCCCCACTGCCTGGCTCCTTGCAATGGGGGAGTGGACCCAGGACCCTCCAGCAGAGTTGGGCCCCAGTAAAAAGTACCAGATCCCCCCTCTCGCCGCCACTGCACCCAACTAACGGATTTAAATAGCAGATGGGTCAAGGCTGTCTTACCAGCATTGCAGCTGGTGGGCAAAGCAAAGCACTGGGGCACGTATGCACCCATTCATGGGAATAAGTAAAACAAATCATAGTAAGCTCATTGGTACAGTCTTTCCACATGCTTCCTCAGTCACTCAGTGGCAAATGCAGGATTTTCAGAAGGGGGTTTCCAGAGGGGCGGAGCAA
This sequence comes from Crinia signifera, assembly GCF_055691185.1. Classification (NCBI taxonomy): domain Eukaryota; kingdom Metazoa; phylum Chordata; class Amphibia; order Anura; family Myobatrachidae; genus Crinia; species Crinia signifera. The sequence continues at coordinate 463,700,989 of NC_139217.1, forward strand.
AGCACAGAGATGGACACTTAGGTGACCCAGTAAATTCCGGTTCAGTTAAAGTATTATAGATAGACCAAATTTATATAAATAATAATAAAATAAATAAATATATATATATATATATATATATATATAATATATATATACATACACATACAAGGGCACCAACAGCAGTGTAGACCCCTGGGCATAACAATGTATTGGGGCCCCTACCGATCTTCCAGTTGTAGGGGTGGGGGAAGCTTTGATGTCCCACGGGTGGTAGGGGGTATTATATCACCCGCTCAGCATGTAGGGCCTGGATAAGTAATTTACACTAATTACCCCTTTACTGTACAGATGGTGGGAGAAGGGGTGGGAGAAGGGGGCATTGGGCTGAATGAAGGGGCCCAGATACATAACTTCCAGGGTGGTAGAGGATGTTTAATATGCAGAGGAGGGGTGTATAGTGGAGTGGGCTTATTATTCATAATTTTCTGGAGGGAGGACAGCTTGCTTGACTGGAGATATCTCCAGTTCCAGGAAATAGATTTCTTAGATTTTTATGGAATTAAAAACTAGAGAATCCCTCCTACCAAATGGTATTGGGGTCTAGGGGATCAGAGTTCAGGAGGCAGAGCAATCTGCCAACGAGTAGATAAAACTACATATCGGGTGTGTGTAGCTGGAGTAGTAACCAGCTGCTGGAAGGCTGATATCTCTGGTTCTGGGAACAGTAGAGACAAGATACTAGTGTCCATTAAGGGGGAGAGTCCTGGCTTTTGGAATATACCCTCAAAAAAACTCTACGTCAGACAGAACCTGAAATATCTGACTGGGAAGAGCAATTAACAGGCTTGGATGGGGACCACTGCTTTGAAGTCAGATATCTTCGGTTCCCAAAGGCCGATTTTTTAAATTCTTGTACCCATGGAAAGAGGGGACCCCCAGCTTTCAGTCTAGGGTCCTTAGACTCCTGGGGGGGTTTCTGTATACTCAGAAACCCCCCCTGCGTGCGCTACTGTCACTGGCTGTCAGCAGTATGGTGGATAGCTGTAGCTCTCAACCAATCAGCATGCTGATAGCCATTCATTAACTGACGGCAGGCTGGCAGAGAATGCTGCAATGTGATTGGTGATATCACCAGCAATCCACCAATCAGCATGCTGATAGCTAGCCAATACCTGGCGGCAGGTTCAGGTAGGTAGAGAAGCTGATTGTGTGTAATTCACAATCTGACTGGCTGGGCAGCATTCTCTTCCTGCCTCCCAAGAACCACCTGAGGCAAAAATCCTGCTCAAAGGTCCCTATGATGTCGAGCGGGGCCCCAGTGAGACTAAACCAGGCATGTCCAAACTATGGCCCTCCAGCTGTGGTGAAACTACAAGTCCCATCTTGCAGCAGTTTTGCTATTAGGGAATGCTAAAACTATGGCAAGGCATGCTGGTCATTAATTTAAAAAAAGATCATTAATCATTTCAAAACTGAAAAAAATATATATTGTCAGACTTTGCAATCACAATTTCCCTATTGTTAACATTCTGTCAGAACCTTTGCGGAGTTATCCAGTCAGATTTCTTCCCACATTGTATACATGTTACTTATACTGTAAAACCTACAATTTATTGCTATAAAAAATAATATTTAACAAATAAATGGTAGACACAATTGTGTGCATATACCAGGCCGCAGCTAGCGTACAATGCCTGCTGGCCAGTGACGTGTACCTGACTAGTGCCAGGCTTACGTCTCACCTGAGACATACTTGCGAATGCTTTCAGAACGTACCTGATTTTTTTTTAAGGAGGCCACAGAGTTCCAGAAGAGTTTGGCACCCTCCCGTGCAACCCACTCAGATGTGATGGTGTGACAAATAGCAAATTGTCACCAACCCTGATCCCCCTGCATCACTCCCCATAGCAATCACCTCCGTCCAGGGCCAGCGCCACCACTAGGCAGCTTTAGGCAATTGCCTGGGGTGCTGGCCACTGGAGTGCGGCAGGATGGACGGCGGTGAGCAACTCACCAGCCCCCCCCCAACCCCTGTGGAGCCACTCGGCCGCCGCCGCCACATCCCCCCCCTGGAGTGATGCGGTGGGAGGGAGCAGGATGGAGGTGAGCAACTCCCCCCTGCAACTCTCCCCGACCCCGTGGAGCCTCTCGGCCGCCACCACATCCCCCCCCCCCAGGTGGAATTTAAAAAAATCAACAAGTAGGACCTAAGCCAATGTTTTCAGCTATTTTTTTTTTGCAACAAAGTATTATTAAGCTCATTTTGGCCCCTCAGCCCCCCTCACCCCCATCGTCAGTGCTGCATGCTCAATGTTGACTATATTGTCACCAATGCATGTTAGGAGCGGGGGGGGGGGGGCAGGCATGTCACTGAAACTATTAACTATATCATTCAGCGTGAAAGTACTATATTGTTTGCCCAGGAGTTCCAATGATATTGTATATATGGTCCCGTACTGACACGCTGCGCCTATCACTACACATCACTATAAAGGTATGTTTTCACTTATGTTCACTGTATCCTGAAGAAAAATGTATCAACATTTGAAACGTTGATAAGACCGCCGAGTCTTTGTAGTTATTTAAGCCGTTATTCTAAGTATGAGTGTCGCACCTACAAATCTATCTATCTATCTATCTATCTATCTATCTATCTATCTATCTATCTATATATGGAATTGGTATGGAATTCCGGCGGTTGGAATCCCTGACAGAGGGGGAAAAGGGGATCACACCCCCTTGCGGGCTCGCTGCGCCGGTGATGTCAGGGACCGGAGATGCCACTGAAGAGGATCCTGAAGGCCACCGTGGAAGCCAGGGGACACCGTGGACGGGGACTAGGTAAGTATGAAAAAAATATTCTGAAATCCGAAAAAATCCCTTATCCAAAATGCTCATGGTACCAAGCATTTGAGATAAGGGATACTCAACCTGTATATATATTTATTAGGTTTTAGATACAGCAATATCATTTTCGTTTTTTGGTCGCTTCATTTTTCAGCACAAATACAAAAAAATATATATTTTACTGGTACTGTTATTTAATAGAATTATATACGGGTGGGGGTCTCAGTGACTTTTATTTACTAATTTATAATGAGTTGGGACATGTTCCACTGCATTCTCCATACCCATCCCGTTGTCTCCGGTCTGTTCCGGCAGAGATTGTTGTCATTCATTCTGCTTGTGCCTTGACACTGGAATAACAGACCCCTGCCCTATAATTGTTAAACTCAGCTGGTTTTAAAAACCCATCATTCTGTTTGTCATCAGCAAGCCGCCACAAGCCAGCCCTTGTCCTTGGCTGCATAGGTAGAAAGTTGTCAAATGCCCCTGTTTTGGCCTCTGAAAAAAAAAAATCAATTTCAATCAACATGGAGTGTAATATTATCAAATGTCAACCACTGCGGTCGTGGGCTTTGAAAATTATCCTTGACAGCTTCTTGTCGACTTAATTAAGTGCTACCGAAAAAAAAAAGTCAAAATATCTCAAATTGCACCTCTTTCTCTCGGAGCCTCACATGCACTATTGACAGCTCGGAGAAAAGATTACCTTTGGGGGTTTCTATTGATAGGTCTTTGCCTGATATTGGAATGATTCCTGGGCAGATAAATCACATTTAGATTTGTTAGTAATTGAGGAGAATTGATTGAACCGTTAGAAAGGGTCCCAGAGGAAGACCTCCACCCTGGCTCATTGTGCAGAGGTTGTCACTGGAGAAAGGACCACTTTTGGCGAGATTGATAAACCTTTAATTGTCGGCATGATCAGGCAGCGCTTCCTATGGTTAGGCGGATCATGTCAGGGTGGTCGGACGCCACTCGTGAACACACTTGAATGCTGATTGACAAGGCGGGTACTGTGCAGCTAGTTAACAGATGCATGGATTCAAACGAAATCAAATCAATACGTAGTGGAGACAACGAAACCCTCAAATTGTCATTTACATATATAGAGCATCCCGACGAAGCAGTTACAGCGATCCTGACCGGAATTTTTGTTACTGCAGCTTTGTTAAACATAAAGTGTGATAGAGTATTTTATTCCTCTTCTTGCGCATACAGGAACAGACACTTATTGCCGCAGCGATAGAGGGCAAACGCTCCTATAAACAGGTCAGTGTGTGTGAATCCTCCAGCATGTCTGACACTGGGTAGAATACACCTATTACGCAGCTTCAGGCTTATGCCGTGTACAAAACTGATGCAAGATAGAGGAGATCCACCCCCATAACTATCTCTGTTAACGCTCTGTGGCGCTGAAGACTCTGCATACATGCTGGTCTCCAAAAACATGGCACCCTCTGTGTTCCCGGAAAACTCATGCTGTGTTTCCGAGTCCCAGAGTGCCCCCGGGTGGGCACTCTCTGGGACTCGGTCGAATCAGGCCCTAAGAATCAACCGTCAACCAGAATCAGGCCTAAATGTCCAGACAATTCCACTTAGTATCAGGGTGCTCTAAGACATTGTATTGAATTGTTGTCTTCTGTGCAGTGTGTGTCCCCCTGTGGACTGTAGATTGTTCCCTCCCCATAAGGCAGCATTGTCACTGATAGCGCTGAGAATTACTTTAATGCTGTTACACTTATGGTTTTAAGCTTCAAACCCTTCATTACATTTGTTGTAAACAGCATGCCTACAGATATGCTCCCGTGGCACGGTGGGTGATAAAGACTTGTGGCCTGTGATGTTATTGGCAGCTATCCTTGGGGACGCTGCTCCCTTTGTTAGTCTCTGCTTAATGGGGGATTAACCGACTCTAAATTAGAGTTTGTTTATGGGTCTTCCTGTTGATCTGTCTTTCATTACTATGGACCTTTTTTTTTTACTAGTTTAACCATGTGAATGCAATGCCGCATTATACACCACCTATGGCTTATGTGCATCAGTCAGTGCATTGTAATGTAACGATGGGAAAGGGGAGACGAAGTGGCGCTGACATTGCCGTACGGTGGTGTTTCATTGGATGTGAGCGGTGTTCTGTTTAGCCAATGCAATTCTGGTTCTAATCAATTGTCGGGTCTTTGGCGATGCTGGATGGGGGCCCCACACCATCATTGCCTCATCCAGCCTTATATCTGATGGTAAATAACTACAGATGGAGCCGATCTCCCTCTTGCTGGCGAATCGCCAGAACGTCACCGCTGGCGATCCGCCAGTAGCCCGGCTCGCCATCTGACTGAGATGGCGTCTCACGCGCATCTCAGTGTCCGTGCGCCGGGGCGACGGGAACCTGTCCGTCTCCGCTTCAGGGAGACGGACAGCTTTAGGGGGGGTGCGGGGAGGCGGTGGGAACCCCGTGTGACCGCCGACAAGCCGGCGGGGACCCGGGGGAAGCCGTCGGAAGGGGACGCGCGCGCATCCCCTTTCGCAAATACAGATGGCGGGTGGCGGGGGATGGCGTCGCCATCGCCATCCCCTGCAAAGAAGAGGCTCCATCTGTAGCTTCAGTTTGTCTAACCCGTTTAAAGGTGCCCATACATGGCGCAATGCGCCCCGTGCAATTCAAAACGCATGCGATGTGCTAAAGCAGGGTGCGTTTTAAACTAGGGGAGGTCATTTTAATTGACGAGTCCCTGTGATGCGGCTCGCCACCCACATGAGTCCCCGCCCCCATGCCGCCGTGCGAAGACACATCCCCTCACTTGTACCCAGAGCGACCATGTAATGATTTCTCTCCTCTTCGGCCAGTGGGGATGCCCATGAAACACTTGGCGTTCCCATGGCCCAGAGCCGCTGTTTTCAAAAACTGCCTTGCCCCCAATTAGAGTAGGCATTACCGCCTCCGATAGGGTTGCTACACATGCCAAGAAGGAAGTAACCGGGGCCCTGATGTGAGCAGCTGCTCTATACTGTAGAAAGGTGACAGTCCCAACAATAATTATATATGAAAAAGCCAAAATAAAGCTGTGATCGGAGCATTATAAACAAACGCGAAACGCGTCAGAAATTTACCAGCATCTACTGCCACATCTTGGACTTTGCTTGGACCATACTGGATATCCATCTGGACCCCCCGTGTTATAGAGAGGATATTCCTGTCGCAAATGATTCAACAAGATTCAACATACTCCTCCAGCGGGTGAGGTCATTGGTAGTTCATCCGTGTTACAATATTGACTGTCTATGGTGAATCTAATGGGTGCACCGGATCACACATTAACTATCAACCCTGCACCCACCGCCCAGGGATGCAGGGGATAGTCTTGGGCTTCAGCCCATTCCTGGGGTGCCTTTGAGAGGGGGGACCCTTTTATTTGGGGGGGGGGGGCACCTCCTCGAGAACTCCCTGGGTTGACTAGTTAGGGTGGGAAATGCTTTGGCCACAGGACCCCATCAAATGTGTCCCATGGCTATGGCATTATACCCCCTGCTGGTGGAGCCCAGTGCTGGTCCCTAAAATAGGGGGGACCCCTACTTATTTTGTCCCCATATTTTGGGATCCATGGCTGGCTCAAGAGCCCGGTGCTGGTCCCTAAAATACAGGGGACCCGTACTCGCTTTATCCCCCGTATTTTGGGAACCAGGGCCGGCTCCTCTTTGACTGCATCCTGCTAAAACACCATTTGTAGGCGCAGGCTTAAACGTACCGCCGATCTGAGCGTTATCTAACTGGTAATATCAACTCACTCAGGAACATGTTAGCTGAACCTGACTGGGATGACTAGTTCCGCCTCCCCTGCCTTTTCCACAGTGATAATCGTTATGTGCCCAACCTGGCCGGATGACATCACGTGGTGCACTCACCTGCTCAAGCGTCGGCCTGCATTTCTCTGTGTGGGCAGCGCAGTGGCTGAGTGCGTCTTGCTGCTATGTGCAAGTGGGACATGGGTGGCATAATGACGAGTAACTGTCACACAGGGCACGCGCCCAATCCGCGTTCTGCCCATGAGACACAGTAAAACACATTCCTACACATGCCAGCTATGTCTGACTGAGCCATAGCTGCCTACCCTCCTGCATTTTGCAAGAGACTCCCTGACATAGCAGCGATCTCCCTCTCTCCCTCATTAGTCTAGCAATCTCCCTCATGTCACCTAGCCCACATTACACTGTTACACCATAGTTACCTCCCCTCCTGCATTCTGCAGGAGACTCTCTGACATAGCAGCAATCTCCCTCTCTCCCTCATTAGTCTAGCAATCTCCCTCATGTCACCTAGCCCACATTACACTGTTACACCATAGTTACCTCCCCTCCTGCATTCTGCAGCAGACTCCCTGAAATAACAGCAATCTCCCTCTCTCCTTTATTAGTCTAACAATCTCCCTCATGTCACCTAGCCCACATTACACTGTTACACCATAGTTACCTCCCCTCCTGCATTCTGCAGCAGACTCCCTGAAATAACAGCAATCTCCCTCTCTACTTCTTAGTCTAGCAATCTCCCTCATGTCACCTAGCCCACATTACACTGTTACATCATAGTTACCTCCCCTCCTGCATTCTGCAGGAGACTCCCTGAAATAGCAGAAACCTCCATCTCTCCCTCATTAGTCTAGCAATCTCCCTCATGTCACCTAGCCCACATTACACAGTTACATCATAGTTACCTCCCCTCCTGCATTCTGCAAGAGACTCCCTGACATAGCAGCAATCTCCCTCTCTCCCTCATTAGTCTAGCAATCTCCCTCATGTCACCTAGCCCACATTACACTGTTACATCATAGTTACCTCCCCTCCTGCATTCTGCAGGAGACTCCCTGACATAGCAGCAATCTCCCTCTCTCCCTCATTAGTCTAGCAATCTCCCTCATGTCACCTAGCCCACATTACACAGTTACATCATAGTTACCTCCCCTCCTGCATTCTGCAAGAGACTCCCTGACATAGCAGCAATCTCCCTCTCTCCCTCATTAGTCTAGCAATCTCCCTCATGTCACCTAGCCCACATTACACTGTTACACCATAGTTATCTCCCCGTCTGCATTCTGCAGGAGACTCCCTGACATAGCAGCAATCTCCCTCTCTCCCTCATTAGTCTAGCAATCTCCCTCATGTCACCTAGCCCACATTACACTGTTACACCATAGTTACCTCCCCGTCTGCATTCTGCAGGAGACTCCCTGACAAAACAGCAATCTCCCTCTCTACCTCATTAGTCTAGCAATCTCCCTCATGTCACCTAGCCCACATTACACTGTTACACCATAGTTACCTCCCCTCCTGCATTCTGCAGCAGACTCCCTGACATAGTAGCAATCTCCCTCTCTACTTCATTAGTCTAGCAATCTTCCTCATGTCACCTAGCCCACATTACACTGTTACATCATAGTTACCTCCCATCCTGCATTCTGCAGGAGACTCCCTGACATAGCAGCAATCTCCCTCTCTTCCTCATTAGTCTAGCAATCTCCCTCATGTCATCTAGCCCACATTACACAGTTACATCATAGTTACCTCCCCTCCTGCATTCTGCAAGAGACTCCCTGACATAGCAGCAATCTCCCTCTCTCCCTCATTAGTCTAGCAATCTCCCTCATGTCACCTAGCCCACATTACACTGTTACATCATAGTTACCTCCCCTCCTGCATTCTGCAGGAGACTCCCTGACATAGCAGCAATCTCCCTCTCTCCCTCATTAGTCTAGCAATCTCCCTCATGTCACCTAGCCCACATTACACTGTTACATCATAGTTACCTCCCCTCCTGCATTCTGCAAGAGACTCCCTGACATAGCAGCAATCTCCCTCTCTCCCTCATTAGTCTAGCAATCTCCCTCATGTCACCTAGCCCACATTACACAGTTACATCATAGTTACCTCCCCTCCTGCATTCTGCAGGAGACTCCCTGAAATAGCAGAAACCTCCATCTCTCCCTCATTAGTCTAGCAATCTCCCTCATGTCACCTAGCCCACATTACACAGTTACATCATAGTTACCTCCCCTCCTGCATTCTGCAGGGGACTCCCTGACATAGCAGCAATCTCCCTCTCTCCCTCATTAGTCTAGCAATCTCCCTCATGTCACCTAGCCCACATTACACTGTTACATCATAGTTACCTCCCCTCCTGCATTCTGCAGGAGACTCCCTGACATAGCAGCAATCTCCCTCTCTCCCTCATTAGTCTAGCAATCTCCCTCATGTCACCTAGCCCACATTACTGTTACATCATAGTTACCTCTCCTCCTGCATTCAGCAGGAGACTCCCTGACATAGCAGCAATCTCCCTCTCTCCCTCACTAGTCTAGCAATCTCCCTCATGTCACCTAGCCCACATTACACTGTTACATCATAGTTACCTCCCCGTCTGCATTCTGCAGGAGACTCCCTGACATAACAGCAATCTCCCTCTCTACCTCATTAGTCTAGCAATCTCCCTCATGTCACCTAGCCCACATTACACTGTTACACCATAGTTACCTCCCCTCCTGCATTCTGCAGCAGACTCCCTGACATAGTAGCAATCTCCCTCTCTACTTCATTAGTCTAGCAATCTCCCTCATGTCACCTAGCCCACATTACACTGTTACATCATAGTTACCTCCCATCCTGCATTCTGCAGGAGACTCCCTGACATAGCAGCAATCTCCCTCTCTCCCTCATTAGTCTAGCAATCTCCCTCATGTCACCTAGCCCACATTACACAGTTACATCATAGTTACCTCCCCTCCTGCATTCTGCAAGAGACTCCCTGACATAGCAGCAATCTCCCTCTCTCCCTCATTAGTCTAGCAATCTCCCTCATGTCACCTAGCCCACATTACACTGTTACATCATAGTTACCTCCCCTCCTGCATTCTGCAGGAGACTCCCTGACATAGCAGCAATCTCCCTCTCTCCCTCATTAGTCTAGCAATCTCCCTCATGTCACCTAGCCCACATTACACAGTTACATCATAGTTACCTCCCCTCCTGCATTCTGCAAGAGACTCCCTGACATAGCAGCAATCTCCCTCTCTCCCTCATTAGTCTAGCAATCTCCCTCATGTCACCTAGCCCACATTACACTGTTACACCATAGTTATCTCCCCGTCTGCATTCTGCAGGAGACTCCCTGACATAACAGCAATCTCCCTCTCTACCTCATTAGTCTAGCAATCTCCCTCATGTCACCTAGCCCACATTACACTGTTACACCATAGTTACCTCCTCTCCTGCATTCTGCAGGAGACTCCCTGACATAGCAGTAATCTCCCTCTCTCCCTCATTAGTCTTGCAATCTCCCTCATGTCACCCATCCCACATTACACTGTTACACCATAGTTACCTCCTCTCCTGCATTCTGCAGGAGTCTCCCTGACATAGCAGCAATCTCCCTCTCTTCCTCATTAGTCTAGCAATCTCCCTCATGTCACCCAGCCCACATTACACTGTTACATCATAGTTACCTCCCCTCCTGCATTCTGCAGGAGACTCCCTGACATAGCAGTAATCTCCCTCTCTCCCTCATTAGTCTTGCAATCTCCCTCATGTCACCCAGCCCACATTACACTGTTACATCATAGTTACCTCCCCTCCTGCATTCTGCAGGAGACTCCCTGACATAGCAGTAATCTCCCTCTCTCCCTCATTAGTCTTGCAATCTCCCTCATGTCACCCAGCCCACATTACACTGTTACATCATAGTTACCTCCTATCCTGCATTCTGCAGGAGACTCCCTGACATAACAGCAATCTCCCTCTCTACCTCATTAGTCTAGCAATCTCCCTCATGTCACCTAGCCCACATTACTGTTACATCATAGTTACCTCTCCTCCTGCATTCAGCAGGAGACTCCCTGACATAGCAGCAATCTCCCTCTCTCCCTCATTAGTCTAGCAATCTCCCTCATGTCACCTAGCCCACATTACACTGTTACACCATAGTTACTTCCCCGTCTGCATTCTGCAGGAGACTCCCTGACATAACAGCAATCTCCCTCTCTACCTCATTAGTCTAGCAATCTCCCTCATGTCACCTAGCCCACATTAAACTGTTACACCATAGTTACCTCCCCTCCTGCATTCTGCAGCAGACTGCCTGACATAGTAGCAATCTCCCTCTCTACTTCATTAGTTTAGCAATCTCCCTCATGTCACCTAGCCCACATTACACTGTTACATCATAGTTACCTCCCCTCTTGCATTCTGCAGGAGACTCCCTGAAATAGCAGAAACCTCCATCTCTCCCTCATTAGTCTAGCAATCTCCCTCATTCACCTAGCCCACATTACACAGTTATATCATAGTTACCTCCCCTCCTGCATTCTGCAAGAGACTCCCTGACATAGCAGCAATCTCCCTCTCTCCCTCATTAGTCTAGCAATCTCCCTCATTCACCTAGCCCACATTACACAGTTATATCATAGTTACCTCCCCTCCTGCATTCTGCAAGAGACTCCCTGACATAGCAGCAATCTCCCTCTCTCCCTCATTAGCCTAGCAATCTCCCTCATGTCACCTAGCCCACATTACACTGTTACATCATAGTTACCTCCCCTCCTGCATTCTGCAGGAGACTCCTTGACATAGCAGCAATCTCCCTCTCTCCCTCATTAGTCTAGCAATCTCCCTCATTTCACCCAGCCCATTTTATGTGGCTGTTACATTTTTCACATCCCCTCGCATGGTACCAAGGGGATTCGGTGGTGTTCGCCTGTGCGGTGTCGAGCTGCTCGCTAAGCAATGAACAACCACTGCATAGCTAGCAGTACTGAATGACTCCCATTGTATGGTCCGGGAAGCCACCACTCCGAATTCCGGTCTTAATTAGTCTGGAGTAAACCCTAGCCATACAGTCCTGTAAGAGGTAGTAGACCCCCGCTGAAAATTATTTTAAATGTTAAGGTCAATGATGCAATCTTCTGTAACCCAGTCCAAAACTACAGTGTCTGCTATCCCTTGAACATTTTCTTATTTTTAAGAACGGAAATGTATTAGTTTATCTTCAGATTGCCATGTGAGGTGTATCATGTCCCCTAAAACGAATACAAAATGTACATGCACGATAACAGTAAGGAAATAAAGGGGCTCGTGTGCATCGTTGCTCATCCATATTAACCCCCCTGGAACGATTTAATGAAAAGATCAGCTCTGAATCAACTGGCCAACAGGAAGGGTCATTTATCACGGTGGCAGGAGACTTCCAGACACATAAATGAAGCATCTGTGCGCTTTCCGCTCGGGGCAATGTATAAAACACATGTTTAGCAGATGACAAGGGACTTGCTACAATAACACCGGCAGACTGGCGCATTATCAGATGTATACAGTGTATATACAGTATCACTCTTAGGCATTAATGCCATTTACTATAATGTAATGTAGAACCAGAGTATATTCATATCCAACGTAGTTTCTTTCATTAAATTACCCAAAGAGCAGAAACTATGGGCCCGATTCATGTCCAAACTTGGACGTTGGCCAATGCCAACGCATGTACGAGGCTCGGTTGCAATAAGCTTTGGCAAATATTTCTATTTGCAAGCTGATCGCAGATCCCAACCATTTCCTGAGCGTGCATGAAAAACGTTGGCCACGTCGCCAAAAAAATGCTGGGAGTGTCCGGGAAAATGCCGGAGTGTTTATGCTTGCTGGGGGCAGGTGGATGACGTCAGCGGACAACTCAAAGTGGCTGTTTTGTTTGCAGCTGCCGAGTAAGTTCTGGACTATGCAGCAGTTTGCGGAGCCGGGGGTTGAGACAGACCTGTTCGCATGGTGGCTGAATTCAGCCCTGTACCAGTCTGAATCAGGCCCTATTTCACACAAATCTGGCACCACAGAAATACACACTGGGCGACTTTCACGTGAAAGCCGCTCAGTTTTCTCATTTGAGCAGCTTCCAACATGAAAGCCGCCAGTGTGTACGGGCCAGCGGTGAGCGCTGCTGCGCGCTCCCGCATCATCACTGGGAAAGCTGCTCATCTGCTGGTATTACCACCAGATGAGCGGCTTTGAGGACGGCTTTGCATAGTACTGCACTACGCAAAGCCGCCCCCCCCCCCCCCCCCCACTGACAGCACAGGTCCGGGGGAAAGCGGCTCAGTGTGTATGCACTGAGCCGCTTTCCCCCCAGCCATGACAGCGATCATCGCTGTCTATAATCGCCCAATGTGTATGGACCTTAAGCAATATGGTGGCCAAAATGAACTCCTTATTCTAAACCATCAGCTGATCAGCTCCTGTCATTTTTTTTAAACACAGCTGGTGACATGGCAGGTAGGAGCTGATTGGCTGGTCGTGTAACTCTCTCCACTTTATCACTTTTGAAGCTAAGTACATTTGATCCATAACATTTACAGCTCACAATGGGCCTGATTCAGAGTGGGTTGTAGTTTTGTGAGTCTTTGCATAATTACAACCCATGACAGGCTGCAGGAGGGGGGCTGTCCAGCAAGGGAAAGGCTGTCCTGAGTCCCACCCTGCGATGTGACCACAACATTTTGCTGGAGCACATTGCTAAAGTTCGAGCTCTTCGCTATACATTGGAGCACTCACAGATTACCGATTTATGTTTTTGTTGGTGGGTGCTCAAGCCAAAAATATAGAGGAGTGGCTTTATGTGGAAAGGGTGTGGCCACAAAATAATACCAATTTATATTACGGAGCACAGTTGTCTCCAATATTCAAATTACGACAACAGAGTTCCACATACATAAATGCCCCCACAGTGCAGGTACATAAATGCCCCCACACTGCAGGTACTCAGCGGACAGAATCTTCCCGGCATACTTTTTCCCAAGTGGCGGGTCCGGCGATGTGGGTGCTGCAGCCGCAAATTAGCAAGTTAATATGGCGGCCCAGCAGACGGACTCGGGCCCGCGTGTGCTCATCAATTTCCGTGGGTGCTCGGGCCCTTGAGCACCCACAGAATCGGCACCTATGGTGTGCACGGGGGGTGCCAGGGGTACACAGGCCCCACCCCCCGCACGATTGCAGCCAGGGCCATCAGGGGGAGGGTCAGTGAGTGGCGGAACAAGTGCACCCTCTTGATTTTTTAATTTTCCTTGCCTCTGCACTGCGAGGGAGGGAAGGGAGCAAATCCTCTTCCCTGCCAGCCCCAGCTGGTGCACTGGGCGGAAGGTGGAGCTGCTGCCTGGAAGCCGCTAGTGTGAGAGAGGAGGAATCGCTGCTGCTGTCATCGCACCTGGAGCAGGTGGAGGGGGGGTGTTGAGGAAGGGAAGAACCGCAGGTGACTGAAGGCGCCGCTGCCCAGAGCGGCATAATGAGGTGGGGAGAAGAGGGAGTGCATGAGGACACACTGCTGCCCGGAGCCGCACCATGAAGGGGGTAGGGGGTCTTTGCTGCCCAGAAATGCTCCACACAGAGAGGAGGAGCCACTGCCATTGTCTGGTAAAGGAGAGAAAGTAATGGTGAGCATCCCAGCATCTATTTGTCAGTTTGTCTTTGCCCTCCCAACTCTTCCCTATATCTATGCTGCCCCTCCATCCATCTGTCAGTCTGTCTCCCAATATGGTATTTTGTCCCCATCTGTCTATTCCTCCCCATTCATCCATCTGTGCTCACCTCTCCCCTCGTATATCTGTCTATATTGTTCTATCTGTCCATCTTCGCCCCGGTCTGTCCTGTGTTGTGTAATAGGTAATGGGCATTACAGTGTGTGGCATAATGTGTAATGGGCATCAAGGTGTGTGTCATAATGTGTAATGGGCATCACGGAGTGTGGCATAATGTGTAATAGGGGCAGCACGGATGGTGTAATCGTTAGCATTACTGCCTCACAGCTCTGAGGTCATGGGTTTGATCCCCCCATGGCTCTAACTGTGCAGAGTTTGTATAGTCTCCCCGTGCTTGCGTGGGTTTCCTCCGGGGACTCTGGTTTCCTCCCATAATCCAAAAATATACCGGTAGGTTAATTAATCCAACAAAATTAACCTAGAATGTCTATGTGTGCGTTTACATGTGGTAGGGAATATAGATTGTAAGCTCCTTTGGGGCAGGGACTGATGTGAATGTTGAAATATTCTCTGCAAAGCGCTGCTGAATATGTGTGCGCTATATTATATAAGAAACTGTTAACAAATAAATAAATAATAGGCATCACGATCTGAGATGTAATGTGTAATGGCATAACCGTGTGAGGCACAATGTCTAATGGGCATCACAGTATGAGGCACAACTTGTGATGGGCATCACGGTGTGAGGTGCACCGTGATGGGAGACAAAGGCAACAGCCCCATGCAGGGCCTAACACTACCTAGTGTGACACGCAACTACTATAACTACAGAACAAGCCTTCAAACTGACAGTGTGTGTGGTGCGGCACAAACTAACAATTCTAAAACAAACTCTGCCCTGCACGGAAACATTCAGCATAATACCATAGTACAAGACTAGGAAACTTGCCTAACTACCCATCTAAAGCTGGCCGGCTCATACACATTTCTGATTGTTGCCACCAATACCATGTGCGCGATGTCATTTCACATGGGGAACTGGACCAATTCTCCACCTGCCGGGTATACCTGGGAAGGTGAAAGCCATACGGCTCATTCACCTGATCAATACACCTAGGGGAACTCGATACTCATTGAGCCTAGTGCTCCGGATCACTGTATTATGGCTCAGGCCTGTGGGCCTGCCTCTTTGGGACCTGTGAGTGAACTGGGCCTAGTGCCTTGGGTCACCTGTTATTCCCTTATGGGGGCTACACTACTGGACCTAGTACCCCCTAATCACCTGCAGATCTAATGCTTGAATTGCAGCCTAGTGCCTGCCTAATGGGGTCAGGATGACTTGGGCCTAATGCCCAAAGTCACCTATATATTTATAATCAGAAGGGGTGCAACCTCCTAACTGCTCCTAGGCTTAATGCCTTGCTATGTGGCCAATGGCCTACTGCCTGACTATAGGAGCCCACTGGATTAATGTACAGGGTTTGGAGAAAAGTATGTCTATATGAAGTGCACTCAGAAGAAGAAAAATTATTAAAATATAACTTTTAATTGTCAAATTAATAACTGCGAAGATTTAAAAGCATACATACAACAATAAGACATTAATGGACAATTTAAGAAGGATATAACAATCCTCACGTGGCGGGGGTAAATGTGCCAATAATACCTTTATTGTGTTTCAATAGAGAATGTTAGTGCGCAATAGACACTGGTATGAACATTGATACTTAATGATACTTGC
Source organism: Crinia signifera (assembly GCF_055691185.1). Classification (NCBI taxonomy): domain Eukaryota; kingdom Metazoa; phylum Chordata; class Amphibia; order Anura; family Myobatrachidae; genus Crinia; species Crinia signifera. The sequence goes on from NC_139217.1 coordinate 463,717,054, forward strand.
AGTTATATTTATACTTTGTAATATGGTACAATGTTTCCAGTCTGTGATTTATACTAGAATGTATTTTAATTGACACAATGTATCATTACCAATGACTGGAGACCAGTAGCGGGCAGCGCCCCGGCCGCTCTGTCTCCTGTATAGGTGGTATATGGTAAGTATCAATTGTTACGAAACTCAGCTGGGTTCTGGGTAATGCGACAGCTGGCAGGAGGGAAAAGGTCAGGCGTGAGCCCACAGCTGGGACCGCTGTTTAGGACGGCCACAGCGAAACCTACACTGACTCTGTTGAGTCCCCCGGGCAGATGGAATACCCCTGCAAGTGCTAGGCTTCGCCTGTAGCCGCCGCGTTTGACAGAGCCAGTTAGGCCGGCTCTGACCCCGATGCAGCCAGGTGTTAGGTAAAGACAAGGGGTGAGCAATCGCCAGGGGGTATCTCAAAAGGACCGTCTAACTAAAGGGCCTAACTGGGAAGGGACCCCTAGCTACCGGCACCTGGCCAAGAACGGGGAACGGCGACCCAGTCGCAGACACAAATAAGAAGATAGGGAATCTCGGGACAAGGATTCCCCGAGACAGAGATTCCCCAAAACAAGGAGCAGTAGGAAAGGGAAAAAACCCCTGCCTGACCAAGCTAAGGCGACAGACAGACCCAAGCAGGAGGGACTACAGAGAAAATGACACAGCACAGAAATAACGGACCCACGGAGGGGTATAGCCACGGCGGGCCAATGATGGTAGGAGAATAACCACCAGGCTCACAAGGAGCACTTACGTGACCCACAGGCAGAGGGGTAACGAGGACGGGCGCAGGCTCAGCCCAGGACTGGATGAGAAAGTCCAAGCAGGCTGGAAGACAGACTTGCAGACGAGATCTGGACGGATCCAGAGGCAGGAACAAAGGAAGTTCCGGGGACCGGGTATGAGCGCTAATGCTCAGGGAGCTTGTAGCTATAACCGGCGTCTGTGCCCATTGGCCGCCAATTCGGGAGCCTGATTGGCAACAATTCCATTGGCAAACAAAACAGTCTAATTGCTGCTTCTTCTGCCGCATCTGCGTTGCTCTCCGCTACGTACCACCTTCTGCCACACTTCTAGACCTGGGATTGGTCCTTTGATCCAGTGCTGACTGGAGCTGGGTCCCGATGGGGACACAGCTCCTTCTGCCCAAGCTGCTGCTCCAGTGCTGGGAGCAGAGAAGCTGTCCCAGCCCCGGGGCACATTTCTACACGTCGACCTCTGATAATTCCTAATCATTGATGGTTTATTGCCGACATACTGTCGAATAGTTTTTCCATCGATGATGAGAACCAGATTCACAGCATTACCAAATAGTTTTTTATTCTTTCCTGAAGGTGCTGGGACATGGAGCATAGCTTCGCCCCCGGCACTTTAGAAACCCCGCCCCCAGGCTGTGATTGGCCCACAGGCCAGTAAGTAAGTCAAAGACAATGTATGACCATCGATAGTTAAAACCATCAATGTCCATCCATTCTTTACTGTACATTATTATGCTTCCATTGATGATTATTGATGGTGATCACAACGATGGACATCCCTACTTGAATCCATTGCCCCCATCCTAGAATGACTTTAAAGTTACCGATAAACTGCATAAAACAAAAGGACATTGTGGGTGGCATACAGGCCTAATCATGAAGCAGTGAAAACAGTGAAAAAGCGAGCCAATGAAGAAGTTGCCCGTGGCAACCAATCAGATACTACAGTATGTTGTATGTTTTTTGGAGTAAGCATCAGCGTATACAAGATAGCAGGTGCCTACATACATTGTGAATAGCGACCAATGGCCGTGATGGTGATCTGAGGTTGTGTCTTCAGTCGCAGAACTTAGATCTATCTCCTGCAGACACCTCCTTCTGCCTTTGCATTTTAATGACTGTAAATATGTGTTAATGCAAATACGACTTAGCAAGTCAGCACCAGAAACGTGTAAGATGCTGCGAGTGTATGTTGGTATGTGTGTCTTCCAGGTGCTCAAAGGCTGGTGTAAAATATAAACTCACAAGGATGAAGATCAGCAGCCACTTCTGATTGGCTGAGCTCATATAGATCCCTCCCACTCCCTCAGAGACTGTTGCAGTAGGAGGTACTCTGTTGGCGTTATACAGTGACCAATCACTGGGCCTGATTCAAGGATGAACGCCAATGCAATTGCGGTTTTCTAGGTTATGGAACTGCTAATGTCAGCAAGTGAAGTTGCTGATGTTCCTCATTGAGTGCAAGATCTTAGCGGATCTTCGACGCAGTCACAACGCAATCACAGTACATGCGCAGTCTGATAATAATTGCCATCTTACGTCGTTTAGATTTTAGATTGTATGTTGGAAACTATCAATTCAATCCTAAAAGTGCAGAAATCTATCTAAAAAGAAAAGAACATGATGAACGCAGGGCCTGTAGGCTGACAGCCCTTGTTGTGCTTATGTGAATTACAGAGCTGAGGAGTCTAATGGCACAAGATGGCCGCCACTGATGACCTCTCTAGTGTCTGACATCTCCCGCTGTTTGATAAACGAGGCAGCAGTACAGAGTTACCCGTGTGAACTCCACAGGGGTATTGCATTGCCCCCGTTGTTTTACACATGCTGTACCTGAAGCAAACCGTCAATGTATAAAGTTAATAACCTATATCATTTCCTCAACACATTAAACACAAACAAATTGTGGGATGACATCACATGACCTATGCGTATAATGACAGACAGTAAACTATCAATAAATGTCTTAACATCATTTAGCTGACGTCTGTTCCTTTGTGATTTAGGCACTGAAACCTCCGTTTAAATACAACACTTTTTTGCTAAAACGCTGCCCGATTAATATATGTTAAATAATGTGAGGGGGCATCAAACGTGTGTGCCAGAATGTGAGGGGGCATCAAACGGCGAGTCGGCATAAGATTCATAACCAACCATCCAATCAGCTCCTACCTCACATTTTTCAAACACAGCCTGTGACATGGCAGGTAGGAGCTGATTGGCTGGCTGTTTATCACTCTCCATTTTATCACTTTTGAAGCTTAGGGAATCTGGCCCAAGATCTGTTCACCTCAGCGTTGGCATCATATCAGCCTAAATGACTGACAGCCGTCATTACTATCATCTATACACCTCATACCAGAGATATGAGTGCATTACTTCTGCTGTGGTACCCTTGCTGGGTACACACTGGCAGAGTATACTGTAACGCCACATCATCTCCATACACACTGCCAGATCTGTCCTGCCTGACATCACCACTGGGTGGGCGCTTACATCATACCCTCCAATGGTCGAAGGACAGAAATCGGTACAAATTTGGGAAAGGGGTGTGGCCATGAGCAAAGGAGGCGTGGTCATTTCTCATTTATTATACATTCAATGGACATTACTGTACCTGGCAAAAAGCTACAGTTTGAGGGTCTGCTTACATACTGTAAGCCCACCCAGTTGAGCTGTCAGTCACTGCCAGCTCCTGCGGCGGGTGTACAGGTGGTCGGCGGATCACTCGCACACATAGCACGATGCGCAGTTATATCTGTTGTGCTGCCGACGCGATATGACTGTGAACATAGCTGATCACAGACATATCTCTGGTACACACTGGCCGATGTTCCATCGATATCTCAGCCAGTGTGTACCCAGCATTAGACAGAAAAAAAGCAGATTTTCAAAGATGCTAGGGAAGGATTTAAATGGGCAATAAGTTGACATGGAAAAGGTCAACACATGAAAAGGTCGACATACGTTTTTCATGTTTTTTTGGTGTCAGTGTCGATACACCTGTGGTCTCCCAGTAGTGTACCATGGGGGTTATTCAAATCCATTCGGTCCTCTGTGCATGCGCATGGCGAACTTTCGGTTTGCCGGATGCACGCACCCATGACGGCGTGTGGGGGCGGAGAAGGGCCGGGCTGCCCCATTACCATATCGGAATGCCCAGTGTTCCATGGGTGTTTCCATGAGAACACTGGGCGTTATGATGGTAATGAGGCTATGACGCTGGTGTGGGGGGCGGGCAGCTGACCACCGGATGCCAGCTGTCCGGCGTCCGCCCATTTCCATGCCAGCGTGCACGCATATGTAAGTGACTTCAAAGTCACTTTTATATGCATGCACACACCACATCTTTCGATGGTCGCCGACCATGGAAAGATGTGGGCGGTTACCCGAGGCATACGAATGGATGTTTATGCAAAATATCCATTCAAAGCCGCACTTCAGGGGGCAGATGGGCGTTCATTCGCCAGGCGGGGTTTGGTGGACTCACGAATCAACCAGAATGCCCTCCCCCCCCATGTCCCCACACCTTTCAGTGTGTCATCCTTTCCCATGTTGATATCTTACTTGTGTCAACATTTTGCCAATGTCGATCATGTGCATAGTGACCTTTTGGCGTTGACCAAATTAAACGTTGTGTTTTTTTTTTACTACTAAGATGGGAGTTCTAATGAAGATAGGATGTTGCTATAGGCAACCAAGCAGAATCTACTTCTTATTTATTTAGCACCTTCTAGAAGATAATAGATAATTACAATCTGATTGGTTGCCCATAGCAACATCCCATCATCAGTAGAACTCCCATCTTTGTGAATAGACCCCTTTGTATCTGATTTGGTTGAAGCCAGCCCAGGATTTTCACTTCCTAGAAGCAAAAAAGAAAGTTCAAAATATCCCTTAGCGCTTTCAGATAAACTTACATTAATAAAGGATAAGTAAGTGTCCTTTGAATTCATACAGGAATATTCCTTGAAATTTTCACAAGGAGTGTCTGCCGTTAAAATTAAAGTCCTCCATTGTATGGTGAGAGAGTGTGTCCACAATCAATAGAGGATATGTCCACAATGAGTGGTTTCTAAGAAGAGAAAGAAAGGATAGTGCAATACCGCTTTGCTTGAAAGGGATAACAATTTATTCATGCACTCACAATTTTTAAAATCTTATAAACATATAGTCACCAGCCGGTGAAGTGGTGGGGAGGTTACACCCAATCTTTCTCCTAGATGAACATCAAGGCTCCGGAACCACTTCAGTCACAAGGGCGCAACACTCAAAACGCCTGGAAACGTGAGTTTCCTTTGGCGCTCTTTTCTGCTATTTAAACCTGGCCAGCCACGGGAAGCATTATGCTTCTGAGGAAGGACCCAAAGGTCCGAAATGCATTAAGCAGTGGTTCCCGTGGCTGGTCGAATTACCTGTTGTTTTACCTGGAGGAGAAAAACTTGCTATTCACCCCGTATTCTCCCTTGTGACTGAAGAGGTTCCGGAGCCTTGATGTTCATCTAGGAGAAAGATTGGGTGTAACCTCCCCACCACTTCACCGGCTGGTGACTATATGTTTATAAGATTTTAAAAATTGTGAGTGCATGAATAAATTGTTATCCCTTTCAAGCAAAGCGGTATTGCACTATCCTTTCTTTCTCTTCTTAGAAACCACTCATTGTGGACATATGCTCTATTGATTGTGGACACACTCTCTCACCATACATTGGAGGACTTTAATTTTAACAACAGACACTCCTTGTGAAAATTTCAAGGAATATTCCTGTATGAATTCAAAGGACACTTACTTATCCTTTATTAATGTAAGTTTATCTGAAAGCGCTAAGGGATTTTTTGAACTTTCTTTTTTGTATTCTGTATGTTGGAAGGTGGTGAAATCTTCCTTTTTCAAAATTTTCAGCTGCATTCAGTTATCAGCGCAAGAATCATCAAACAAACCCATTGCCACTTCCTAGGAGCAGTAGTTCAGAAGTAAAACAGGGTTGCCAACCCTCCCGGAATCTGGGGCCCCCCTCCCCCCCCTGATTGCGGCTCCCCCCCCCCCCCCCCCGACCGAGGCATACATTACCTTATCTGCGCTGATCTCGGCCCCTCAACCGAGATAGGCAAATTGAGTAATGTCCCTTCATGGGGGCGGGGCTTAATGACGTCACGTTTAAGCCCCCGAACTCCTGCTGAAAGTCTCCTCTCCGGGCTTCTCCCGGAGAGGGACTTTTAAAAGTCGGCAACCCTGAAGTAAAAATTCAACTCCCAGAAGCCCATGCGCAGGTCATGTGGTATTATTGGACCAATGTGTGAGCAATAAATGGTTTTGTCGCCAGTTAGGCACCGCAGTGTAAACGGTACAAATTCCGGATCCGACCTGGCTTGGATCCATGTTCCAAATGCCGGGTCGGATCCGTGATTTAGGTGAAAAAGGCAGGGCCGGCCTTAGGCATAGGCAAACTAGGCAATTGCCTAGGGCATTTGGAATGCCTAGGGGAATCAGCAGCTTCTGCTGAGTAAAATGATATGCAGCATGCCTATATTCTGTGTGTAAGTGAGGCTGTATCTGCATTTGAAATAGTGTATTCATGGAAATCACTGTAACATAGCATTCTGTATGCAGGTACAGCCACAGTCACACACAGTCATGCCACATATCATTTTAATCATCATAAGCTCCTTGTGTATCCTGGTCATAACAATGCAAATAAGATGAATTTTCAGCAAAAAAGGCACCAACGTTAGCAGAACTGGCCAGGAGCTGCATGGCTTATTGAGTCAAGATATATGCGGAAACATCTGTATCCAAGCAGAGGCAGAGGTCACAGTGTTAGCGGCCGTGCGAGTGCTGTCTGCGGGTGGGTTGGTTGTGCAATAGTTTTCGGCATATGTGTAAGGGGCATTATGTGTGTCATGTATAAATGCATTAATAATGTGCAACATATGTGTAACAGGCATTATGTGTGTCATGTGTATAAGGGTATTAATAATGTGCAACATATGTGTAATGGGCATTATGTGTGTCATTATGTGTATGAAGGGCATTAATAAAGGTTGGCATAATGTGTAAGGGGCATTATGTGTGTCATGTGTATAAGGGCATTAATAATGTGCAACATATGTGTAAGGGGCATTATGTGTGTCATTATGTGTATGAAGGGCATTAATAAAGGTTGGAATAATGTGTAAGGGGCATTATGGTTATAAGGACATTAATAATGTGTGTCATGTGTAAGGGGCATTACTGTGTGGTATTATCAGGGGTGCCGAGAGAAAGGGGTAGGGGGTACAAATTACCCAGGCCAAAGTCTGATGGACGGGCCCAGTGGGCGCCCCGTGCCCCCTCCCCTTAAGTGACAGCAGCAGCTGCAGCTCTTCTCCTCTGCCCAGCACACACTGCTTTGTGCTGGGTTGCAGTGTGGCCATGGAGGTGCTTAAAATACAATATTTTCTAAGGGTATAATGTGAATAATGTGAGGAGTAACGTACATAAGGTAAAGTGGTACTGGTTTCTATTTAAAATATTGCGGGTAGGGGCACCATAATGATGACTGCTATGATGAGGGTTGATGGTGCTGGGAAAGGGAGCAGGGTCAGAGGCAGAACTAGTTGCAGTGCTAGGGGGCACCAGCCAAAATCTTGCATAGGGCGTCATTTAGGCTAGGGCCGGCTCTGGAAAAAGGGGTATAAATGTGTTTAGCCTTGGAAGCCCATCTTCGATTAAGATCACTGTACACCCAAGTCCAAGCCCGGAGGTCAAGTGTTAGCCTTAACTTTATATTTCGTAATGGATTCCGCTCCCCGGGATGAGCCAATTCATAAATATAATTAGATTAAACGAGGGCTGCATAGGCATGAGGGCATTTAAGAGCCTGTGAATTTTATGATTGTCTTAATAAAGTTGTGTGAGCAGTTCAGTTACCCATAGAAGTTCAGGTGATTGACAGCTAGAACAGCCAATTAGGTAGAAAAAGGGTGGTAGCTTAGGCCGGGGTACATAAAGGGGAGTCAGATGATGCTTCTTCCTCTTTGAGTCTGGATTCCCACCCTCCCTCCATTGCTCTTTCCAATTGCTAACTGGCCTTTCGGCCTTCAGCTAATTCGGCTTGACAGAATTAATTTAAAATTGGCGGGAAGGCGCTCTCGACCAGCGGTCAATTTTCGGGTACAGGTGGTCACTGTGCGGTATTGCCCCCTTCTGCCAGGACGGCTGGTGAGTCCTGCCTCAGCGGGGGCGGACGTTGGCCACTTCCTTGAAGTATCCTCACCATGCTATAGGAGGGGCGGTAAGACTGTCACAGTACGGGCTGTGCCTTATATTTCAATGGGGGCGGTTCATCGCCCTGGTTATAAGTTGGGGCGTTGTATTCGTTGCCATTACTAACATTTTTTGACCTGAGCTGGTCTCCAAGCACTTTCCTGGCCATCCCTTTCAGTAGAGTCATACCACGTAAATAAATATCATTGACCTTTTAACTCATGCAGTTGTTGTCCGTGTGATTCTTTTAAGAATAAGGTGTCCGTGTGATTCATTTCTAGGGGTAATTTAGAGTTAAGTTAAGGTAAATGTCAATCATGATAATTCAATAGGCGCCTTATTTATTTTTTTATTCCAGTTTGCCGCATTACGTAATAATGAGAATGTTATTTTTTCGGCCTCATAATCTGATACAAAGGAAAAATACAATCTAGTGATAGAGTCTCTATAAGGATCCTAATAAATCTCTGTCATGTTGTGACACTTTGTACAACGTAATGTGCCTAATGATGTGATTTGTGCCACAGAGCGTTCAGTGAGTATAGAGCATATGTTTAATTTACCCTGTACCAAGTCATCCTGGGAGATACTTGTGGGGTTTTTATTGCTTGTTTTACAGCCAAAAATACTGAAAAATATTAACAGTTTTATTTATAAAAGAAAAAGTGTTCCGGGATGGGACGAGGACGGGTCCACCAGAGCTTGTACCAGTGCTGGGAGAATACAACCACCTTTATAACTAGAGATGATGCTAGAAGAGAAAGCAGGATTGGTCTGACAATGGAGATTATTCTGGTTGACTCGCAAGGATGCGAATTTCGCAATTTTTGTCAGATCAATCCTTCCGGAGGGGAATTTACTAATCAGTCGTATTTGACCGATTCGTATTTTCGGATGGCGTGTCCATTCGTATTGTAGCCGATACGAATTCGTATTTTAAATTAAGAATTCGTATTGGCTTTAGTGTAAAATAAATAAATAAGTCATTTTAAGAAACGGCGTAACCAGCCCCAGTTTCACAGAGCCAGTCCTGGATGTAAAAAATCAAGGAAAAGTTTTAATAAGGGTTTCGATTATTTTTTACAACCAGCACCAGGCCCAAGGGCCGGTCCTGGTTCCCAAAATACGGGGGACAATTTTAAGAACTCCCGTATTTTAAGAACCAGCACCGGGCCCAACCAGCCAGCAGGCCTGCAGTGCACATGGTTTTGTCCAGCTACGAAGGAATTTGAGTGAACTAGAATAAGGCTTAATGCCACAGCCGGGGGGAGACTTTTTATACAAGTCCCCCCGACCAAAGCATTAACCCCCTGACTAGTCAGCATGGGCAGGGGTCCTAGGGAAGTGCGGACCCCCCAAAGAAGGGGTCCCCCCCTCCAGAACTTACCTGCCCATGCTGAAGCCTGGGACTGTCCTCGGTGTCCCTGGGCGGTGGACATTGAGATGATTTTTTTGTGTGAAAAAATAGAAAAACCATTGGGTTTTGCTGTAGAACTATGAGTCCCAGCAAGCCTGGAAAGTATACTGGGACTTGGAGAACCACAAGTCCCAGCATGTGGCCATTAATGGGCTTGCTGGGACTCTTAGTTCCACAGCAAAACCAATAGTTAAATAATCACACTGACATATAAGAAAAATAAAGCTTTATTACACACACAGTCCATTCATACAGATACTTACCTAAGTTATGCCTGTAGGTAGCCCTCGGTCCATCCGACTGTCCGTTCCTGAAGTAATCCATAGGGGTACCTGTGGAAGCAAATTATACTAACATGGGTCCTCCGGTGTGGATCACGTCCTCTTCGGTCCAAGTAGGCTCCAGGGGGACTTGGCAAAAAAATTATAGTTTTTTGTTAAAAAAAAATCTTGAAAAACTGTATTCGCTATTATTTGTGTCAATATTTTGGCTGTCGGCATTGTGGTTGCGACGGTATTTTGTACATGTCAGTGTTTTGATTTTTGTTATTTTGAAGTTGTCGTTATTTCGATTGTCGGTGTTTTCCGATATTTTGTCCGTCAGCATTTGGCTGTGGGGATTCTGTCAGTAGGTATTTTGTCCATCTGTAAATTTTCTACATACCCACCTGATGTAGCAATTGTGACAAGTTCTGCCAGAAGCTTACATTTGTATGTGTAAATGGTCACTTAAAGACGATGTACACCCTCAACCCAGAAAGTGCCAGTGTTCCCGTATCTGGTAAATAACAGTTATTCGATGTTCATCAACAGCCGAATCTCATCCCAGAAGAGAGCAGCATTTAAAATTGAGCTCCCAGACACCGCGAGTTCTGATTGGACAAGAAATACGGCAACCTCTTGGAACGTCCCACTTGGGCAGTGTCAGGCTCTTTAGTGATGAGCGGGTTCCGTTTTACATGGATTTACTTGTTTTTTATCGCCAAATTATCACAACTTTGGATTTTTGTGATACTTGCCAAAGGTATTTACAAAGGGGGTCTGCACATGCTCAAAAACATGCGTGTATATGCGCAGACAGACCCCCCCCCCCCCACACCGATTGCACCTGAATCACCCCCTAAATCAAGCAGGAGGAGGAATTTGCAGGTGCACACTAAATATAAATGCTAGACCTTTTAATATCTTTGCTATATTGCATTGGAGGTTATTAGCATAATGATGGCCATTATTATGGGCTTGTCCACCGCGTCCAGGTTACCTCAATAGGACAAGTCCCTAACAGCATTGCACTGCTCCATGGCATCATATCGTACACTTTCCATCACCCCTTTAGTTTGTTTAATATATATGTAGCACCTTTCACATTTATTATTACTTCTTACCTAGGTAAGTCCTATCACATATAATTTCCCTTATCCCTTTTACTATCACTTCAATTTCACACTAATGTGATGCTATGGGGTGGTTCTGCTGGGCTGGCCTGGGGGGTCCTGTGCCCTGGACCTGTCTCAGAGTAGTGTTAGGGACTTGTCCTAATCAGGTAACCTGGACGCGGTGGACAAGCCCATACTAATGGCCATCATTATGCTAATAACCTCCAATGCAATATAGCAAAGATATTAAAAGGTCTAGCATTTATATTTAGTGTGCACCTACAAACTCCTCCTCCTGCTTGCTGCACTACAGGTCTCAGCAGGTAGCACCTCATATGTCCAGGGTGTGCAGTTTAGGGCCCCTCCCCCTATGTACTATATATTGTGTATTCATACACACTGGAAGGAACTAGAGACGCCTTCCTCCTTAACTAGCACCCCACCCACCTGTCCCAGATTGTTTTTAATCAGGTTGGAGTCCAACATTCAAGACTGCACACCTCAGCTTGGCACTATGAGGGTAAGTCCTACTATACATATATGCTGAGTGTTAGTCTGTGGGACTGTGTTTGGGGCGCAGGGCTCTTTGGGCTGCTGTTGCTGGGCTGCTCCATGGCATCATATCGTACACTTTCCATCACCCCTTTAGTTTGTTTAATATATATGTAGCACCCTTCACATTTATTATTACTTCTTACCTAGGTAAGTCCTATCACATATAATTTCCCCTAGCCCTTTTACTATCACTTTAATTTTACACTAATGTGATGCCATGGGGTGGTTCTGCTGGGCTGGCCTGGGGGGTCCTGTGCCCTGAACCTGTCTCAGAGTAGTGTTAGGGACTTGTCCTATTGAGGTAACCTGGACGCGGTGGACAAGCCGATAATAATGGCCATCATTATGCTAATAACCTCCAATGCAATATAGCAATGATATTAAAAGGTCTAGCATTTATATTTAGTGTGCACCTGCAAACTCCTCCTCCTGCTTGCTGCACTACAAGTCTCAGCAGGTAGCACCTCATATGTCCAGGGTGTGCAGTTTAGGGCCCCTCCCCCTATAATCACCCCCTAAATCCATTGGACAGCAAGTTCAGCATCCTCTTGGATGGCTCTTTGAATCCATTACTTGTAAATTATCTGGAAGCAGAGTTCGCCATTGTATAAGACTAAGCCCCTATTATTTTTAAGGTTGGTCCATGGTTTTACTCCTAGGTCCAAGCGATCTTACACAATGGACTTTTCCGCCCTTTGCAACTTTTCAATCACCTAAAACAAAGCAGGGAAATTAATATATATCAATGTTTTTATCCCTATTTCCCAGACAGCGCTTTCTATAATTTCACCAGGTGTACCTGTTCCTCAATTAGCCGTGCGCCGTATCGCGTCGGTATATACCCCTAACACTATGCCCACTCCGCACTCACCATTATGTTTTATTATGATTATATTCCATAATTACTACAAATGAATCTCGCAGACTTTCCTTCGTGTAATTTCATTCTTGATAGAAAACCAAGCTCAGGAGAGTCAGAAGTACTATTTATGGGAGTACAATATTATATTGTGCTGTTCTTATACCTTAGTTGTAATTAAGGTTTATTAGATTGTAAGATGATTAACAATTAAAGAGCAGACAGTGCTTATTTATTCCAGGTGCAATGTGCGCTGAAATTGATTTCCAAATGCGTCTCAGAATAATTCCTTATTATCTTTTTAATTTCATTCACAGCTTTGTATTAAGAAATTTGAGGAAATAAGAAAATCCACATTTTACAAATGATTTCCAAATGTCTCAGGGCTCGTTTCAGATGAGCAATTTGGTAGCTTTCGTTCCTGTCTGATCGTGGATGGAACGTGGCACAAACAGGACACACCAGGAACACTGCGGGAGCAAGGATCAATGATCCCTGCGGACAAAACAGAATTCCTTATATTTCCACGACCAATAGTAGTTACCAACCTGATATCTCTATCACTGTTGAAAACGCGACAATCAATACTACCCCACAAGCTTGCTGCCTAGGGGTCATCCTTGTCTGTAAAGGTTCCTTTGTCCCCCACATGCAGTCACCCTCAAAATCACATTACATGCAAAATTCACCTTACCCATACCTCCCAACTTTCTTTCTTTTAGTATAGGGACACAGGCACGTGCTGAAAGGGGTGTGGCTAGCTGGGAAGGGGGCATGGCCTATGCTTGTGTCTCCCTGTGAGGCCACGTCCAAGTTTTGACGCTGTGTGGGCATGGCTCTGTTTGCCTCTAACCATGCCCCACCCCCTCTGGCTGTGGGAATAGATGCTGTACTGATGCAGCTCAGCAGCTGACATGGGGGACTCCCAACAGCCCCCACCCCACGCTGCGGGACACTGCCGTCCCCGGGCGGAACGCATGAACGTCCCCGAAAACCGGGACATTCCCGTGGGAGGTATGCCTTACCTTAAGTCACTGCTAACACTGTAATTTAGCCATGTCCAAACTGTGGCCCTTCAGCTGTTGTGAAACTACACATCCCAGCATGCCTTGCCATAGTTTGTAGCATTCCCTAATAGTAAAACTGTGGCAATGCATGATGGGACCCAACAGCTGGAGGGCCATAGTTTGGACATGCCTGCACTAATCCATGCTCTCATCATCTCCCACACTGATTATTTCAATAGTATCCTTATCGGCCTTCTCCAATACAGACCCTCACCACTACAATCCATCCTGCATGAAGTTCAAAGCCTAATCTTCTTTGCCAGGTGTTCATCATCTGCGGATATGCTCTGTCAGTCCCTCCATTGGTTACCTGTTTTCTACCATATTCAATAAAAATACTGCTTACACACAAGACCATAAAGACCAGGGGCAGTACCGATGGTGTAATGGTTAGCATCATTGCCTCACAGCACTGAGGTCATGGGTTCTATCCCCACCATGGGTTTCCCTTCGGGTACTCCGGTTTCCTCCCACAGTCCAAAAAAATACACTGGTAGGCTAATTGGCTCCCAACAAATTAACCCTAGAATGTCTGTGTGTGCATGTACATGTGGTAGGGAATATAGATTGTAAACTCCACTGGGGCAGTGACTGTTCAAATATTCTCTGTAAAGCGCTGTGGAATATATGTGCGCTATATAAGAAACTGTTAATAAATAAATAATAAATAAACCAAACTACACCAACATACGTCTCTTCTCTTATTTCATTATATCTCCCAACTTGTCCTCTTCGCTCCTCCCAAGATCTACGCCTCTCATCCACATGCATTACTCGCTCCCATTCACAGCTGCAGGACTTTCTTCGGGCTGCACCCACTCTGTGGAATGCTCTCCCACGCACAATAAGACTCTCCTCCATTCTCCAAACCTTCAAGTGTTCCCTGAAAACTCCTCTTCAGTCAGCTTATCACATTCCAGAATTGCCCACATAACCTTTATATACTGTTCCTATTCAATCACATCCACACTGTACAGGCCTCACATATCTTCTCTCTCTCCTTTTTCCATCTTCCTGACCCCAGGCCAATATTGCTGGGTGACCATATCATACAGCCCACCAAGAAACGTTGCAATCTGGTGGATGTATTCTAATTATAAAGTGCAACAGAATTTGCTGCGCTACCTAAGAAACTGTTAATAAATGATAATAAATAAATGATCCGCCCGCTGGCCAGATGGGGTAACTAGTCAGGGCAGATGTGTCTGCCTTGTGGTCTCAGAGTCTGATTCAGAAGATGCTTAGCATTGGCCTTATCCAGGGCTTAAAGTGGTCCTGGAGAGGTGTTGGAACTCATTTCCCATGCCACCGTGCCAGGGTTTTCAGCACCCCTTGCAAACTACAAAATTTATGCCCCACCTTCCATACTCTATAAAGGGACAGCGGCCTCACAACAGGACCCCCAATTCGAATTATGCCACACAGTAGCACAATCATATTCACATTACACCCCATGTAGTGAACCTGATTTATAATACACCATAAAGAAGTGCCCCTTATTCATGTTATGACTGTCACACGTAGCCGCGACGGAGCGCGGCGGGTACAGTACTCACCCGTCCGCGCCCGCCGCCGGCTAGCGTGTGCAGGCTCCGGTCTGCGGTGTGCGGGTAGCAGCAGCTCTGGGTAGGGATGGCAGCAGTAGTGGTGCCGGGAGGCCGGCGTCGCCATCTTGGTTGAGGGCAGGAGACAGATTGGCCCAGAGTGGAGGTTCCCTCCTCATCCTGTGCTGACAGCCAATGGCAGCCATCCCCTGGGGATATAGGGGATCTGCCTAGGCTGTTCAGTGTCAGTGCAATGAGTCTTTGGAGTCATTCACAACTCCTAGCTGATTCCCGGATCCTGGCTCTTTCTCTCCTGACTCTGGTGCCTTGCTCCCTGCATCTTGCTACAAGGAAGTTTTCTCCTGACACCAATGCTGCAAGTCCTACCTAGTGCTTGTTCCTGCTTGTGTCCCAGAATTACCCTGCACAGCTTTCCGCTGCCCTCCTTCATACAACTCATTCATTCCATCATCTTTCAGTCATCCGGATCCATTTCTTCTGTCATCAAATCAACCTCCTTCCGGATCCTCATCTATGTACTCTGGCTCACCAAGTATACGTTTCCAGATTTCCCTGCCCGTTATTAGTATTGTGCTGGACTCTATTTAATTTATTCCAACTGTCACTTAAAGAAGTATTTGAGTGAAGTTTATCATTTATGAAATCAGTTATTAAACCTGCACGTTTCAATCCTACTCCTCCTGGTCCGTCTCCGGTTCCTGTGCACCGCACGACTCCATCCAGCCCTTTAGCCGTGACAGTTTGCACTGACCCGATGGAATCGGGTGAAGCACAGGCCTCCATGACGGATGTTCTTCAAGGCATCATGGCTCGATTGGAACAAGTAGAGACTACCCAGCGTCAAGTGGCTCAATTTCTCCAGACCTTGTCATCACCTCAGGTGGCTCCCTCAGTTTCAGCAGCACCAACCTCCGGAGCTTCGGCCTCTGCTGCTCCCCCTGGGCCAGCTGCTCCTCACCATCTACACCTGTCAACCCCCAGTAAATATGACGGGTCCCCGAGGGGGTGTCGAGGATTCCTGAATCAATGTGACGTCCATTTTACCCTCCAGCCTTCCAATTTCCCCTCTCCCAAGACTCGGGTGGCTTACATCGTGTCCCTACTGGCGGGTCCAGCCCTGGAGTGGGTGTCCCCCCTTTGGGAGCGTGCGGATCCCATCCTCAATAACTATGAAGAGTTTGTGGCCTCCTTCCGTCGCATCTTCGACGAGCCTGGCAGAGTGTCCTCCGCAGCCACAGAGATCCTAAGGATTCGTCAGGGCAGTCGCCCAGTGGGACAATATGTCGTACAATTTCAAACCCTGGCTTCCGAACTCAGATGGAACGAAGAGGCTCTCGTTTCTGCCTTCTGGAACGGCCTAGCCGGGCGCATCAAGGACGAGTTAGCAACTCGCGATTCTCCTTCCACCCTGGCTGAACTCATTTCATTATGTAACAAAGTCGATCTGCGACTCCAAGAACGCCAACTTGAGAGGAATCGCTCTGATCGCCTTCGCCCTCGATTTCCTTCCAATGTCGCACCAGCCTCCAAACCAACCCCGCCTCCTGCGGTGTCAACAGATGAGCCCATGCAAATCAACCGCTCCCGTCTCTCTCTCGAAGAGAAGTCCCGAAGACGGCGAGAGAATCTATGCATGTACTGTGGCTCCTCAGCTCACTTATTGGCTTCCTGCCCGCTGCGGCCGGGAAACGACCGCTCCTAATCTCCCCGAGGGAGGTCCGATTAGGAGTCTTGCTTCCATCTCCCTCTTCTTCTGATTCCACCATTCCGGTTACCCTTGTGTGTCCCCAAGGGAGAAAAAGAGTTCAGGCCCTATTGGACTCTGGAGCAGCGGGAAACTTCCTTTCTTCTTCCTTTGTCACCCAACATGCCCTGCCTGTGCAACCCCTGGATCACTCGCTGGTCCTCACTGCAGTGGATGGGAGTCGAATTCGTAGTGGACAAATCACCCATCAGACCACCCCGGTGACACTGCTCATAGGAGCTCTACATCAAGAGACCCTCGAATTCTTCATTCTTCCACAGTCCTCACACCAAATGGTCCTGGGCCTTCCCTGGCTCTCCAAACATAACCCACACATCGATTGGACCAATATGGAGGTCAAGGCCTGGGGAACAGATTGCCAGTCTACTTGCATTCCTCAGATCCTTCCGGTCTACCAGACCCATCCACAACGTGAGGGTAACTATCCTTCATCCTCTTCAGCTCCACCCTTGTCGATACCCGCACCATATCGTTCATTTACAGATGTATTCAGTAAAGGTGGTGCCGACACCCTGCCTCCTCACCGTCCTTGGGACTGCCCGATAGAGCTGGTGGCCGGGAAATTCCCTCCTCGTGGCCGCATCTATCCCCTGTCGCTACCTGAGACTGAGGCCATGTCCTCGTACATTCAAGAGAACTTAAACAAAGGTTTCATTCGACCATCTACTTCTCCGGCCGGGGCCGGGTTTTTCTTTGTGAAAAAGAAGGATGGCGGTCTTCGGCCATGTATCGACTATAGGGGCCTGAACGACATCACCATTAAAAACCGCTATCCCTTACCCCTTATCGCAGAACTATTCGACAAGATCAGAGGGGCAGCAATCTTTACTAAATTGGACTTGCGAGGGGCCTACAATTTGATCCGGATCCGTCCAGGTGACGAGTGGAAGACGGCTTTTAACACGCGCGACGGCCACTATGAATACCTGGTGATGCCCTTCGGCCTTTGTAACGCCCCCGCCGTCTTCCAACAGTTTGTAAATGATATCTTTCGGGACTTGCTGTACCACTCCATCGTAGTCTATCTAGACGATATACTCATCTTCTCTCCAAATCTTCAACTTCACAGACAGACAGTGTCCGAAGTCCTACGACGTCTTCGCCAAAATCAACTGTTCTGCAAGTTGGAAAAGTGCGTTTTTGAGGTCACGTCCATTCCATTCTTGGGTCACATTCTCTCCGCCACTGGGATAGAAATGGACCCAGAAAAGGTGAGAGCCATCCAAGACTGGGCAGCCCCCACAACACTCAAAGGAATTCAGAGATTCCTAGGGTTCTCCAACTATTACCGGCGATTTATCCGGAACTTCTCTACTATCGCTGCTCCCCTCACTGCTCTCACTTGCAAGGGAGCTGATCCAAGCCGATGGTCGCCAGAAGCATCCTCTGCCTTCCAGCAGTTAAAGAGAGCATTCATAACGGCACCAATCCTCCTCCAACCAGACCTCGACAGGCCCTTCATTCTCGAGGTGGACGCATCCTCGGAAGGGATCGGGGCCATCTTGTCACAAAAAGGTGAGGATCAAGAATTACACCCTTGTGCCTTCCTCTCCAAAAAATTCCTCCCGGCAGAGAAGAATTACCCCATCGGGGAACAGGAGTTGCTTGCAGTCAAAACTGCGTTAGAGGAGTGGCGATACCTTCTGGAGGGGGCACGGCATAAGATCACCGTGTATTCAGACCACAAAAATCTGTCCTTTCTTAAACAGGCTCAGTGCCTTACTGCCCGCCAAGCCCGTTGGGCCATGTTTTTTGAACGCTTTGACTTCCAAATTAAATTCCGACCTGGAACCACGAATACTAAGGCAGACGCTCTATCCCGCTCCTTTGAGACGACCTCTGACCTAGAGATACCTCCTCGTCCAATCCTCGATCCGCTGGTCTTCGCCCAAGTAACCGTACAGCCATCTCCTCCTCCAGGTAAAACGTTCGTTCCCCCCGAACTCCGCAAGAAAATATTGTCATGGGCACATTCTTCCCGCTTCGCAGGGCACGCAGGAGCACAAAAGACCTTGATGTTCCTGTCACGTTCTTATTGGTGGCCAACCATCCGCCACGACGTAACCAACTTCGTCGCTTCTTGTGTAAGATGTGCTCAGCATAAGGTGCCCAGAACAACTCCCGCTGGTCCTCTCCGCCCTCTAACCATTCCCACAGAACCATGGACCCATCTGTCAATGGACTTCATTTGCGAACTACCTTCCTCAAAGGGTCATACCGCAATCTGGGTAGTGGTCGACCGATTCTCGAAAATGGTCCATTTTTTCCCACTAAAAGGTCTCCCCTCTGCTCCAGTACTGGCTCAGCTATTTATCTCAACCATTTTTAAACTTCACGGACTGCCCAAAGAGATTGTATCCGACCGCGGAGTACAGTTCGTTGCAAAGTTCTGGAGAGCTCTCTGTGCCGCGGTACAGGTCAAACTCAAGTTTTCCACTGCCTTTCATCCCCAGACCAATGGCCAGACAGAACGGGTGAATCAAGACTTGGAGGCCTTTATCCGACTGTTTGTCTCGTCGTCCCAAGATGACTGGGTGGATCTTCTCCCGTGGGCAGAATATATGCATAACAACTCCTATCACTCTTCCTCCGGAACCACCCCCTTCTTTACAGTATTCGGCAAACATCCACGATCTCCGGATTTCTCAGAATTATCCTCTTCCGAAGTTCCTGCAGCAACCACTTCATTACAACGCTTTGCTAAAATCTGGTCGGATGTCCACACCGCTCTTCTTAAATCTTCCGCCCGATACAAGAGGATGGCAGACAGGAAAAGAAGGGCAGCGCCCAGATTGAAAGTCGGAGACCGGGTATGGCTGTCTACCCGCCATATACGCCTCCGTCTGCCCTCTATGAAGCTGGCTCCCCGGTTCATTGGGCCATACCCTATCATCCAAGTCATTAATCCTGTCGCTTATAGACTTCAACTTCCTCCTTCCCTAAGGAGATTAACTCCGAAAGTGGGTCTGAATTCGAGGTAAGACGCATTATAGACTCTCGTTGCCGCAATTCTCGTACCCAGTATCTGGTGGAATGGGTTGGGTTTGGTCCCGAAGAGAACTCTTGGGTGGATTCCATTGATTTGCACGCTCCAAAACTGGTAAAGCAATTTCTCCAGAGAAATCCGCACAAGGCCCATAGGCGCCCTGGGGTCACCCTGAAAAGGGGGGGTACTGTCACACGTAGCCGCGACGGAGCGCGGCGGGTACAGTACTCACCCGTCCGCGCCCGCCGCCGGCTAGCGTGTGCAGGCTCCGGTCTGCGGTGTGCGGGTAGCAGCAGCTCTGGGTAGGGATGGCAGCAGTAGTGGTGCCGGGAGGCCGGCGTCGCCATCTTGGTTGAGGGCAGGAGACAGATTGGCCCAGAGTGGAGGTTCCCTCCTCATCCTGTGCTGACAGCCAATGGCAGCCATCCCCTGGGGATATAGGGGATCTGCCTAGGCTGTTCAGTGTCAGTGCAATGAGTCTTTGGAGTCATTCACAACTCCTAGCTGATTCCCGGATCCTGGCTCTTTCTCTCCTGACTCTGGTGCCTTGCTCCCTGCATCTTGCTACAAGGAAGTTTTCTCCTGACACCAATGCTGCAAGTCCTACCTAGTGCTTGTTCCTGCTTGTGTCCCAGAATTACCCTGCACAGCTTTCCGCTGCCCTCCTTCATACAACTCATTCATTCCATCATCTTTCAGTCATCCGGATCCATTTCTTCTGTCATCAAATCAACCTCCTTCCGGATCCTCATCTATGTACTCTGGCTCACCAAGTATACGTTTCCAGATTTCCCTGCCCGTTATTAGTATTGTGCTGGACTCTATTTAATTTATTCCAACTGTCACTTAAAGAAGTATTTGAGTGAAGTTTATCATTTATGAAATCAGTTATTAAACCTGCACGTTTCAATCCTACTCCTCCTGGTCCGTCTCCGGTTCCTGTGCACCGCACGACTCCATCCAGCCCTTTAGCCGTGACAATGACACACAGCAGTGCCCCTTATTCATGTTATGACACAAAGCAGTGCCCCTTATTCATGTTATGACACACAGCAGTGCCCCTTATTCAAGTTACACTACGCAGTAGTATTCCTTATACATGTATGCCACACATTAATATCCATTACAAATAATGTCCACGGCAGTATTGCTTATAAACATCAGCCCACAGCAGTAGTACCCCTTACACAAAATGTCCACAGTAAGTGCCCTTTATACACTTATCTATCTCTGTCTCTCCAGCAGCTTCCTCTCTTGTTCACTTCAGCGGCGGAGACATCATGACATCACATACGCTGTGCCAGAAGAAGGAAGCTGCTGGTACATGCTTTTCTGTTGTAATTCATGTGCAGGGCTGTGATGGAGGTGGAGCTGAGCTCCCCTTAATATAACAGGTGATGGAACTCAGTTCCACCCCACTTTAACCCCTGGCCTTACCATTGGGTTTTCAAACAGCTCTCAATCTGGCCTCTTGGTCTTCACAGCACCGGATTGCAGAAACCAGACCCCAGACCCTGTGCTTACATATGCGTTCAATTCTTTTCAGAAATTCAGTAAATTGCACAGGAAAAATGCTAGTGGGGTGCGGGGTGCACCTACAAGATGTGGGTGTGTCATTTGCACAGATGCAGCCAGCTATGACGTGTTAGACATTCTACACCTGTCATAGGCAGGTACAATGTTCAATGGTGAGCCAATAGTGTGTCTTTGCATGACAGAATTGCGCAGGAGCCGTGCAGGAACCCACTGGACATGACATCAGCATAAAGATGCAGTAGCGGATGGAACTGCTGCTGCCACTGCGCCGAGGGTGATCAGGTCTTTGAGCTGGGGTGGATTGGGTGGCGGGCACCTGCTTCCTGAGCTTATTGGGAGGCAGTAGTGAATGCTGCCTGGCTGCTCTGATTGTGAATCACACACAGTCAGAGCGACCAGTCTGCAGATAGACAGTGCAGATCGGTGAATGGCTGGAGCTATCTACCAATTACAGTCCAACATTCTCAGCCTGCAGCCAGTGACTGGCTGTCAGCATGCTGATTGGTGGATGGCTGGAGCTATTACCCAATCAGAGTGCTGACAGCCAGTCACTGTAGGGAAGCAAGTGGAGGGAGGGTACGGCACCACTGGGGGGGGGTTCACCCCTCTTATTATATCTATCCCACCACAAATGTATACCACACTTTTCCTCTGTGTCTCCAGTACTCACCTTTCCTCTGTACCCCTCATCTTTTCCTTGTGCTCCCCACCACCCACCTCCCTCTATATTGCCTTCACCCACCTTTTCCTGTGCCCCCATCATTCCCTTGTGCTCCCCACTACCCACCTTCATCTGTATTGCCCTACACCCACTTTTCCCTTGTGTTCTCCAACACCTGAGAAATCTCCTGTGTCTTCCCACCTTCCACCCAGTGTCCTCCATCCTTTCCACCCACCACCCCTCCACGAACCTTCCGCGTGCCCACCCACAACTTCTCTTTCCCATCTGACCCCCAGCAGCCACCTTCCCCTTATTCATCTCACCACCCACCTTCCCCCTGTGTTGCCCAATATCCATCTTTTCTTTGTGCTCCCCACCACCCAACTATCTACTGTTCCCCAAATCACCTACCTTTCCCCTCTGTTGACCAACATCTTTGTTTCCCTTGTGCCTCCCACCACTCATCTCCCCCCTGTGTTGACCACCACCATCTTTCACCTGTGTTTCTCCACCACCTCCTATCGGTCCACTGTGCCCCCATAATCCATAATTTGTCCAACTGTACGTGTGGCCCCTAATCTGTTTTAACAAATAAGTTCCATAGACATTACATTCTATTTATCTATACTGCCTGGGGGGAGGGTAATACCGCGTACACAATTGTTCCACCTGAGCCCAGATCATCCTCCATGACATTAAAGTAATGAATGGAACGTTAGACTGGAAACTTTCTAGAGGAAAGACTTAGCCGCTGCCTCATGCATAGACCTGACAGATGTAATTGCGGATTCCAGAGATGCTTTCATTGAAAGCAAATCTTTACCCTATTATACCGTACATTTATTTTACTGTGACCTTTTCCCTGTGCCGGCTCATCAGCGCAGCACATTAGCAGCGATACTCTGTAATAGCCTCGGATGTTATGCATGCATTGAATAAAGAGGTGATAACTCCGCTCTCTAAAGAAGACTGAATTTTAAAAAGTTACGAAGAACTTTGCTTTTTATCAGTTCCAAAAGCACAAAAAAAAGCAGATTCCGTAGTAATATTTATCCATCGATTATCTGTACACATCAGAGCCTGCGTCTTACGGAAACTCCGATAAAAGTTTATTTTCTGGCACTTTCTGCGTATTCATATCACTCCTGTATTTGTTCCCATAAGTAATGTGATGGGGATGTACAGTAATAGTAATGTCAACAGTTCTGGAGTAAGCAGTTATAATGTTGAAAATGTTAAAATGTTGACATTGAAAAAGTTGGCATATGCGTAATGTTGACTGTATTCTCAGAATCAAGATGTGAAATACAGATATTCTGCAGTGACTGCCAATGGGGGATTGGGGTTAGGATATGAGAGAAAAGATCACTGCTAGTCTGCGGTAGGAGTGGTAGGGTTAGGCTGTGGGGGGGGGGGGAGGGTTAGGCTGTGGGGGGGGGGTAGGTTTAGGCACTAGGTGGAAGAGAAGTTAGGGTGTTAGGGTTAGGCTGCGGGAGGGAAGGTCAGGGTAAGGCACTGTGGGAGGGTTAGGCTGTGGGGGGGGGGTAGGGTTAGGCACTAGGTGGAGGAGAAGTTAGGGTGTTAGGGTTAGGCTGTGGTAGGGGAGGTTAGGGTTAGGCACTGTGGGAGGGTTAGGCTGTGGGAGGGGAGGTCAGGGTTAGGCACTGTGGGAGGGTTAGGCTACAGGAGGGGAGGTCAGGCACTGTGGGGAGGGTTAGGCTACAGGAGGGGAGGTCAGGGATAGGCACTGTGGGGAGGGTTAGGCAACAGGAGGGGAGGTTAGGGTTAGGCACTGTGGGAGGGTTAGGCTACAGGAGGGGAGGTTAGGGTTAGGCACTGTGGGGAGGGTTAGGCTGTGGCAGGGGAGGTCAGGGTCAGGCACTGTGTGAGGGTTAGGCAACAGGAGGGGAGGTTAGGCACTGTGGGAGGGTTAGGCTACAGGAGGGGAGGTCAGGGTTAGGCACTGTGGGAGGGTTAGGCTGTGGGAGGGGAGGTCAGGGTCAGGCACTGTGGGAGGGTTAGGCAACAGGAGGGGAGGTCAGGGTTAGGCACTGTGGGAGGGTTAGGCTACAGGAGGGGAGGTTAGGGTTAGGCATAATGGGGAGAGTTAAGCTACAGGAGGGGAGGTCAGGGATAGGCACTGTGGGGAGGGTTAGGCTGTGGGAGGGGAGGTTAGGGTTAGGCACTGTGGGAGGGTTAGGCTGTGGGAGGGGAGGTTAGGGTTAGGTACTGTGGGAGGGTTAGGCTGTGGGAGGGGAGGTCAGGGTTAGGCACTGTGGGAGGGTTAGGCTACAGGAGGGGAGGTCAGGGATAGGCACTGTGGGGAGGGTTAGGCTGTGGGAGGGGAGGTTAGGGTTAGGCACTGTGGTAAGGGTTAGGCTGTGGGAGGGGAGGTTAGGGTTAGGCACTGTGGGAGGGTTAGGCTGCAGGAGGGGAGGTCAGGGTTAGGCACAATGGGGAGGGTTAGGCAACAGGAGGGGAGGTCAGGGTTAGGCACTGTGGGAGGGTTAGGCTGCAGGAGGGGAGGTCAGGGTTAGGCACAATGGGGAGGGTTAGGCAACAGGAGGGGAGGTTAGGGTTAGGCACTGTGGGGAGGGTTAGGCTACAGGAGGGGAGGTCAGGGATAGGCACTGTGGGAGGGTTAGGCTACAGGAGGGGAGGTCAGGGTTAGGCACTGTGGGAGGGTTAGGCTACAGGAGGGGAGGTCAGGGTTAGGCACTGTGGGAGGGTTAGGCTACAGGAGGGGAGGTGTCACAATATGCATGTATTTCAGTTACCTGCTGGTCAATCCTGCTGGCTTTGTCTCATGCTGCTGACAAGCTCTGCATAGTTGAACTGTGCTGTGAGATCTGAGCTCAGCTAATTAGTTACACCTGGTGAACCTCTCTTGCTGGGAAGCTCTGTGTAAACTGAGCATGCTCAGCCCATTGATTAATTCACCTGTGAGTTCCCTGTGCTTCCTATAAAAGGCAGTCTCTGGTAGACAGAAGCTGCCAGAGTATAGGTTCACACCAGCTCCAGCGTTCCAGTGCCTTGTACTATTCCAGACTTCTGATTATAGCATCTGACCTCGGCTTGTTCCTGACCATTCTCTTGCCTGATCCTCCGGTACCATGTCCAGTGATTCCTGTGTATGACCTTGGCTTGTTCTGTGACCATCCTCCTGCCTGCTCCCTGTGTACCGCATCCTGTGCCTTCCTGTGTATGACCCGGCCTGACTCTGACTAATCATTGCTGCATCCATTGGTATCGTTTCTGTCCACCTGTTACTGACCCGGCTTGACGACCACGCTCCATATTCCACAAGCTACCACCACTCATACGGGGAACCTGACCAGGGGGCCGCGACCGACGTGTCGGGTGCCGCAGAAGCCCATATCCCGCTTGGAGGGGTCACTGGCAGAAAACCCCCGGCACGGTTAGACTCCGCGCCCCTGTGTCAGGTCTAGCCAATCCCCGAGTGGTAGTGCACCCCAAGTTTGTGACAGGAGGTTAGGGTTAGGCATAATGGGGAGAGTTAGGCTACAGGAGGGGAGGTTAGGGTTAGGCTGCAGGAGGGGAGGTTAGGGATATGCTGCGGGAGGGGAGGTCAGGGATAGGCACTGTGGGGAGGGTTAGGCTGTGGGAGGGGAGGTTAGGGTTAGGCACTGTGGGAGGGTTAGGCTACAGGAGGGGAGGTCAGGGATAGGCACTGTGGGAGGGTTAGGCTACAGGAGGGGAGGTCAGGGATAGGCACTGTGGGAGGGTTAGGCTGTGGGAGGGGAGGTCAGGGTTAGGCACTGTGGGAGGGTTAGGCTACAGGAGGGGAGGTCAGGGATAGGCAAAATGGGGAGGGTTAGGCTACAGGAGGGGAGGTCAGGGATAGGCATTGTGGGAGGGTTAGGCTACAGGAGGGGAGGTTAGGGTTAGGCACTGTGGGAGGGTTAGGCTACAGGAGGGGAGGTCAGGGTTAGGCAATGTGGGAGGGTTAGGCTGTGGGAGGGGAGGTCAGGGTTAGGCACTGTGGGAGGGTTAGGCTGCAGGAGGGGAGGTCAGGGATAGGCACTGTGGGGAGGGTTAGGCTACAGGAGGGGAGGTCAGGGTTAGGCACTGTGGGAGGGTTAGGCTGCAGGAGGGGAGGTCAGGGATAGGCACAATGGGGAGGGTTAGACAACAGGAGGGGAGGTTAGGGTTAGGCACTGTGGGAGGGTTAGGCTACAGGAGGGGAGGTCAGGGATAGGCACTGTGGGAGGGTTAGGCTGCAGGAGGGGAGGTCAGGGTTAGGCACTGTGGGAGGGTTAGGCTGTGGGAGGGGAGGTTAGGGTTAGGCACTGTGGGAGGGTTAGGCTACAGGAGGCGAGGTCAGGGTTAGGCACTGTGGGAGGGTTAGGCTGCAGGAGGGGAGGTCAGGGTTAGGCACAATGGGGAGGGTTAGGCTACAGGAGGGGAGGTTAGGGTTAGGCACTGTGGGAAGGTTAGGCTACAGGAGGGGAGAGGTCAGGGTTAGGCACTGTGGGAGGGTTAGGCTGTGGGAGGGGAGGTCAGGGTTAGGCACTGTGGGAGGGTTAGGCTGCAGGAGGGGAGGTCAGGGATAGGCACTGTGGGGAGGGTTAGGCTACAGGAGGGGAGGTCAGGGTTAGGCACTGTGGGAGGGTTAGGCTGCAGGAGGGGAGGTCAGGGATAGGCACAATGGGGAGGGTTAGGCAACAGGAGGGGAGGTTAGGGTTAGGCACTGAGGGAGAGTTAGGCTACAGGAGGGGAGGTCAGGGATAGGCACTGTGGGGAGGGTTAGGCTGTGGGAGGGGAGGTTAGGGTTAGGCACTAGGTGGGATGGAGTTTAGGCAGTGGGAAGATAGGATTGGGTTTGGCACTAGAGGGAGGGGAGGATAAGCTGTGGGAAAGGGGGGGGGGCATTAGGCTATGGAAGGGGAGGTTAGGGTTAGCTATTAGGGGAGGGGTGGTTAGGGTTAAGCAGTGGGAGGGGAGGTTACAATACTACAGTACTACTGGGAAGATTAGAGATTAGGGCTGGGGTTAGTCACATAGCTCATAGCTCATTTTGCAGCTGAGGACCAGGGCTTTCCAATGAGCCTAGCCCGCGTCGCTAGCGCCTGGGGAACCAGTGATACCACCAGGCAAAGCTGGAATGTTTTCCCTATAGGATAACATGGGACCCGTTAATTCCAATCCCCATCCGGTTCCGACGGCTGCCAGTTCCCCCTCTGGCATCACAGAAGCATCGAGGTTGAACGCAAGCATTCGAACCCAAATCGCTGGGCCTTCAATCTGATACCAGGTTGGACCATATGGGTCAATTGGTTCCGGAGATATTGCAGGTAAACCGATTCATGTTCTTTGAGGGCAGATTTCTCTAGAACCAAACGGTACAGTTATTCAATAGGATACAGGTCTCATGTAAATGGGTCTGTTGGTTCTGAAGATATAGCCTTAACTGGCAGTATAGCCAGTTAAAGGGGGGGAGGGGTGGTTTTCTCTCCCCCTCACACCAGAAAATACAGGGACTAGGCTACTGTAAAAGGGGCCAACCCAAGAATTTCCCTGTATGATCCTAGGACCATATTCCTGGGTAAGTCTCTGGCTGTCCCCCAGTTCCTCCGAGCATGTATTCCCCCTTAGTAATGAGCATGTAATCCCACATGGCAACGAGCATGGAACCCCTGGCAATGAGCATGTAGGTAAGCAGCACTTATGTAGCATCATTTTTAATAAGCATTATGGTGTTTGGCGTAATACGTAATGAACATTATGGTGTGTGGCTTAACATGTAATGAGCATTATGGTGTCAATTTTTAATGCGCGCACTAGGCACGCAATGCCCCTGTTTATGAAGCATATTGTGAATTTTGGGTCAATCCGTGAAACGTTATGTTCATTTTGTCTCAATCTGTGTAGTATTATGTTAATTTTGGCTCAATCCGTATAGAATTATTTGAATTTTGGCTCAATCCGTGTGGCATTAGGTGAATTTTGGCTCAATCCATTTGGCATCATGTGTAAGGGGAAAGTATAATAGGGTCTAGTATTTTGTTGCATAATGTGTAGAAGTTGTATATGGTGTTGTACACTACACTCAAGGACATGCCCCATTTTGAGTGGCCACATCCCCTTTTCCGGAGTGCGCCTTCAGCGCGCGCAAAACTACATCCTTCAATTAAGTCGCCAAGGTACTGTAAGCCTGTGTACTTTAACCCCTTCCCGACATTTGACGTACATGTACGTCATGGCCGGGATGTACTTCCCGACACATGACGTACATGTACGTCATGACTTCAAAGTGCCACCGCGTCTACAGACGCGGTGACAGAGGGACGATGTCTGCTGTCCCTGACAGCAGACATCTTCCCTCATTGCCCAGGGGGGGCAGCGATACCCCCCCCCCGTTCGGCGATCGCTGTGATTGGCTGTTCAATGTGAACAGCCAATTACAGCGTTTTCTGTGTACCGGCGAATAACGTTCGCCGGTGACACAGGGATCGGTGGTGATTGGTGCTGTAAACTACAGCACCAATCACCACCGGGTGTAAGGGTGACACTGGTGTCACCCCACCTCACCCCACCTGCCCCCAAAAGGCTGTGATTGGTCCGTCGGACCGACGGACCAATCACAGCCATTTCACCTCAAATGAGGTAACGGAGACAGCCCTGCAGCCGCCATTCCGGTCAGGAACAGCGTGCAGAGCGGTCTCCGTGCCCATCTGTGCCCTATACTGACCTGATCGTTGGTGGCATCCGTGCTACCAGCTCCTCGTGTGACTTCCTTGTGTTGCTGCTGCTGCTGCTGCAGCAGCGTCATTGAGGCAGAGATTTAAATTGTGTGATATTATTTTGTGCTATAATTTTGTATCTGCTCCCCCCTGCTGCCCCCCTTTTGTGCTGATCACTATAAACTAAGTGATCAGCACCTTTTTTTGGGGTGCAGGTTTTTTTTTTTTTATATATATACCCTGTCAGGTTGCACCCACAGTTGTGTGCCTGCTGCCCCTCACTGCTAATCAGTGTTGCATCACTGTGTTGCATCACAGTGTTGCATCACTGATCAGCAGTTTTTTTTTTTTGGAGAGTGCTGTGGGGTTTTGTTTTTACACCCACGTTGCTTTTGTGGGTGTCCTGTGGCCGCTGAGCGCTGATCAGTGACGTACATCACTGAACAGCATTTTTGGCACAGGGTTGATATAATTTTTTTTCAGCAGTTTTTTTTAATTGTTTTTTTTTTTGGAGAGTGCTGTGGGTTTTTTTTTTTTATTGTTTTTACACCCACGTTGCTTTTGTGGGTGTCCTGTGGCCGCTGAGCGCTGATCAGTGACGTACATCACTGAACAGCATTTTTGTCACAGGGTTGATATAATTTTTTTTCAGCAGTTTTTTTTAATTGTTTTTTTTTGGAGAGTGCTGTGGTTGTTTTTTTTTAAATTGTTTTTACACCCACGTTGCTTTTGTGGGTGTCCTGTGGCCGCTGAGCGCTGATCAGTGACGTACATCACTGAACAGCATTTTTGGCACAGGGTTGATATAATTTTTTTTCTGCAGTTTTTTTTAATTGTTTTTTTTTGGAGAGTGCTGTGGTTTTTTTTTTTTAAATTGTTTTTACACCCACGGTGCTTTTGTGGGTGTCCTGTGCCCACTGAGCGCTGATCAGTGACGGACGTTACTGACCAACATCTGTGCTCAATTTTTGGCGCAGGAGCTTTTTTTTTTTTCTTTTAAACTTACACGTGTTAAAGCACTACATACACACTACATACCCCCCGTGTTGAAATAAAGTTTGTACCCCCCCCTACACTATACACGTGTTGAAACACTACACTTAAAAATAATAAAAATGTCCCAATCATCGCAAAGACTGTTTTCAGCGGAGGAGGCATATGCCCTTCTTGCCTCTGACACTGACACAGCCAGTGAAGTAAGCGATGAATTGGCATTTGTCTTAAGCTCCTCTTCCTCCTCTAGTGATGAGGGACCCCCTCAAAGACGCCCCCGTAGAGCAGCTGAGACCCCCCCCCAATGATTGATCTCATATGGACCCCACCACCAGACAATTTTGAGCCCCAGGTTCCTGAGTTTTTGGCCAACCCAGGAATCCAATTTGATAGTACAGGCCTCAAAGAAATTGACTTTTTCAAAGTCTTTTTCTCTGATGATTTTATAAATTTAATGGTGGACCAAAGTAATTTATATGCCCAGCAGTTTATTGCCCAAAACCCCACGTCATCATTTGCTTGGTGGACCCCTGTAGATGCAGTAGAGATGATGATGTTTTGGGGTCTGGTGTTACATATGGGCATAGTTAAAAAGCCAGAAATTAGGCAATATTGGAGTACAGATGTTCTGTACAGCACCCCACTTCATCGTATGGCCATGACCCGGACTCGTTTTGAGACGATCCTTAAATTTTTGCATTACAACGATAATGCACAGTGCCCACCCAGAGATGATCCCACCTTTGACCGGCTATTCAAAGTCAGGCCGGTCATTGATCATTTCAGCGCCAAATTTGCTGAGATGTACATCCCCCAAAAATTCATTTGTGTGGACGAGTCACTTATACATTTTAAAGGAAGGGTTAAATTCCGCCAGTACCTTCCCAATAAGAGGGCAAGGTAGGCATAAAAATGTATAAGCTGTGCGAAAGTACCTCAGGGTACACCCACAGGTTTAGGGTATATGAAGGGAAGGACACAAGAATTGAACCGCCAGAATGCCCCCCCTCCCTCGTAGGTGTTAGTGGAAAGATTGTCTGGGATTTAGTGCACCCCTTCCTGGATAAAGGTTATCACCTCTATGTGGATAACTTTTACACCAGCATCCCCCTGTTTAAGGCCCTTGGTTCAAGAGGTACAGCAGCTTGCGGTACTGTGCGCAAGAACCAAAGAGGCCTCCCAAAAACGCACGTTGCCCAATTACCGAGAAAGGGTGAAAGCAGGGGAATATGCACCGAAAATATGTTGTTGGTCAAATATAAGGACAAGAGGGATGTCCTTATACTGACAACAATTCACGGAGACAGTACCACCTCCGTCCCTGTACGAGGTACCAGTACCCACACCTCAAAACCTATTTGTATCCTAGATTACAATAAGTACATGGGCGGAGTGGATCTTTCAGATCAGGTACTGAAGCCATACAGTGCCCTGCGGAAAACAAAAATATGGTACAAGAAGCTGGCCGTGTATATCATCCAGATGGCACTGTATAACGCTTACGTACTATTCCGTTCTACCAGCCAGACGGGGACATTTATGCACTTTCAAGAGGAAGTCATAAAGGGCCTAATATTTGGGAACCAGCAGGCAGAGGGCCCCAGTACTTCTAGTACTGGCCCCAGTACTTCTAGTACTGGCCCCCGTATTGTATCAGGGCAGCATTTTCCAAACGAAATCCCCTCCACTGGAAAAAAGGGCAGGACACAAAAAAGGTGCAAAGTTTGCTATAAAAAGGGAATACGAAAGCAAACTATTTTCCACTGTGAAACTTGCCCCGACAAACCCGGCCTATGTATGAAGGAGTGCTTGAAAATATACCACACATCTATGGATTATTAGGTTCATCATTTCACCGTGCTTCGGGGGTCTTGCTAATGCGACATAGCACCCACCATTCATTCCACCAGAATCTGTGCTGCAAAATCCAAAAATCACTCCTTCCCTTCTGAGTCCTGCCATGCACCCAAATGGTATTTTTTGGTCACATATGAGGCATTGCCGTACTCGGAAGAAATTGGGGCACAGATTTTGGGGTGCTTTTTCTCCTTCATTCCTTGTGAAAATGAAAAATTTTGAGCCAGAACTGCATTTTTGTGTAAAAAATGTAATTTTTCATTTTCACAGCCCAGTTGTACCACAATTGGTGAAACCCCTGGGTGTTTGAAATGTACACTATACCCCTAGATGAATTCCCTGAGGGGTGTAGTTTGCAAAATGGGGTCACTTGTGGGGGGGTTCCACTGTATTGGTGCTTCGGGGGTCTTGCTAATGCAACATAGCACCCACCATTCATTCCACCAGAATGTGTGCTGCAAAATCCAAATATCACTCCTTCCCTTCTGAGTCCTGCCATGCACCCAAATGGTATTTTTTGGTCACATATGAGGCATTGCCGTACTCGGGAGAAATTGGGGCACAGATTTTGGGGTGCTTTGTCTCCTTCATTCCTTGTGAAAATGAAAAATTTTGAGCCAGAACTGCATTTTTGTGTAAAAAAATGTAATTTTTCATTTTCACAGCCCAGTTGTACCACAATTGGTGAAACCCCTGGGGGTTTGAAATGTACACTATACCCCTAGATGAATTCCCTGAGGGGTGTAGTTTGCAAAATGGGGTCACTTGTGGGGGGGTTCCACTGTATTGGTTCTTCGGGGGTCTTGCTAATGCGACATAGCACCCACCATTCATTCCACCAGAATCTGTGCTGCAAAATCCAAAAATCACTCCTTCCCTTCTGAGTCCTGCCATGCACCCAAATGGTATTTTTTGGTCACATATGAGGCATTGCCGTACTCGGAAGAAATTGGGGCACAGATTTTGGGGTGCTTTTTCTCCTTCATTCCTTGTGAAAATGAAAAATTTTGAGCCAGAACTGCATTTTTGTGTAAAAAATGTAATTTTTCATTTTCACAGCCCAGTTGTACCACAATTGGTGAAACCCCTGGGTGTTTGAAATGTACACTATACCCCTAGATGAATTCCCTGAGGGGTGTAGTTTGCAAAATGGGGTCACTTGTGGGGGGGTTCCACTGTATTGGTGCTTCGGGGGTCTTGCTAATGCAACATAGCACCCACCATTCATTCCACCAGAATGTGTGCTGCAAAATCCAAATATCACTCCTTCCCTTCTGAGTCCTGCCATGCACCCAAATGGTATTTTTTGGTCACATATGAGGCATTGCCGTACTCGGGAGAAATTGGGGCACAG
The DNA here is from genome assembly GCF_055691185.1 of Crinia signifera. Taxonomy (NCBI): domain Eukaryota; kingdom Metazoa; phylum Chordata; class Amphibia; order Anura; family Myobatrachidae; genus Crinia; species Crinia signifera. Next base: position 463,749,773 of record NC_139217.1, read on the forward strand.
ATTTTGGGGTGCTTTGTCTCCTTCATTCCTTGTGAAAATGAAAAATTTTGAGCCAGAACTGCATTTTTGTGTAAAAAAATGTAATTTTTCATTTTCACAGCCCAGTTGTACCACAATTGGTGAAACCCCTGGGGGTTTGAAATGTACACTATACCCCTAGATGAATTCCCTGAGGGGTGTAGTTTGCAAAATGGGGTCACTTGTGGGGGGGTTCCACTGTATTGGTGCTTCGGGGGTCTTGCTAATGCAACATAGCACCCACCATTCATTCCACCAGAATGTGTGCTGCAAAATCCAAATATCACTCCTTCCCTTCTGAGTCCTGCCATGCACCCAAATGGTATTTTTTGGTCACATATGAGGCATTGCCGTACTCGGGAGAAATTGGGGCACAGATTTTGGGGTGCTTTGTCTCCTTCATTCCTTGTGAAAATGAAAAATTTTGAGCCAGAACTGCATTTTTGTGTAAAAAAATGTAATTTTTCATTTTCACAGCCCAGTTGTACCACAATTGGTGAAACCCCTGGGGGTTTGAAATGTACACTATACCCCTAGATGAATTCCCTGAGGGGTGTAGTTTGCAAAATGGGGTCACTTGTGGGGGGGTTCCACTGTATTGGTTCTTCGGGGGTCTTGCTAATGCAACATAGCACCCACCATTCATTCCACCAGAATGTGTGCTGCAAAATCCAAATATCACTCCTTCCCTTCTGAGTCCTGCCATGCACCCAAATGGTATTTTTTGGTCACATATGAGGCATTGCCGTACTCGGGAGAAATTGGGGCACAGATTTTGGGGTGCTTTGTCTCCTTCATTCCTTGTGAAAATGAAAAATTTTGAGCCAGAACTGCATTTTTGTGTAAAAAAATGTAATTTTTCTTTTTCACAGCCCAGTTGTACCACAATTGGTGAAACCCCTGGGGGTTTGAAATGTACACTATACCCCTAGATGAATTCCCTGAGGGGTGTAGTTTGCAAAATGGGGTCACTTGTGGGGGGGTTCCACTGTATTGGTGCTTCGGGGGTCTTGCTAATGCAACATAGCACCCACCATTCATTCCACCAGAATGTGTGCTGCAAAATCCAAATATCACTCCTTCCCTTCTGAGTCCTGCCATGCACCCAAATGGTATTTTTTGGTCACATATGAGGCATTGCCGTACTCGGGAGAAATTGGGGCACAGATTTTGGGGTGCTTTGTCTCCTTCATTCCTTGTGAAAATGAAAAATTTTGAGCCAGAACTGCATTTTTGTGTAAAAAATGTAATTTTTCATTTTCACAGCCCAGTTGTACCACAATTGGTGAAACCCCTGGGGGTTTGAAATGTACACTATACCCCTAGATGAATTCCCTGAAGGGTGTAGTTTGCAAAATGGGGTCACATGTGGGGGGGGGTTCCTAACTTTTAGCATCTTATGGTGCCTAGAAACCTACATGGTGCCTAAAAAATAATCTCATAAAAAGGAGGCTCCAAAATCAAGTAGGTGCTCCTTCTATTATGAAGCCTGTGGTTTGGTCAACATGCACACTAGGGCCACATATAGGATATTTATGAAAACAAAAGATTTGGGGGAATCAATTTTTAGTCACATTTCTCTAGTAAAATCTACTGTGTTCCTTAGAAAAATGTATTAAAATTGAAAATCTGCAAAAAAAATGAAATTTTGAAATTTCACCTACACTTTGTTTTAATTCCTGTGAAACACCTAAAGGGTTAACAAACTTCCAAAATGCTGTTTTGAATACTGTGAGGGGTGCAGTTTTTGAAATGGCATCATTTATGGGGGTGTCTCACATACAAGTCCCTCAAAGTCACATCAGAACTGAACTCGTCCCTAAAAAAATCAGTGTTTGAAATTTTCTTGAAAATTTGAGAATTTGCTATTCATATTTTAAGCCTCCTAGTGTCCAAAAAAATTAAAAGGAGGTTGAAATAATGATGGAAACATAAAGTAGACATATGGTCTATGTTAGTTATTAACTATTTTGAGTGGTATGATTATTTGTCTCACAAGCAGAAAATTTAACATTTTGCAAATTGCAAAATTTTCAAATTTTTTTACGACATTTTGGTATTTTTCACAAAAAAACACAGACTGTATCGACCAAAATTTACCACTAACTTGAAGTACAATGTGTCACGAGAAAACAATCTTAAAATCACTGGGATAAGTAAAAGCAAAAAAAAGTTATCCCCACTTAAGTGATACCTGTCAGATTTGAAAAAAAGGGCTCTGTCAGGAAGGCAAAAACAGGCTGCGGCGGGAAGGGGTTAAAAGCCAGGGCTATTTTTAATCCCATTCCTGTCCTCTCTCGCCACTCTCTTAGAATGTACACTGACACCACAAACCCCCCCCCCCCCCCAAACCCTCTCCTATCATGGTGCCCCCCTTGTCATTTTCTACTGGATCGGCCCCTGGATGCAGGCAGGGGCGGATTTAGGGATGAGGGCGCCCCTAGGCACAACAATAATGTTTACTAAGTAGGACAGTTTATAGGGGCAGTATCTGCATGTCCTATCCATTTACACTCTATTTAAGATGGAATATAGTACAGTACAGTGGATATTTTGCAGTTATTGGTACATTTTGGGCTGACAGTACTATCACAGGCATCCAAGTGCCGCTCCCAAACATGTGCCGCCCCTAGGCCGGTGCCTCACGTGCCTAATGGGAAATTCGGCTCTGGATGCAGGATCCAGCAAATGTCATTCTGACACCATGTATTGTTGAAATTCTAATCATGGGCCTTATTTCGCTTCTAATGCTGAAGTGTTTTTTTTTTTAGATGCCTCGTGGCTGTTCACAAGGGTAGGGTAGTATGGGTTAACACTTAGCACTAGATAACTTAAGATTTTATGTACAAATTGTGATTAAAATGCATCAATAATGTCTTGTTGAATTTACAGACACAAAAAAGTGGCAAAAGCACATTGAAATTCAAAAATGTGAGTAAGTACAACATGCCTGTACATAAAATAAATGACATAATATTAAATTGACACAGAGATGTGTAGTGAGGCGCAGATTGCAGGGTGTATTATTTTGAACTTCCAGTTTTATTTTGATTGAACAGGAAGTAATATGCCTTCCATGCTGGAACGCAAACAAAAAAATAGGCGCCATTTTGAATTTGTTTATTGAAGTGTTTTGGGCTAATGTGTATGTTATACCCCTTTCACACCAGCCAAAATTCCCGCTGTTGTGAAACGTTCCCAGGCTAAATTCCAGGGAAAATTAGTCAGGATTTCAATACTGCGAGCTAGCAGGGTTGCTCCCGGGACCAGCCCAGGATACAGGCTGGTGTCAAAGGTACTTTCCCGGCTTCCCGGCTTGCTATTGCTGGCCGCGGTGCTCGGGAAGCCGCCGGTCTCTGCCTCCCAGTGATGTGATCTCTCTCTCTTCTCCGGCTATGTTGTCTTCGGTCACTGCCTGGCTGCTCCCAGGCTCCCCACCACGGGGCATCAGTCTGCAGCAGCAGCATCTCCCTTCCCCAGGCACCAAGAGGGGAGAAGAGGAGGAGGGCACAGGACTGGCACATTGGGCTTAATGGGCAGTTACCCAGGGTCCTGAGGATTCTAGGGGCGCACCCCAATGGGAAAGACAGCACTGACCCGGGGAGCTGCTGCAGCGGCGGGTGGTGGGCAGCAAGGTCTGGGTAGCGGTGTCCAGGCAGCGGGAATCCGTGGAGCGGCGGCGAGGCAGGAAGCGCTGATGAAAACATATTGAAAAGACTGGCTGGACACTGATTGGCTACATTCTCTCATTTGTGGTAACCAAATATCTATTTGGTAACCACAAACAAATAAAACGATCACACCAATCTCATTGGAACCAGACAGTACCCATATCCCTGCTCTGAGCCTCCAAATTGCCATCACCACCTTCCTCCTTCTTCTATTGACGTAAGGGTATTATCATTTAAATATTCAGACCAGCCTATGGAACATGGAATGATATTGCCAATACACTGACAAAAGAGGGAAGCCGCCCGTAACGGGGCGTAGGAGGCAGACTGTAAATCAAAAACAAATAACACAGATGACTGTTTGGAGAGGATCCCAAAAACATAAAGTAGAAAAAGTGGCAGCAGCGAGGCCTGCCTACGCTGGGAAAATGGCCCTCCGCCACGAGGAGAAAGTGCTAGAGACTCAGCATTACATGATTTAAATGCCCGTGCGGTTTGTTTGCCTGAATATTACAGACACAGTATTACCTGCCGCGGGATTAGTGAACCTGGATTTTACAGTCAAATCCCTGTAGTGGTCAGCGAGCCGTCTGTTCAGTCTGGGATTTTAGCACTTACCGTATCCATTCTAGCACCGCGAATTTCCTCAGTGCCAGCAGAGAAACCAGCACTAATGGATTACAGTACATTATACTCTTGATTACTGCTTAAATATTTATCAGACTATTATACGTTTAGTGGCTTGGGGGAAACACAAGCCAACATTTCACTGTGCAGAAGGGTTAATTACAGAAAGGATAAATATCTTTCATTTAAAATGGAAAAAAAAGTCAAACGATAAAATGTGGATCTAGAGATTAGATGAATGCGTTATTTACAGCAAATGTAGCGTAAAGCAGCCGTGATCCCAGCCCTGATCCTCCCGGGACTAAAATGCATTACATTCTATTTAAACATTATTTCTGTAGTTTAAATATGCTTCAATGAAATCCTGATTATATCAGTATAAAGCTTTAAAAAAAAAAAATACTGAGCTGTGACGTGTTACCCGGAGTGTTCCGGAATGTTTTTCATTTTAATGGCGTGTTACTGTCCCGTCCCCCCCTTCCCTCAGCAGCAGCAGCACACACCTACAGCATGTGCTGTGCTGTCAGTGAGACACTCATACTGAGCCTGCTGTCAGCACAGTGTGCTAGGGATAGCCATCGTAAAAGTGCAACTGGCTATCGCTAGTGTAAAACTATGCAGTGGATGACCATCGATAGTTTTACATATCGATGGTCATTCATTATGTTTGAAATAAATAAAGATAGCGCTATGAACAAATATTAATAATAATAATTATAATAAAAGAAAGTCAAAAATGGATTATAATCAATATAACATTTATATTAATTAATTAATTAAATAAATATAGATAAGAATAACATTACATTTAATAAGTACAAGAATATGTACCGGCCGATACAGCAGAAAAAAACATATATATTAAAAATTTGAATAAAAAATTAAAACTTCGTGGACACCCCCGGAGGGAGAAAGTGTTGGGATTTCGGCGATCGGGATTCCAGCGTCGGGATTCTGAACGCCGGGATCCCGACCGCCGGGATTTACACTGCATCCCCTATGTTGGTATATACCATAGTTAGGGCAGGTAATACTTGAATAGTGGCTGTAGCGAGCTAGTAGAGGCCAGAATACCTGGATAGTTAGAGACCATACCCTGGTTCACAGTCCAGACTCCCGTGTGCCGGCTGGCGTTGGTTGGATGGTAAGATAATCAGGGCTGATGCGTTTCCCCACCTACATCTATAATAAAGATCTTTGAGAAAGCCGCTATGGTATCCAGCCACTTGATTGGAGGAATGCTAACCTTAACAGACTATTAAGTCTGCTCTATTGATACCAAAATAGAGTGTACCAACTTAAGCTTGTACACTGAGCTAATAACTATTGGCCTACCATCTATTAAGCAATTGAATATCAGTGGACTACCAATTAGGCCAGAAAATACTTTTTGTATTTTACAGTTTTTTGCACTTTAAAAAAAAACAAAACATTTTATAAAAATTATATATGTTTTTTTGGTACTTATGTATTATCTGGGCGCCCGATTTTTTGATTGGGTCGGAAAAATCGGGTCGATTGCATCGCATGCAACCATAATCGCATGCGATGCGATTGACGCGATTTTTACATTGGATTCAATGTTAAATGGTCCATGAGACCCGATTTTACATTGGGTCCAATGTTAAATGCCCCCCAGACCCCATTTTTTATTGTATACCCACCCTGTTCATACCCCCACTATCCAAGTGGGCATGGAGTTGATTTTATATAGCGTGGCGAGCGCAGCGAACCCCGCGAGGGGAAGCAGATTACTTAAAATGTAATCCGCGTCCACTCGCCATGCTTTGGGCTCGGTGGCTCACTGCGCTATATAAAATCAACTTCATGCCCACTTGGATAGTGGGGGTATGAACAGGGTGGGTATACAATAAAAAATGGGGTCTGGGGGGCATTTGACATTGGTCCCAATGTAAAATCGGGTCTCAGGGACCATTTAACATTGAATCCAATGTAAAAATCGCGTTGATCGCGTCGCATCGCATGCGATTTGGTTGCATGCGATGCGATGGACCCGATTTTTCCGGAAAAATCGGGTCCATCGCATCTGATTGTATGCCTTAAGTTAAGGCATACAATCAAAAAATCGGGCGCCCAGATACTACATAAGTACCGTTTTTTTTCTGCTGTATCGGCTGGTACATATTCTTGTACTTGTTAAATGTAATGTTATTCTTATTTATATTTATTTAATTAATTAATATAAATGTTTTATTTATTATAATCCAGTTTTGACTGGCTTTTATTATCATAATTAATATTTGTTCCTAGCCCTATCTTTATTTCTTTCTTTCTGTCTTGTCTGCTGGGATTGGTAGTCCCGCCTAGCTAGCAGCTGGAACACCACACATATAAGGTTCATTTCTACTCGTTGTTGTCATTCATTATGTTTAACTGATTGGCCTGTGTGCCAATCAAAACACGTGGGTGGGGCTTCGCAGGTGTCGGGGACATCGTTTTTGCTGTGCCATTGATGGAGGGGAACCATTTTGTTCTCCCCCATCGATGGCAAAAGTATTTGACATCGGCCATAATCCATTGATGATTTTTAATCATCGATGGTCAATGGCCATCCCTAGCGTGTGCTGCTGCTGCCTGGAAGGGGGCGGAGGGGGGTCGGACCAAGGCTCCCCATCGAGCCCCTCCAGCAAGCCTGAGCCCGGATAGTTAGTGCCCGCCCCCCCCCCCCTTCTTGATAATTCAAAGGGCATAACCAAATCACGGGACCAGGGGTGGATTGGGAGCTAAAAGTGGTTCTGGACAATTTTGTAGAAGTGGCCTGACCTGGGCAGCACCTGCAGGATAACATGCGGGATACAGTACAGTAGCAATGGCAGAATCACTGGATGACAAAGTTGCTGTACTGCAGAGATGGAATAACAGAATGAATGGGGACAATGCAGTGTAATGAGTCAGCAAACAAAACAGGCATCAGAGGTAGAGTGGCTGGCCGGGAATCTTCCCTGTCGCCCGCATGGTTAATCCTCCCCTGAATGTGACCCTCTTCCTTTCACATACCCACTCCTAAATAGAATAATGAAATGAATGCACTGATTCTAGAATTGTGAATATGTTAGTGTAATAGTGTAATAGTGTATTTACAGTAGCTTGGAAGTTAAGAGAGGCTTCTTGTGCCATTTAAAAAATAATCATTTATTAGGTCTATCTTTATAGACAAACATATAACCACATAACCAATGTAGCGTACACACCAGAGGATCATAATCGTGAACACGATCTGCATACGATCCGATCACAGTCTGTACCCAGTTGAAGGGATAGTTTTCAAATGCTGACTGCAGCAGGTAGGATCTGCAAAACGACCAAACGTCCAGCGCATCGGATCTGAATCGGACCCATAGTTTATTTTGAATCGGTTTTAAATATGGTATCGTCCAGATAGTTCCTTTTGTAGGCACCGGGAGAGGCGTTACCTTACTTTGAACGGCTACCAACGGTCCTCACCAAATCTTCTCTGTCTCCGGCCAGGAGTCTTCTCGCTTTGCGGGATGGATAGCAAAGACCAGGCAACACAGATATTATTTTTACCTTTTATTCGGGGCCTGCAACAAGGGGCGCCACCTGTTTCTTAGCCCTGCAACAGGCCAATACCTCAACACAAATCACGGCAATACAAGAGTATAAGTAAAGAATCACAGTACTCAATATCAAAATCTTTCCACAATAATCACTATAATGACCGAATAACAAAGCATAGAAACTATTCGGTATTCGCGGTGTTACTGCCCAACATAGGACATTGAATACAGTATCACCGCTGAAGCAGAATAAGAGTTGCAACTCACATTTTTACATTACACAGATATTTGTAGAGCATAACATTAATAATCACAACATTCCGCAAACCCCATGTACCCGGGTACTTTTTATTACTAGGGCCGACAGTCCTGAACAGAACCTGTGCACAATACTCAAAGTTCAATATGGAGACCACGCTTGGGACATTAACTACCGTCTAAGCCTTAGGATTAACTGAGGGCTGTACTTTGAGCCTTAGGCCACCGGGTAACACTGTTACTCCATGAACGCTGCTCTACATCCAGCATTAGTAGTCTCGGTTACGGACAGAGTCTCGTCCCCATTTTTACTCCTGTCTGTGGATAGGGGGTAGCTGTTGGAGGGGGACACAGGGAATGTTCTAAGAGGGTCCAAGCCAGGTGAAATAGATGGGAGCGGTGAGGGGGTGGTCCTGGGCATGGGGATAGAGTACCTGATACTTGATGCCAGCTCCAACTGGGTATAGGACTTCTTCGCCGGACACTGTACACCCTTCCAGGGACCGCTAGTGTGGGCGCCAAGCGTTGCCACACTCAGCTGCACGTGTCTCCGGCTGCTGCTGGGCTCGGTGGCTACTGCGGGGCTGGACTATGCTGGACTCCTGTGGCTGCTGGGCTCAGTGCCGTTGCGGCGCTTCCCTTGCCAGCCATGCGCTGTGCTGCTGCGGCCTCTCGCTCCTCTACACTCCCCGGCAGTTGGTTTCACTGGGGAGGGGGCGGGCTGCTTCATTGCCCATTTACTCACTTCTGCTCCCTGGCGCGGCTGGCGCTCAGGGTGCGGGTGAGTCGCTGCTCTGCCGTCACTCCTGGCTCTGTCTTACCCGCCCAAGGTCGGCGGGGGTCACCTTCTTCTGGGCGCACCTGCGCCTCGGCTGGATGCGGGAGTGGCTGCCTCTGCGTGTCCTCAGTGCGGCGGGACAGGCGCTGATACACCGATCCTCCCGTCTCACATCCCCGTCAGGAGGTCGGCGGGGGTCACGGTGACGTCACCCGCTTCCTCCGCTCTGCTCCGGCGCTGGCTGCGGGTACACTCTTCAGGCGGCTCCACACACACGTCACTCTGCCCCTCCGCACGCTGCTCCCTGCCCCTCCTCCTGAGTTCACACTTCCTCCCTGTTCCTTCCTGGCCATCCCTCCTATCACAGGCAGCTCTAACCTGCCAATCACTGTCTGCGCCTGCCTCTCCCTATTTTAACCCTGCCAAGGCTAGTGGGGCTGTACGCTGGGGGTCCGTGTTAACCCCGAGGTTGCTGGGGTTTACATCCTCCCATACTTTTTGTGGGCGTGTCCTCGCGCCACACCAATATAGCCACAAGTCTGGGACAGTCATAGAGTTCCGGAACAATGTCCACTCAACGAACCAAAATATAATCTACTACACAGAGGTTATTAACAGTGTCGATAACATTATCAACCAATAAACATAGTGCAAAACATTCAGTTGCATGAGAAATGGCACAATTCAATTACATTTATATGAGCGACACTATGCTCTATACTGCAAAGGCGGCACCCCTGTTGGGAGGGACGTTGACCACCCCGCATTCGGTGACAGCTCCATCGTGCTCTGCAACATGTTCAGGACAAGATTCTTGCCGTCATAATCGCTCCACTCGCTGCTTGACTCGAGGGGCAACCGGATTCGGTTGGGGTATGACTTACGATGGTTGCGGTGGATCCACTGCTGTCTGGTTCCATCTGGATCCCCAATCTGGTAGCTCCCGGTTGTTGATATCGGACTCTGAGTGGCCAAAAAAGGGCGGGTCCTCCATTTAGGGTGTACTTCATTTCGTGACGGGTTCCCTTGCTTCAGCTCATTCTGTAGTCGGGCATGAGAATGCCGCTGGCTACATACATACGGCCTCTCCTTTGTGTTTCCTGCCCCGCTTTCTGTTTTCTTGGAATGCATACTATCCCCCAGAGGTTGGTCTCGTGGGTGGCTGCGGTGACGTGGGTAACTCCCATACCACTTGTTTCTTACCGCATATCTGCTGCCTCGAACAGGAGTACCACCCGGGCCAGTGACGTTTACTGCTTGGAGACCCTTTTCACCTCGGACAACGTCAAACTCTACCATCTCTCCAGCCCCGAGGCTTCGGTATAATTTTCTTGGGTCACTCTCCCGGATGGCAGTATAGTGGACGAAAAGGTCTTGCTTTGGGTCAATACACCCGACGAACCCATATCCACGTTGTACGTGGAACCAGATAACTTTCCCTTGACTTTTCATGCGAACGGAAGGGTCACGGCCCAACCTGTCAGATAGTTCGCCTGCCCTTATATGGCATTGCCTGCCGTAGAAGACCTGCTCGTCTTCCCCTGGACCTATTCTTTCTGTTCTCCCTGAGTTTCGGCCCTGCTGGTCAAATCGGTTGGCCACCTGTCGTCCATTTTCCTGAGGTGGTTCCCAGCGGCTCTGGTTCGACTGCTGTCGTTCTGTCTTCCGTCTGGTTCCTCCGCTGTTTGGCGCGGTTTGGCGCACTAACTGGCGCATTTCTCGCTGCATCGCAGCCATCCCGAGGGCTAGGTCTTCTACCTGGCGCTGTAGGGACTGACCCGAGCCTCCCGATGGCTGCTGGCTATTCTGCATGGCCCAGTCCTTCGGCTGTCTGGGTTGGTCGGGACTCATAGTCCCGGGTCCTTGACACCCTGCCATCTCTGGATACTCCACCTCGGGGTCGGAGTGGTTCCCTATGGTGAGGATGGCGGTGTTCTTGAAGTCGGCAAAAGATTTACCTGGCATTTGCATCTTTAGGAGTCGCAACTGGGTCTTGATGTTGGGGTTCGATACTCCCTCCACGAACTGAATGGTAAGTGCTTCGTCGCTGTTACGGATCTCATCCTTATCGGCCGCTTGTATGAGCTTCAGAGTCGCCTGTAGGCTCAGGGCGAAATCCCGGAGGGTTTCGCCAGGCCGTTGTTTTCGGCCGTATAGCTTCATCTTCAGCTCCGGGAGAGTGGCGGTCTCGAAGATCGTGGCCAGCCGATTCAGAATCTCGTCTGTGCTCGTCTTCTCGTCATCGGTCCACGACTCGACCTCATGGAGGGCGGAGCCTGTTAGTTGGCCGATTAAGATTTGTACCCTCTGTTCTTCGCGCGGTGTGTAGAGCTGGTACATGGACTTCAGCCGATTCTTAAACGCTGTGAACGTGGCGCCTTCTTTGGAGTCCCCACTGTAGGTCAGCATCCATGGGGCCCCAAAGTAGTAGGGAATCGTGATGGGGGCATGAGGAGTCACTGCTGGGGCAGGCGCTGCCAGTAGCGGGGCAGCCTGTTGTTCACCATTGGGGGGTACAACGGGCGGCTGTCCACCCTCGGCCTGTGGCGCTTCCATCCTGGGATTGGATTATACTCCTAGTTGACCGGATCCTGTTCGTGACGCCACGAAAGATGTAGGCACCGGGAGAGGCGTTACCTTACTTTGAACGGCTACCAACGGTCCTCACCAAATCTTCTCTGTCTCCGGCCAGGAGTCTTCTCGCTTTGCGGGATGGATAGCAAAGACCAGGCAACACAGATATTATTTTTACCTTTTATTCGGGGCCTGCAACAAGGGGCGCCACCTGTTTCTTAGCCCTGCAACAGGCCAATACCTCAACACAAATCACGGCAATACAAGAGTATAAGTAAAGAATCACAGTACTCAATATCAAAATCTTTCCACAATAATCACTATAATGACCGAATAACAAAGCATAGAAACTATTCGGTATTCGCGGTGTTACTGCCCAACATAGGACATTGAATACAGTATCACCGCTGAAGCAGAATAAGAGTTGCAACTCACATTTTTACATTACACAGATATTTGTAGAGCATAACATTAATAATCACAACATTCCGCAAACCCCATGTACCCGGGTACTTTTTATTACTAGGGCCGACAGTCCTGAACAGAACCTGTGCACAATACTCAAAGTTCAATATGGAGACCACGCTTGGGACATTAACTACCGTCTAAGCCTTAGGATTAACTGAGGGCTGTACTTTGAGCCTTAGGCCACCGGGTAACACTGTTACTCCATGAACGCTGCTCTACATCCAGCATTAGTAGTCTCGGTTACGGACAGAGTCTCGTCCCCATTTTTACTCCTGTCTGTGGATAGGGGGTAGCTGTTGGAGGGGGACACAGGGAATGTTCTAAGAGGGTCCAAGCCAGGTGAAATAGATGGGAGCGGTGAGGGGGTGGTCCTGGGCATGGGGATAGAGTACCTGATACTTGATGCCAGCTCCAACTGGGTATAGGACTTCTTCGCCGGACACTGTACACCCTTCCAGGGACCGCTAGTGTGGGCGCCAAGCGTTGCCACACTCAGCTGCACGTGTCTCCGGCTGCTGCTGGGCTCGGTGGCTACTGCGGGGCTGGACTATGCTGGACTCCTGTGGCTGCTGGGCTCAGTGCCGTTGCGGCGCTTCCCTTGCCAGCCATGCGCTGTGCTGCTGCGGCCTCTCGCTCCTCTACACTCCCCGGCAGTTGGTTTCACTGGGGAGGGGGCGGGCTGCTTCATTGCCCATTTACTCACTTCTGCTCCCTGGCGCGGCTGGCGCTCAGGGTGCGGGTGAGTCGCTGCTCTGCCGTCACTCCTGGCTCTGTCTTACCCGCCCAAGGTCGGCGGGGGTCACCTTCTTCTGGGCGCACCTGCGCCTCGGCTGGATGCGGGAGTGGCTGCCTCTGCGTGTCCTCAGTGCGGCGGGACAGGCGCTGATACACCGATCCTCCCGTCTCACATCCCCGTCAGGAGGTCGGCGGGGGTCACGGTGACGTCACCCGCTTCCTCCGCTCTGCTCCGGCGCTGGCTGCGGGTACACTCTTCAGGCGGCTCCACACACACGTCACTCTGCCCCTCCGCACGCTGCTCCCTGCCCCTCCTCCTGAGTTCACACTTCCTCCCTGTTCCTTCCTGGCCATCCCTCCTATCACAGGCAGCTCTAACCTGCCAATCACTGTCTGCGCCTGCCTCTCCCTATTTTAACCCTGCCAAGGCTAGTGGGGCTGTACGCTGGGGGTCCGTGTTAACCCCGAGGTTGCTGGGGTTTACACTTTCATTCATAATATACATTTGTAGTGGATTTCTGAAGGCTAGTTCCGGTGCTATTGCTGCAATTTCCTGACACAGATCACTTTCATTTGTCTGGCTATGTTAGTATGACGAATTCTCGTCACTGGGCGGAAAACAATCCTCCAGCTTAAAGCAAAGACTCCACATGTAATATGTCTGGACGCTGACGGTCATAATGCCGATAATGACAATTCCAACATGGGATGGTTATGTATACTTACTCTCTACCCCTACCCCCTGAACCCTAAGAACCCGCACCTAACGCTTAAGCCAAACCAACCATCCTGCAGCCTAACCCTCCCCATTGGTGCCTAAATATTAGTGCTGGTATTCTGACCACTGGTTTCCTGATCACTGTTCACTGCATCCCTTCTACAAAGCCAATGGATCCATCTGAAAGCTGATGTATACAAACATCAACCAAGAACTATTATTCAACTGAAGGCTGCTATATGCCCGCATATCATCTACATATATGTCTAGTGTCTGTGTGTCACCGAAACACTGCCATCTACCGTGCCATCTTTTGGACTGGTCCTGGATCCAAATATCTGGGGGACAAAAAATCTGGGGGTCCCCTGTATTTTGAAACCAGCACCGGGCTCCAACAGCCTGCGGGTCATGCCACAGCCGGGGGACACTTTTTATATAAGGTCCCCCAGCCGAAACCTGAGCACCGTGGCTGGTCAGCCTTGGACGGGGTACCTGGAGGAGTGGGTACCCCCCCCCCCCCCCCCCGATAACGGGGTCTCCCCAGGCTTCATCCGTCCAGGGCTGAAGTCCGGGGCTGTCGCATTCTATTAAATGTCGCCCAGAGTTTCCTAATGCCAATCCATACCTTATCTATTGTATAATAGTCACACAGATTGGGTGGTAAGAAGCTGGGATGAAGCCCACTATGGATCCGATTCAGACACATTTGCAGCGTTTTCTGGGAGTATCCTGGAAAATGCAGGCATTTTTAATGCCCGACCCAATGCACTGAAATAGGGTCGACTTAGTGAACGTGTACCCTTCACCCACCTCTATATTTTGTGCACAATTGTACCAGCTGAACTACCCATGGTATCCGGACTGGATGATAGGTCGACAGTCATTAGGTCAACTTCATATGGTCGACAGGAACAAAAGGTTAACACGGTCAACGTACGACCGACAGATTCAAATGGATTTTTTTTTTTTTTACTTTTCAGATTTTAGGATCCATGTGGCCTAGGATTGTGGTCAACAACACTATCTTATTGAGCGTAATATTTACAGTAAATGGTGCCATGGGAAAAGGTGGACACAAGCAAAAGGTCGACACTGAAAATGTCAATAAATGAAACAGTTGACGTTAGTTTTTCACATTTTTTTTGTGGCAATGTCAACACCTAAGTGCGTGGACCCTAAATTAGTGTACCGTGTCCGTCAGCTTCCCTTGCCATGCTTCGTGACACTGAGGACCGATCCTTCCGGAAACAGGCCCTATATGAAAAAGTTCTAGCAAATAAAATAAAAACCGTGAAAAATGCATGCCAGCCTTCTCATGTGTGGCCAACTACCATGTCGGTCTTTCCTTGTGTGGACCTAGTGTCCATGTCCATCTACAGCATGTCGACCAATAGTGGTTGGCCGATAGTCTGGACCAACATAGGGGTGTATTACTGTACCTTGTTTGCCAAAATACAGTTTGACTGTGCAGATATAAATGACCCCAATATGTACTGTATGTGTAATATTTCTGGCATTATGCTGGGACAGTTCCGATGTGAAGTGCCCAGGTTTTGCCGTGATGTAATGCTCCCGGGTATTACGGCCCCTCAGCTGCTGTGGATTATGTCATGTATACTGGGAACTGTGTGTTGTCTAATGCTTATAATCAAATGTCACTCTCCCCTTTCAGTAATTACATGATGCAATTTACTCAACAAAGGTGGATCATTAGTTCAGTTGTCAGTGGCTGGCACCGGTCCAGCCACAATCTGTGCACCTCATTGTCGCTGCCAGGTCCCGGTTGCAGCTATAGATAGCTGGTACTGGATGTACATAGGGCCACACGTACGTGTAAAGATGTTCATTATGTTGAAAAAATAAGAATAATTTAAAATATAGACTCCGTCGTCCACAAATACATTATCTGCAGTATAGGGGGGGGGGGGGGGGGGGGGGGATGTACTAAAATGGGAGGTCTAATCCGCATTGTGATGTTGCTATGGGCAACCAATCAGAATCTACTTCTTATTTATTTTGCACCTACTAGAACAGGGATGTACAAAAACCGGCTCTCCAGCTGTTCATAAACTACATATCCCAGCATGCCTAGCCTTAATTTTGCTATTTGGCCATGCTGAAACTTGTGAGGTCATGCTGGGATGTACTGTTTACTGTAGTTCATCAACAACTGGAGGGCTGCTTATTATTATTATTATTATTATTATTATTATTATTATAACAACAGTTTATTATTAACATCAGTCCCTGCCCCAGTATAGCTTACAATCTATATTCCCTACCACATGTACATGCACACACAGACATTCTAGGGTTAATTTTGTAGGGAGCCAATTAGCCTACCAGTATATTGTTGGATTGTGGGAGGAAACCGGAGTACCCGGAGGAAACCCACGCAAGCACGGGGAGAATATACAAACTCTGCACAGTTAGGGCTATGGTGGGAATGGAACCAGTGGCGGATTCAGGGGGAGGGGCACTCGGGTGCCCCCCTGTCATTTCATTTTGTAGCTGAGGACCAGGGCTTTCCAACGAGCCCAGCCCCGTGTCTCTAGCCCCCCGGGAACCGGAGATATCGCCTGGCAAAGCTGTAACGTTTTTTCCCCATAGGATAATATGGGACCCGTCAATTCCGACCCCCACCCGGTTCCGACGGCTGCCAGTTCTTGCCCTGACATCACAGAAGCTTATGGTTGATCTCATTCAATTCCAAATCGCTGGTCCTTCAATATGATACCAGGCTGGTCCATATCGGTCAATCGGTTCCAGAGATATTGCGTGTAAACCGATTTTTTATTTTTTGAAATGTAATTTCATGGCTGTTCATGTTTTTTGAGGGCAGATTACTCTGGAACCAAACGTTCCAGTTTCACTGGACCAAAATCATTCAAAGCCCACTCAAAAGTTCTTCAATATGATACTTGTCTCATGTAAATGGGTCAGTTGGTTCCGAAGATATAGCCGGTTAATTGAGATAACTGGTTAAAGGGGGGGGGGGGGGGGAGGGGGGGTTTTCTCTCCCCCTCACACCAGAAAATGCATGGACTAGGCTGGTGTAAATGGGGCCAACCTGGGAATGCATTTTCTGGTGTGAAAGGGGTATTATTTCAAATAGTCGGTACCTGCAGTGCTCTGAATACAGCCAGGCTCTGCCACTGTCAGTGGCTATCACTTCTGCCTGCGGCGGCTGTCCCCCATTTACCACGAGCATGTATTCCCCCTTGGCAATGAACATGTAATCCCACATGGCAACGAGCATGGAACCTCTGGCAATGAGCATGGAACCCTTGGCAATGAGCATGTAGATAAGCAGCACTTATGTAGCATAATTTTTAATAGGCATTATGGTGTTTGGCATAATACATAATGGACATAATTGCGTGTAACTTAATGTGTAATGGACATTATGGTGTAAATGTTTAATGCGCGCCTTTGGTGGACAATGTCCCTGTTTATGAAGCGTATTGTGAATTTTGGCTTAATCTGTGTGGCATTATGTGAATTCTGGCTCAATCAGTGTGGCATTATGTGAATTTTGGCTCAATATATGTGGCATTATGTGAATTTTGGCTCAATCCGTGTGGCATTATGTGAATTTTGTCTCAATCCGTGTGGCATTATGTGAATTTTGGCTCAATCCGTGTGTTATTATGTAAATTTTGGCTCAATCTGTGTGGCTTGATGTGAATTTTGACACAATCCATGTGGCATTATGTGAATTTTGACACAATCCATGTGGAATTATGTGAATTTAGTTTCATTCCATTTGGCATCATGTGTAAGGGGGAAGTATAAAGGGGTCTAGTATTTTGTTGCATAATGTGTAGAAGTTGTATATGGTGTGGTACACTACACTCAAGGACACACCTCTGTTGAGTGACCACACCCCTTTTCCGGAGCGCGCCTTCGGCGCGCGCACAACTACATCCTTCACTTTTGTCGCCATGGTGGGCCTGCGTACTTTAAATGCCAGGGCCTATTTTTAATCCCATTCCCACCCTCTCTCTGCCGCTCTCTTAGTATGTACACTGGCACCACTAACACCACCCCTCCCCCACCTAAACCCTCTTTTATCATGGTTCCCCCCCTGTCATTTTATCCTGGATCCGCCCCTGAATGGAACCCATGACCTCAGTGCTGTGAGGCAGCAATGCTAACCATTACACCATCCGTGCTGCCCCACACCTGTTCGCTACATCCCATCTGAAATGGAACACCCATCTTAGTAAATTTTCCCCTACGTCTCTACTGATATCTCTACCAGGGGTCTTGAGAAACGTGTCAGCAAACATGAAAAAGACGGGGGCATCCCAAGAGGTTTTTTTTTTACACGTTTAATGGTTTGATTTTATTTATTCTATTTATTTTTGCAACTTGTTTTTTTCATCTTTCGCTGATTTTTTTTTTCTCCCGCTAAAATCAAAAAATTTAACATTTACAAGTGACTTGTTTTTACCACACAAACCAGCTTAATTCAACAGGACACTCAACATAAAGACGGAAAACACACCACGGAAATTCTTTGATTGTAAAGCTTTATTCACACGCTTGATATGCTCAATATACAATTACACCGGATGTTACCCAACACGGGACTGATACGTAGAGTGACATTTAGGGGGAAATTTACTAAAGGAAATTTGTAAAAAAAATAGGTGTATTTGTATTTAGAAATACACGTATTTTTGACATTTACGATCCCGAATATACGGCAATTCGTATTCGTATTGATGTGCTATCAATACGAATACGAATTGCCGTATTTTCGGGATAGTAAATGTCAAAAATAAGTGTTTTTATAAATACAAATACACCTATTTTTTTTACAAATTTCCTTTAGTAAATTTCCCCCTTAATGGGATGAGATATTTCCACTTTTTGGTAAAAGAAGTCAGAATTTGTAAATTTTCCCGAAATTGCCAACTTACAGTAATAGGATGCGAATTGCGGTGAAAATCCCGCAAAAAAAGCACATTCTGACCTGTTTATTTTTTTGTCACACTTCAATTCACATCCAGATGTTATAAAATTTATACAACTCGCAAATTTAATGGGATGCGATTTTGGGAAATCTTTAGTAAAAATAGTAACAAAAATAGACCAGGTTCTGGCAGACAAGTTTGACAGAACCATGCACAGACCAGTGCGATCTGTGCATGGGTCTGTTCCCAAAAAATGTGTAAAAGTAAAAAATTTTTTTAAAAAGACTGCATGGGGTCCCCCTTCCTGAGCATAACCAGCCCCGGATTCAGAAAACCAGTCCTGGTTTTAGGAATTCAGGGGAGCAAAAACATAGGGGATCCCCAGGATTTCTAAAACCAGCACCGGGCTCAAGGACCGGTCCTGGTTCCCAAAATACAGGGATAAAATGACTAGGGCCCCCTTTTGGGCAACCAGCACCAGGCGCAAACAGCCAACAGGATTATGCCACAGCCAAGGGAAACTTTTATGTAAGTTCCCCCGGCCAAAACATTCATACCTGTGGCTTATCAACCTGGGCAGGGACATTGGAGATGTGTGGACCCCCCGAATAAAGGAGTTCCCCCCCCTCCACTGTAACCCTTGCCCAGGCTGTCCCCGATGCCCCTTAGGCAGTGGGCATGGGCTGATAAATGGTAAAAAATAGATTCAACTATTGTGAAATGTGGAACTACGAGTCCCAGCAAGCCTGACTCGCATGCTGGGACTTGGAGAACCACAAGTCCCAGCATGCGGGGCATTAAAGGGGCCACAACATTACAAATAGTGAAATAAAACACAGACACACATGAACAGTATAGCTTTATTACATACTACATACATTCACACATACATTACTTATGGATTACCTTGAAGGCCTGTCCTCTTCTACCATTGAGTACCTGTTGAGAGGAATCCTACTCACCAGACGTCTCCTGGATCAAACGTTGTCTTCTCCGGCTGGCAGTTCCCCTGTGAGAGAAGTCCGAATGTTTGTTTACATATGTGGCTCCTCCCACCTGCCAGTACTGTAGTCTGACCGTAGTGGGTTATGGTATGTCAGACTCCTCCCATCACTCTGTGCCTCCACAATGCTGCCATGTATGTGCTGTCTGCTGACTACACGTGTGATGTGATGGGTTATGGTATATTAGACTCCTCCCATCACTCTGTGCCTCCATAATGCTGCCATGTATGTGCTGTCTGCTGACCACATGTGTGATGTGATGGGTTATGGTATATTAGACTCCTCCCATCACTCTGTGCCCCCACACTGCTGCCGTGTACTGTATGTGCTGTCTGCTGACCACACATGTGATGTGATGGGTTATGTTATATTAGACTCCTCCCATCACTCTGTGCCTCCACAATGCTGCCATGTATGTGCTGTCTGCTGACCACATGTGTGATGTGATGGGTTATGGTATATTAGACTTCTGCCATCACTCTGTGCCCCCACACAGCTGCCATGTATGTGCTGTCTGCTGCCTACACGTGTGATGTGATAGGTTAAGGTATATTAGACTCCTCCCATAACTCTGTGCCTCCACACCAATGTTCCCTCTAATTTTACGAAGGCTGTGTGCGGCTAAAGATTTTGGCTGTGCAACTTTGGAATGAAATTTACATTTTTGTGCGTCACTTATATATAACTGGAAAATGACGTTCAGCATTTGTGTTAACTTTACTTCAAAATTATATTAAACATTTAAACATTCAAATACAGTACACAATGTAGTTAATGGATGAAACACACATTAATTGAATCCACAACTGCAAAAAGGGACCACTGCTGCTTTGTGCGCTCAGTTGTAATGTCTGTGCGCACCCTCGTCAAGGTGTGTGCACAGACATTACAACAGAGCGCACAAAGCAGCACAGCTTAGAGGGAACACTGCTCCACACTGCCGCCATGTATGTGCTGTCTGCTGACTACACGTGTGATGTGATGGGTTATGGTATATTAGACTCCTCCCATCACTCTGTGCCTCCACAATGCCGCCATATATGTGCTGTCTGATGACTACACGTGTGATGTGATGGGTTATGGTATATTAGACTCCTCCCATCACTCTGTGCCTCCACATTGCTGCCATGTATGTGCTGTCTGCTGACTACATGTGTGATGTGATGGGTTATGGTATATTAGACTCCTCCCATCACTCTGTGCCTCCACAATGCTGCCATGTATGTGCTGTCTGCTGACTACACATGTGATGTGATGGGTTATGGTATATTAGACTAGTCCCATCACTCTGTGCCTCCACAATGCCGCCATGTATGTGCTGTCTGCTGACTACACGTGTCATGTGATGGGTTACGGTATATTAGACTCCTCCCATCACTCTGTGCCTCCACAATGCCGCCATGTATGTGCTGTCTGCTGACTACACGTGTGATGTGATGGGTTATGGTATATCAGACTCCTCCCATCACTCTGTGCCTCCACAATGCCGCCATGTATGTGCTGTCTGCTGACTACACATGTGATGTGATGGGTTATGGTATATTAGACTCCTCCCATCACTCTGTGCCTCCACAATGCTGCCATGTATGTGCTGTCTGCTGACCACATGTGTGATGTGATGGGTTATGGTATATTAGACTCCTCCCATCACTCTGTGCCCCCACACAGCTGCCATGTATGTGCTGTCTGCTGCCTACACGTGTGATGTGATAGGTTAAGGTATATTAGACTCCTCCCATAACTCTGTGCCTCCACACTGCCGCCATGTATGTGCTGTCTGCTGACTACACGTGTGATGTGATGGGTTATGGTATATTAGACTCCTCCCATCACTCTGTGCCTCCACAATGCCGCCATATATGTGCTGTCTGATGACTACACGTGTGATGTGATGGGTTATGGTATATTAGACTCCTCCCATCACTCTGTGCCTCCACATTGCTGCCATGTATGTGCTGTCTGCTGACTACATGTGTGATGTGATGGGTTATGGTATATTAGACTAGTCCCATCACTCTGTGCCTCCACAATGCCGCCATGTATGTGCTGTCTGCTGACTACACGTGTCATGTGATGGGTTACGGTATATTAGACTCCTCCCATCACTCTGTGCCTCCACAATGCCGCCATGTATGTGCTGTCTGCTGACTACACGTGTGATGTGATGGGTTATGGTATATTAAACTCCTCCCATCACTCTGTGCCTCCACAATGCTGCCATGTATGTGCTGTCTGCTGACTACACGTGTGATGTGACGGGTTATGGTATGCCAGACTCCTCCCATCCCTCTGTGCCTCCACAATGCTGCCATGTATGTGCTGTCTGCTGACTACACGTGTGATGTGACGGGTTATGGTATATCAGACTCCTCCCATCACTCTGTGCCTCCACAATGCTGCCATGTATGTGCTGTCTGCTGACTACACGTGTGATGTGATGGGTTATGGTATATTAGACTCCTCCCATCACTCTGTGCTTCCACAATGCTGCCATGTATGTGCTGTCTGCTGACTACACATGTGATGTGACGGGTTATGGTATATCAGACTCCTCCCATCACTCTGTGCCTCCACAATGCCGCCATGTATGTGCTGTCTCCTGACTACACGTGTGATGTGATGGGTTATGGTATATTAGACTCCTCCCATCACTCTGAGCTTCCACAATGCTGCCATGTATGTGCCGTCTGCTGACTACACGTGTGATGTGACGGGTTATGGTATATCAGACTCCTCCCATCACACTGTGCCTCCACATTGCTGCCATGTATGTGCTGTCTGCTGACTACACGTGTGATGTGACGACCTACTGCAGTAATTTGCTGGGGTCCTGTAATTATTTTTATTGTCTGACGGGGTCCCAGAGGAAAATAGTTTGAGGACCCCTGAGCTACTGTTTGCAATCACTTTGTCCACCACTATATAGACATTCGCTGCAAGCAGAACGGAGAAAGCCTGTTCTAGTCCCCACATTATCAGGAGCCTGTGCTGCTGCTGGGTAGCCGAAGGAGGCTCTCCGCCAGCCAGCAGACAGTATATTACAGCAATCAGTGAATAACAGTATCACACTTACAGCAATTTGTAAGAATTAATCCCCAGCACTAGAATAACTCAGCTGTTCACCACCAGTAGCCTGGCCTCAGGGGTGTCATTAACTCCTAATTATTGTCATGTATTAACCATTAAACAAATTTAGGAGGAAACCTGGTCTTTTTTTGCAAGCGTTGTTAAAGCAGAATGTAAGTTGGTAAAAGCTCCGCTCCTGGGTGGCCGGTGTAGACAGACGCACAGACAGAATTGGAGGGACGGAAAGCACCCATTTTTAGATTGCATTTTTTTGTCATTGTAATATGGGTATAATCTAATTTTCCTTTTATATCAGTATGCATTGCCTACAAATATTCCCAAAGACAATGGCAGAAAATTGTGCATGCACAGATTTCATTGTGGACACTGCTTTGTGGCACATATGTGTGGTATATAGTAAATTGGGGCACTGGTGTGTGTGATATTATGAATTCCGGGTACAAATGTGTGGTATAATATGAATTGGGGACACTGTTGTATGGCATATCATTATACAGGACACTGATCTGAGGCATATTAAGAATTGGGGGTAAAGATGTCTTGCATATTATGAATTATAGGCACAGATGTGTGGCATAATATTAATTGGGGAATAGTCTTATATATGGTATTTTGTGAACTGGGGGCACACATGTGGCATATCATGAACTGGGGCACTGCTATGGGCCATATTAACATCCTTCTTATTTTATTTACTGTAGGTATAGACTACCCAGAAACATGTCCAAAGAAAATGGCAGAATATTACACATGTACAGATTTAATTGTGGACACTGCTTGTGGCATATTATGAATTGGGGGTACATAGGTGTGGCATATTATGAATTGGGGGTACATAGGTGTGGCATATGATTAATTGGTGGCACTAGGGTTGTGCCACTTGAGCCACTTTCCTGGGTGCAAGGCTAAGGGGGCAGCACCTTAACTTCTCTGGTGGCATATTTGGGGTTCACCCTACAGCCTAGAGAGCCTCCTCCTCCGTCGACACAAATAAATGCATTGGGGTTAGCCTGCACCCGACAAAATGACCCAGAACTCAAAAATGCTGGGTAATTGCCGGGTGGCCAGTGTGAAAGGGGTAAAAGTGAAAAATCTGACAACCTATGCCCCCCCCCGTCACCCTCTGCCTTTCCGTGTTCCCCACTGCCATCCTTCCTTGTCTCTCGGTGCTTGGCCACTGCTTACCCATGCCACCCTCTGCCTCCCCATCATCCTATGTCTCTCTCTGCATCTCTCTAGTGACTCTCTGCCTCTCCCTAGTCACACTCTTCCACCCTCTGTCTCTGACACCCTGGTAACCCCATTTCCGTCAGTCTACCTTACCTGTCACCCACTGCCTCTCCCTAGTCACCCTCTGCCTCTCCCTGCCAGCCACTGCCTCAACCTCTCTCCCACTGACACTCTCTATCTCACCCTGCTACCCACTGCCTCTCCCTGTCATTCAATACCTCCCAGTAGTGGCGTATCTATAATGGGTACACTTGCCCCTGAGTCCCAGGGGGCCCACACCACGCACACTGCACCCAGGAGCGCTGCAGAAATTCACCTGAAAAATGATGAATCCCTGCCTCTTCCTGCCACCTCTTAACTTGCTGTCTTATCCCTGTCACTCACTGGCCCCTCCCTATCACCCACTGCCTCCCCCTTTTTTTCACCACTTGCCCCTTACACCCCCCCAAAGCCTAAACAGCAGGTATAAACTTTAACATTTGCCTGAATATATTAAAAAACACCTGCAGGGGCAGTATCTGCCAAAAGGATCTCGTCCCTGCCGTTGTCTCAGAAATGATTGCAGTAGCGGCCCCTTCACTTGTATTCTGTGCCTCCACAATGCTGCCACGTATGTGCCATCCGCTGACCGTGCGTGAGTGGCCATCATTGTGTAATAACTTGCTGGGGTCCTGGAATAATTTCTATGGTCTGACAAGGTCCCAGAGCAAAATCATTTGAGAACCCCTAGTCCAGGAGCTACAGAAGAACCCTGCTGCTGATTCCTAGACCCATCGCAGAGAAGAATGTAGTGAATGGGTTCATTCCTTTGGCAAACCCAACAATTAAACTGCATTAGAAATGAATTGCAGATCTTAATTAACCACAGCTTTGTTATTCTTCATGCAGCAGTACCACCGACCAACGGAAAGGGCTAATACACTGAATTTAAAGATAAATGAAGACCATCCCCCAAGCACGTACAGTAACCGTCATCTACGTGCGCGGCAGTGTAAACACCCCCGTACTGTACATCCAATAGTGTCTAACTCAGTCAGGGCCACTGGATATTGCCTCCTTAAGTGGACTCTACTGTATTACAAGCTTCAGTGGTAATAATACTGACCTGAATGCACTGTGTCTCCATTTTATGTACTTAAATATTCATAAGGAGCTTTGCAACATTAATATCTTAGATGGCTTACAAGAACACTTAAATAATATGTCCTGTTTCCCTCTCACCAAAAAAAAAAAAGAGGCCCAGCCATTTCCAATTTGTGTAATGCATTGGGCCATTTTAATAATTGTTCAGGGATTTAAAGCAAGGGTTCCGCTGTTTAGTAGCAGAGTGTAATTATTATCTCAGACGCTCTTATCTTGTGTTAATCCTGCTTGTTTTAAATGCACAAATTGAAAGATTAGTTAAGAAGAACGGCGAGCGCATAACTTCAACGCGGAGTCTTAATTGTAATGAGAAATACACGTACAGGTCACCGAGTTCCGTATATTGCGGCCATACCCTAAACGCCTTCATTAAGTGCCTGATTCTGGTTGGTTTGCAAAAGCAAACAACTTCTTCAGCCCTTTGGGTGGTATGCAGCGGGCATACCAGTATGCAGTAGGTGCGTGCCAGTGGTGCCTCCAGCTGTGCACCACTGGTGCACCACCTCTAAGCCCCACCCCCCGTGGCTCCCCCTTCTGTCGCCCCCCATCACCTCCGCTTCTTTGATCGTATGCCAGATCCCCTGACCCCTGCTGCTTCTCCATCCGCCATCCACTTCACAGCAGTGACGAAGGCGGCAGGCTTGGGGATGTTCTGGGCGGCTCGGGGGGTTCAGTCACAGGAGTCCTCCCGAGCCGCCGCGAACATCCCCAAGCCTGCCGCCTGTGGTCACTGCTGTGACTGGCGGCTGGGGCAGCGGGGAGCTCAGCCTCAGACGACGGAGCGGAGGTGGGGCCCTACGTTCTGTGGTGGGTTTTGCTGGGGCAGGACAAACCCACCCTGGTAGATTTGTTCTGCCCTAGCAAAACCCACAACTCAATGGGTTAATGGACAAAACCATGCTGCACTGAAGGTGGGGCAGATGTAACATGTGCAGAGAGAGTTACATTTGGGTGGGGTGTGTTCAAACGGATATCTAAATTTCAGTGTAAGAATAAAGCAGCCAGTATTTACCCTGCACAGAAACAAAACAACTCCCCCAAATGTAACTCTCTCACATGTTACATCTGCCCACCTGCAGTGCAGCATGGTTTAGTCCATTAAAGAAGGAGTTTGCTTTTTCAAAGCAACCTGAATCGCCCCCTAAAGGTGCGTACACACGGGGCGATTTTGTGCAAAATCGCGGGAAATATGGTCGCTGAGCGACCATATTGCCCGCAATGGGAGTGTGCACCGGCGATATATTGCCAGTTGCGCGCTCCCGTTTTTACCCCTGTAGTGATCACTGGTCGCAGGAACATGCTCCTGCGACCAGCTGATTACCACTGCCGGGCTCCCCCCGGCAGTTTCTTTTTCATCAGCGACCATCTCTGATCGCTGATGTAAAGTAGAAACTGAGCAATATATCTCCCCGTGTGTACACAGCATTAGTGAGAAAACCGACAGTGCAAGCTGCTGCAGGTCCCCAGACTCCGCTAGGAGGATTGACATAGGAAGGTATACGCTGTAACGATGTGGTGATATCATGACCGTCCGATGCGATGCATACATCCTCTCCAGGGCCCTTATTCTGATCAGTGCGGCCGGATCCGAATATGCGGCCAGGACCGTGCGTGCGAAACCCCGCCTTCCATACCGATCGCCAACTCTGTCCGAACGCGGTAAGAAGCTGTCCGAACGGACCGCACGTGTATTTCTCATGAATACACCTCCTCCATCTCAGGGAACCTCCCCCATCATTCGATGGTCGCAGACCATCGAATGCAGGACAGAGTGCTCCACCAGCACCCGCAACCTCAGACCACACGGGCATTTTTCCGTGCAAAAGCAGGGATCTGGGCGGGCAGCTGACATCCGGCGATGTCATATGTCCTCCCCCTACACGTGCGTCACGGCCGCATTACCATACGTACGCCCAGCGTTTGCATGGGAACGCCCATGAAACGCGGGGTGTAAACATATGGTAATGAGCCCAAACAGCCCTTCACGCCCCTCTCCACCCCCTGTTCGGAGTGTTCAAATTTCATGCGGGATTTGGCCGTACGCCCCGCTCGCACATGCGCAGAGACGCCTCTGCACATGCGCAGACACAAAACATCGGCAGCACGAACGCACGCAGATATTACCGCACCAACCAGAATAAGGGCCCATGTGCACACTACACGATCCGCTGTACGATGAAGCAATATATCGAATCATACAATTAATATGCAGTACATGAGATGGGAAGACACGACCACACCCTTCCCTGCCCCTCTCTGCCGCAGAACCACATAAGCTGGCACTCCTGCAGGCCCTGAGCTGCCTTTTATGCTAATAGGTAGGAGACATTTACATTGCGGAGTCTGCCATATAATCCCCTCTCTGCCTAACCGGTCAGTGGCATTAAGTGATTCAGTCCGGGCAGTAACTGCAGGATCAGGAATCAATCAGCATGATTCCTGCCTCTAAAGCTGACACTCGTCAACGTTCCTTGCTAATACTATGGAGGTCAATTCTGAGCTGCATAAACGGGGACCTGCGCTGCTTGCTTGTATTTGGGCAGGAGAATCTACTGTATTTGGCTGCTGGTAAATATCAAGCAACACGGTGCATTCTGCTGTCTGATACATAGAAATAAAGTATCGTGGAATAAAACATTTCTGTATACTGTACATTTGCGATAATTGCTAATAACTTTGATATATATATCATAGAGAAAAAACTCTAAAGAGAAGCATCAATAATAACTCTAAATATATTGACCTAAAATATAAACTAGATACTAATGCTCTCTCCCCCTCTGATACCCCTTTTACACCAAAACACCGGGTCGCACCCGGCTTTTTGTACCCAGGATCAAGCCGTGTGCGGCCCAGCGTTTTGTTCCTTTTTACACCAGCGCCCCCCTCCCGACGCAGGCGGTTCCTGAGCCACCGCCACTTGGAGATTACATCATCTCCAAGCGCCGATCGCCGCTGCTGGGACCCAGACCGCTGCGCTGGGGTCAAGCCCAGCACTAAGGTAATCTGCTGCCCCCAGTCCCTGTGCACCCCCAGAGACTTGTCCGGGAGGTGAATGGATGCTGCACACAGGCAACCATTCACCTCCTCCGCTGCCGCTGCTGCTGCTGCTGATGTCTGCATGGTATAGCAGACAGCAGCGCAGGCTGTCTGTGCCCCCCCCCCCCCCGTCCAACCTGCGGACGCTGCGGTCTGCAGGTTGCACGTCCCCCATTGATGTAAATGGGATCCAGGTCGGATGACCCGGCGTACCCATTTACACCGCCCTCTACCCAGGTCCTAGCCGTGTTCTACCAAGGTCAGGACCTGGATAGAAGTCCCGTGTAAAGAGAAACGGCGTGTCCCATTTACACTGCTGATGATCTCGTATCAGCACTTGGTTTTATTATATAGATTATGCTTAGCATTACCCTTTTTTCCTTCTCATCTTTAATATTGTACTTATTGGGATGTCCTCACTTTTCTCAACTACAGAGTGTTACTTATTCTGTATGGTGCATGTGCGTCCTGCATGCCTATTCCTTTTATCTTTACTGTTGCACATACTGTATGTGGGTGTTGATAATGCTGTGATGTTGTTATTGGATGATTACAAGAAGTGCCTGTGATGTCAGCATGAGGTGGTAAGGGACGAGTAAGTGTGGGAAAGGACGGAAGTGTTTGGAGATGGTAGATGTCTGGTTAGCATTACTGCCTCACAGCACTGTGGTCATGGGTTCAATCCTACATGGCTCTAACTGTGCGGAGTTTGTATATTCTCCCCGTGCGTGCGTTTCCTCCGGGGATTCCGGTTTCCTCCCACGATCCAAAAATATATGGGTAGGTTAATTGGTTCCCAACAAAATTGACCCTAGAATTAATGTGTGTGCATGTACATGTGGTAGGGGACATACAGTATGGCCCTTATTCAGATCTGATTGCAGTAAAAATTTGTTCTCAAAATGGGCAAAACCATGTGCACTGCAGGTGGGGCAGATGTAACATGTATGGAGAAAGTTTGATTTGTGAGTTATTTTGTTTCTGTGCAGGGTAAATACTGGCTGCTTTATTTTTACACTACAATTTAGTTTTCAGTTTGAACACGCCCCACCCAAATTTAACTCTCTCTGCACGTTACATCTGCCCCACCTGCAGTGCATGTGGTTTTGCCCATTTTGAGAACAAATTTGTACTGCGATCAGATCTGAATAAGGGATTGTAAGCTCCACTGGGGCAGGGACTGGTGTGAGTGTCCAATTATTCTCTGTACAGCGCTGCGTAATATGTGTGCGCTATATAAATAACTGGTAGTAATAATAATTTTCTGGAAGTGACATCACGGACACAGGAGGGAGGGGCCAACTGTCATTATATACCAACGTGATGTAATAGTAGAGTTAACCAATGTAGCCTATGACCCACTTACTGCAAATTTCTAGCAACGCATTCGCCTTAGCAGCGCTGGGGCAGAACCACGTAGTAAAGAGACCGCATAAGCTGCCTTCATAGCCTCTATCCCAGCGACTCGGGAATGATACATTCATTCTGTCCTAGAAAGATTCCTAATTGCTGCAATTCACATTGATAAGGAATCTTTAATATCGTGGGCTGGCCGCAAAAATTAAATCCTCTTATTGTTTTTTTTTTTTAAAGCTGTTAAAAATGAGAAGTTTAAAAGCCCGAGTGATTGTTAACTAGTACTCTGCACTTTTACTGTATGATGTGAATGTTTAATGAATGTACTGTTTTAAATCGCTAGACACTAATTACACAGCTGGTTAAACCGGTAATGGACAGAAATATTGTATCTAATTTCCTCTTGTAACTCACTTGCTCCTCTCAGAAATTAATGAGGTTCAAAAAAAAAAAAAGTATTTACAATTCATGTGTTTTTTTTTTTATGTTGCATTTGTCATATACACAGATCATGCTGTACGCACTCTGCAATATACTGTATATATATATATATATATATATATATATATATATATATATATATATATATATATATATATACAGGTTGAGTATCCCCTATCCGAAATGCTCGGGACCACGAGCATTCCAGATAGGGGAATTTTCCGGTTTTTGGAATATATTTTTGTAACCATACTTACCTGTCCCCTGATGGTGTCCGGTGGTCCCTCGGCGTCCGCGCAGTCCCCAGGCGTCCATAGCAGGCCTCCGGCATCTTCTCCAGGGTCTCCAGCGGTCCCAGGAATGCATTGCGCGAGTATGCGCGCGCACCGGTGACGTCACCGGCGCGCGCGCACACTCGCGCAATGCATTCCTGGGACCGCTGGAGACCCTGGAGAAGATGCCGGAGGCCTGCTGTGGACGCCCGGGGACCTGGTAAGTATGAAAAGAGGGTTAGGGGGTTAAAAACGTTTATATATATATATGTATATTGCCAGCTCAAAACACAGCGACTCACCTTAGTGCTTAGGTGTTTTATACCCAGGTGTGAACAGTTTGTTCGTCCATGGACGCAAGCACCCAGCGCATGAACATGCGCAGAAATGCGCAAAGTGAAAAGATCAGCCCCGTGCGAACGCACACGGCCTTGCGAATGGACCAGCACTGCAAATGCTCCAGTTTCCTTCCACAATCACTGGGCTATTGGCCCGATTCAGGCTCACTCGTGGTCTGCGAATTTGCAGTCCAGGCGATTATTAAACAAACACACAGTACACAAGCCATCTGTGCAAACGGAGCAAGCTGTCCGAAAGCAGGGTGATTGACAGCCGGCGGCTATTTGTGGGCAGTACGCCAGTGTTTTCTGGGAGTGCCCCAGAAATCGCAGGTGGCTCCCGAACGTTGGGAAGGAAGTGGGGCTGACTTCAGCAGCACCCTCCTTCTCCCCACAGCCGTCTTCTAATGCCGTGTCTGCGAATGTGC
Source organism: Crinia signifera (assembly GCF_055691185.1). NCBI lineage: Eukaryota > Metazoa > Chordata > Amphibia > Anura > Myobatrachidae > Crinia > Crinia signifera. Next base: position 463,780,419 of record NC_139217.1, read on the forward strand.
GTTTAATCTCACCATTGATCCCTATGTAAAAATTATCTGTATATGAAGCAAAGGTTTCTACGTCCATTTTTGTATTATTTATCTATATTATTATTGCTAGTCTACAGTATATTATCACACTTCTGTAATGTCCCCACTGCGGTCAGCCTCCGTCCTGTCCCCACTGCCCTCAGCCTCTGTCCTGTCCCCACTGCCCTCAGTCTCCCTCCTGTCCCCACTGCCCTCAGCCTCTGTCCTGTCCCCAATGCGGTCAACCTCTGTCCTGTCCCCACTGTGGTCAGCCTCTGTCCTGTACCCACTGCCCTCAGCCTCTGTCCTGTCCCCAATGCGGTCAGCCTCTGTCCTTTCCCCACTGTGGTCAGCCTCTGTCCTGTACCCTCTGCCGTGTGCCTCTGTCGTGTCCCCACTGTGGTCAGCCTCCTTCCTGTCCCCACTGCGGTCAGCCTCAGACATTGATTTTCTCTGTACTCCTTTACACACAAATAATTGACACCTAATTGTAACACTTCACCACAAGACCTAAATGATCTGTGTCCCTAAGTTATTGTGTCCAATAGGGTGTTGCCATAACGGCTGAATGGTTGTTGTTTATTTTAACTTTATTGTTCCACAGATGTTTGGAAATGCAGTGGAGATATGCTGCATATGTATATACTATACTATCTTTGGCGAAACCGCTTAATTAATAGGGTGTGGTAAGTCAAGTTAATCGCACATTTTGTGCAATAACTCACACTTTTTTCACTTGCCGGTTTAAATTCACATTTTTATCGCATCCAGATGTTTTCGCATTGAAAATTATACAAATCGCTTATTTAATAGAATGCGCTAACGGAAATCGCATTTCATAAGTGTCTAAAAATCACCAATGATGCCGACCAGGTCAAATGCAGAAATGGTTCATTTTCACACAGGTGACAACAATTTTATTCATAAACTCCCCTACATATCATTAAGGACACCTGTGAGGGTTTGAGGGTTTGAGAGATGGAGATTGTCCAGAGTGGTTTGGAGTTGGCTCTATGTGATTATGCCCATTTGGAGGAGCTGCGCAGGAGGAGGGAGGAAGCTGCGCGCCAGATCCAGGTACCCCGATTACTGCGTGCTTCACGTACCTGGACTCCCTCTCTGATCAACAGGTTGTGGGGATGTTTCGGCTGAACCGCATTAACCTTTTGAACTTATATGAGCAGGTGAGAGATGATTTGGACCCTTATGGGGGAGGCAACTATGCAGTGTCTGGGCTGCAGAAATTAATGTGTGCCCTCTACTTCTTGGCCACAGGCTCCACTCAGTCTGTGACCTCATGGTCGTTGGGGGTCTCACAAGCCACTTTCTCTAAGCATTTTACTCAAGTGTTACTTGCTTTCAAGAAGTTGTGGTCTACAAATATCAGATTCCCACGTTCTGAGTCCGAGTGGCAGGACCTTAAGGTGACTTTCTATCGGCTCTCAGCATTCCCAAATGTGCGGGGAGCCATAGATTGCAGCCACATTGGGCTTCGGGCACCGCACGTGAGGGGACATGTCTACGTCAATCGGTGTGGGTGTCCCTCTCTTAACGTGCAGGTGGTATGTGATGCCAACCTCAAAATAATCAATGTGGTTGCAGGCTACCCAGGGAACTGCCATGACGCCTATATTCTGCGTCACTCAGCCCTCAGGGACCAATTCCAGGACCACCAAATGCCGGAGGGCTGAACTAGTACATTTTAATATACAGTATGTAAATGTTTGCTCACTATGTATAGTGCTACAATGTGTTCATTTACATACTAAACAATTATTACACTCCTGTGTAGTGTGTGAATAGTGTGTAAACTATACCCACAAATGTATCTAACCCTCAATCACTTTTAAAGGTGATGTCAGTCTGGCTAAAATATGGGTATGTTTGTTTTTAAAACCACTAATTACCAACAGTCAGTGAACCCTTTACTGCATGTTTTTTTACTCTGAAGTGACACTTTAGTGTGTTGTGTCTTGTGATATGTCCAATATATAGGTGTAATCAGTCCCTCTCCTTTACCAGACTTCTTTCAATATTGGTGTTGTCCCCCTTGCTCATGTAAACCAAATGCACAAATGTTACCATATACTGCACTGACCTAATGACACCTCTGCGTTACCCGTAAGGCCCTGCACAGCACCGCTATAATGAAGCACATGTTGCCACCCGTAATGTTGTGGAACGCACCTTCGGGGTGCTGAAAAGTCGTTTCAGGTGTTTGGACAGATCATCAGGTACACTGCTTTACCACCCAGCAAAAGTAGTGATGATTGTCCAGGCTTGCTGCATGTTGCATAACATTGCCCTTTCCCAACCATGTTATGTGGAGGATGGCAATGTAGCAGTCTTGCTGGAAACTGAAACTACCCAACCTACGGGTAGGGGTACGCGGAGGGGGGATCTGATCAGTATGGCGATCATAACGCTGTATTTCTCAGGTAATTGCATTTCTAAACTATCCTACCATGTACCTTTGGTGTAATTGTGTTTACATACCATAATCCACTTGCCGTACATTATCACCGGTACTCTTTACCTAGCATGGCGCCCATCGCGGGCATCGCGGCCATCAACTGCACTAAAAAATGGGTGCGACGCGATGCCCGCGATGCCCGCGATTTCCCATAGGGAACAATGTTAAAAGTGTGATTGGACGCGATTTTACTGTTCAATGCCTCAATGCCCGCGATTTTTCCATAGAAAACAATGTTAAATGGGCCACAGAGCCCAAATAGTCCCCCTGAAGTGTGAAATGGCCCCCACAATTGTTAACGCCACCCCACGATCAACGTGAACCCGAAGCGCGGCGAGCGCAGCGAGCCCGCGAGGGGCGGCGGTACGCGTCCTCCGACCTTTTCATACCCCCACTATCCACGTCGGCGTGGAGTTGAGAATAGAATAGTGTGGCGAGCGCAGCGAGCCACCGAGCCCGAAGCATGGCGAGCGCAGCGAGCCCTGCGAGGGGACGCGGATACCTTCACAGGTAAACGCGTCCCTTCGCGGGCTTCACAGGTATCCGTGTCCCCTCGTGGGGCTCGCTGCGCTCGCCACGCTTCGGGCTCGGTGGCTCGCTGCGCTCGCCACACTATTCTATTCTCAACTCCACGCCGACGTGGATAGTGGGGGTATGAAAAGGTCGGAGGACGAGTACCGCCGCCCCTCGCGGGCTCGCTGTGCTCGCCACGCTTGGGGTTCACGTTGATCGTGGGGTGGCGTTAACAATTGTGGGGGCCATTTCAGACTTCAGGGGGACTATTAGGGCTCTGTGGCCCATTTAACATTGTTTCCTATGGAAAAATCGCGGGCATTGAGGCATTGAACAGTAAAATCGCATCCAATCACACTTTTAACATTGATCCCTACGGGAAATCGCGGGCATCGCGTCGCACCCTTTTTTTAGTGCATGCGATGGCCGCGATGCCCGCGATTTTTTACCCCCGATGACCGCGATGGACATCGTGGGCGCCGTGCTAGGTAAAGAGTACCTTATCACCAATATTGAGGTGAGTACTCAGAGCCCAATGAAATAACCTGCTTAACCTGAGGTATCCCTGGGTGATGACATGCAGGTAAGTACATTTTTACAATGCTGTATGGCAATTTAAAAAATGACCTAAAACACAGAACTAGTTCAACACCCGCACTGCACAGTACCATAGTGGGTTACAGCATTTTACTTTAATTACACAAGTCATTATGATTGAAAAAAAAACACAGACACATTTTACTGTAAAGGAACGTCTTACTAATGAAACATTTTTCAAGTTTTGTGCAATTACTGGGCCATACATTTTCAAAAAAAATATTATGCTTTACATAACTGTAGTATAACAAAAATACACATGTGCAACTTGTACAATAATTTTTTTGGAACCTGCGTACGCGCACATTCCCACTTTGCCCCTGACCCCAGGCAGGCCCGGCGACAGGGGGGTCAAGTGGGACAAGTGTGACATGCCCTAGTGATCTTAAGGGCCCCACAGCTTTCATGCCCCGGCCCAGCTGCCTGTAATAGCTGTGAGTCAGTGACCCACGTGACCTGGCTGTCTAATGTGCCGTCCACCTGTCTCGGTGTCTTATTTTGTATGCCGTCTGTGTGTGGGCCTGCAGCCGCTCAGTGCTCGGAGACAGAGAGCCAGCTGTCTCCTGTCTGCACTGCCACTCAGCACTGGCAGTGCATCGGCTGGCCACTGCTGTGTACACTCCAGTCCTGCATGCTTACTGCGCCGGGTCATCTGTTCCGCACTCATGGCAGCCAAGAAGACGGATGTAGTATGGGAGAAGTCGAGTGGCCGACTGAAAGCAGGGCACTGGAACCATGAAAGTGTAGGTGTGGTCCGGCACGGGAGCTCAACTCTGCAGTTACAGTGAGAGATAGTGTCTCATCGATTGGATTAAACTAGCTCAAAATAATATGCGGAGCACTACGGGTATTATGTGATCAGTAAGAGTGTGCACCTGTAAAAAAGTAAAATTGGTTCACACTCCTGTGAAGTACCTAACTGTCCCTACAGCAGCCTGGCTGCGGCACAGCTCGGCGGCTGTTTGTACTTCAGCGGCGGTTTCTGGTCTGCAGTCCCGCTACTACAAGCAGCTAAGGAGGAGACCAGACGGCGGGATCCCAGATGAACATACCTCCCACTACACTCCACCGCACAAGGGACTACAGACCTGAAGCCACGGCTGAATTACAAACAACAGCCACCAAGCTGCGTTGCAACTGCCGCTGCGGGGGCCTCGGAAATTCCAGTATACAGGGCCCCAAGATTTCTGTTGCCAGCCCTGACCCCAGGCCACCCCTGGTTCGTACACTCCTACGTGGGGGTGAAGTTGGGGAGCCACTCAGTGGTGTACTTGACACATTGCTAATTGTGGATGTAGCTGCCCCTAATACATTTAATTATTGGTTATTTAAGTGTGTCTGCAGGGCAACCAATGCATTAGTTTGTGCTGATATACAGATGGAGCCGGGCTCCCTCATGCTGGGGAATCGCCAGAACGTCACCGCTGGCGATCCGCCAGCAGCCCGGCGTCCATCTGACTGAGGTGCGTCTCACGCGCGTCCCAGTTTCCCATTGGCGGGGCGACGGGAACCCTGTCCGTCTCCGCTTCAGGGAGACGGACAGGGTTAGGGGGGGTGTGGGGAGGCGGTGGGGACCCTGGGTGACCGCCGACAAGCCGGTGGGGACCCGGGGGAACCGTGCGAAAGGGGAGGCGCGCACATCTCATGCGTGCGCGTCCCCTTTCGCGGGTGGCGGGGGATGGCAGCTGGCGTCGCCATCGCCATCCCCTGCAAAGAAGAGACCCGCTCCATCTGTAGCTTGTGTTTGACCATGTACTCTCTAATTTAGCTACATTCTTGTTTTGGACCCGTAGGGCCTGGCTGATCTCGCCCAGACGTGTATCCGGGGTGGTAGCCATTCTTACTTGTGTACCCACACTTACACGGACACTGGTGGCCACTTTTTTAAGTTGCTGGAATATATTTCTCAGGTAGCCTTGCATATTGCCCATTTGATGGCTTTGCATTGCCATGAATTCTATTTGTTTGTTTCTAAATGTGTGTAATGAGCGTGCTACATCTTCTGGTGTTGATGGTGTGTGGGTGCTTGGCTGGATGTGGTTTGCTCAGGTGTCACCACAGTTGATGGCCTTTGAGTCACTGTTGTCGCTGTGTGTTCTTCCTCAGGTGAGAAGGCTTCTACTGGTTGAAGAATTATTTCCATATCCATAATTTCTGCCGTTTCTGTTGGTTGCACCAGTAGTTGTGATGATCCTATTGAAAATGAGAAATAGGTAAGTATACCACCATAATTGTGTAGTATGTCATATTGCATTTAAGGTGTGTTTTGGGTTATGCCACATAACCATGGGTACTGTACAGTAACACATGTACCCCTGCAAATATTTTTATGCTATGATTTTTGATTTGTCTGATGGGTGTTTCACATTACATTAATATCCGTTGCTATGTAGTGGGTCTCATTGAGTCCATGGCATGGCGGCATATCTGGCAGCACTGTAATGTGCTATTTTGTCCGCCATTACCCTATATTACATTGGTCCAATGAGCGTGTGTTAATATTTAAACATTCTGCATAAAGTTATTTAAACAATGTAGTTGACATTGAACCTATATTTGGTGTACATTGTAGTGTAGCCTATTGTGCATGGTACATGGCTGTGTGTACTGTATGTGTAATGGTTTTGCATTCAGTTTGCTTACCTGCAGCCTCAGCATCCGGACATATGCGTCGGCCTGTGTGTGGCGCGTGAGCACTTCTGGATGGATGATCAACAAACAAAATGGTGGACAGCCGTTACAAATCTTGCATGGACAGCATTTCTTACCAGCATGCATCATAACATTTTTTTTTTTAGCCCTGAGGTACACATAGGTCATGTTGACCAATTATTTGTGGCCAATATCTTGTTGTTTTAGAAAAAAAATAAAAAAATATTTGAAAGAAAAAATGCCTGCAATAATGCTGTATGGAGGCGTTGTAACTATGACAACATTACAACTATGTTTGGGGCCTGAGCAATTTAAACCTGTAACATAATTTGGTAGGCATTTGCCCAATACCAGCTGGTGTGGAACTACATGACCCAGCATCACCAACAATTGCAATCTATGACCATTACATTTACATACGTTGACCTTGCTGGGATATGTAGTTCCACAGCAGCACTATTGTTATGCAACCATTATAAGAGAGCATTACAGTTATAAAACATTGCAATGGTTAATGTACATGAAAATGTGTCATCACTTACCAGCTGGGGGCAGGGTTGGTGGCCTATCGGTGTCGGCATCATGGAGACCAGGAAGGACCTCTGGTGGGATTATTCTTTTGAGTTTCTTCTCATATGACGTATATGTCATGGGTTGGGTGGTGCCTCCTCCAGTGCAGGTGGCCTCTTTTATTTCGGTGGCCATCTTGGCCTTGAGTAGCCTTTTTATGTCATTAAAGCGCTTCTTGACATTTCTGACACTTCTTTTGTGGCTGCTAAGGGCATTGACTGCACCAGTGATAGCAGTGGCGTAACTATACCTCCGCAGCCCCCGCGGTGGCGGGGGGGCGCAGAGAAATTGGGGGCGCCGCCGGGGGGCTGCGGAGGTATAGTTACCTGTGGTCTTCGTCTCGCCCGGCTCTCTGCCGGGACCTGCCTGACGTCACGGTCCCGGCCGGCTCCTGCTGCAATGAAAACTGACTATTATAAAATGGCTGCCCCCATACTGCAGACAGTTTTCTGTCTGCAGTATGGGGGCAGCCATTTTCTAAGAGTCAGTTTTCATTGTAGCAGCAGGAGCCGGCCGGGACCGTGACGTCAGGCAGGTCCCGGCAGAGAGCCGGGCGAGATGCAGACTGCGGGGACAGGTAAGTGTAAGAAGGGGTGGTCAGGTTAGGTGGGGGGGGTGGCGGGCGGGCGGCGGGGGTGTTCAAGGGGGGAGGGGGGCGCCGAAAAACCATCCGGCGGGGGGGCGCTAAAACTTAGTTACGCCCCTGAGTGATAGACTCCCACATGGCCCTCTTCTGCTGCGCAGTGGTCCTGTTATTGTGCTTCCCCAGCAGCCTGTCAAATACGGGCACTATGGCGTGGACAATGGCTGCATTTTCCGCATTAAGAGAAACGCACCTTACGGCCACTTTTGGGTGCGGACACTCTCTGGCTCCTCCTCCACCTCCTCCTCGGCCATGTCCCCCTCCTCCTCTAGGGCAGCATCACCCTCCTCCTCACCTCCATCTTCCTCCACCTCAAGCCAGTTGACCTCAGAGATGTGGCCCTCCTGCAGCTCCTCCTCGGACTGTGTGCTGAACAGGTCCTCATGTGTGAGTGGATGAGATGGGGAGGCAAGAGAGTCCTCCACCTCCTCCTGCTGTGCCTGATCCTCTGGGATCCGGCCTGGCCTAGGCCTTGCTGTGGCCATGCTGGCTGACAAAGTGCTGCCTCTCCCTCTCACACTGCTGGGTGTTGGTGTGCCTCTGCTGGCTCTCCCCCTGGCTCCTCTGCTAATGCTGGCCGTGACTGGCCCCCTGCTGCCTCTGCCACCTGCGCTCCCAGACAGAGCTCTGCTCCCTAACATTGCTCCTCTCCATGCTCCTTACTACCTTTCAAAGGTCAAAATGGCGCCTGTGCCCCTTTATATAGTGGGTGTGATGCATATTGTAGAGGACTTAGGTGGGCCAATAGGTTATTTGGCATGCGGGGGCAGAGTTGTAATTCGCATTCCGGTTGGTCAGAAAATCGCACATAACCTGCGCCGGAAATCGCACATTACTGTGTCATAAATTTGCACCACATCGCATCTCTTCGCACCTCACCGCGATTTTTGGGCACATTAGCGCATTCCATTAAATAATTAGTTTTGGGGGAAAAATGCGATTTGAAAAAGTGCGATAAGGTGCGATTTTGAAATGTTACTAAAACTTGCATTAAATGTTATCCAGAATGTGGAAAGAAAACATTGTATGATTTTTAAACAATTTATTTGTATATTCTTGTGGAAAATAAATATTTGGACAATCAAAAAGTTAAACTCAATATTTTGTAATATAACCTCGGTTGGCAATTACAGAGGTCAAACGTTTCCGGTAGTTCTTGGCCAGGTTTGCACGCACTGTTGCAGGTATTTTGGCCACTCTCCCATGCAGATCTTCTCTAGATCTGTCATGTTTTGGGGCTGTTGCCGGGCAACACAGACTTTCAGCCCCCTCTACAGATTTTCGATTGGGTTGAGGTCTGGAGACTGGCTAGGAGCCACTCCTTAGTTGCCCGGGCGGTGTGTTTGGGGTCATTGTCATGCTAGAAGACCCAGCCACGTTCCATCTTCAATGCTCTTACTGAGGGAAGGAGGTTTTTGGCCAAAATCTCCCGATACATTGCCCCATTCATCCTCTCCTTAATACGGAACAGTCATTTTTGTCCCCTTTGCAGAAAAGCAGCCCCAAAGCATAATATTTCCACCCTAATGCTTCACAGTGGGTATGGTGTTTTTGGGATGCCACTCATCATTCTTCTCCCTCCAAACACGGCGAGTGGAGTTTATACCAAAAAGTTATATTTTGCTCTCATCTGACCATGTGACATTCTCCCAATCCTCCTCTGGATCATCCAGATGGTCACTGGCAAACTTTAGACGGGCCTGGACATGTGTTTATTTAAGCAGGGGGACTGTTTGGGCACTGCAGGATATGAATCCATAGTGTGTTACTAATGGTAACCTTTGTGACTGTGGTCCCAGCTCACTTGAGGTCATTGACCAGGTCTCCTGTGTAGTTCTGGCCTGATTCCTCACCGTTCTCAAGATCATTGATACTCCATGAGGTGAGATCTTGCATGGAGACCCAGGTCGAGGGAGATTGTCAGTGATTTTGTATTTCTTCTGTTGTTTAATAATTGTGCCAACAGTTGATCTCTTCTCACCAAGCTGCTGCATATTGTCAAGTAGCACATCCCAGCCTTGTACAGCTCTACAATTTGGTCCCTGGTGTCCTTAAGCTGTGTACACACAGCAGCGATGTTTGCTAATATCGTGGGCAATATGGTACCATATTGCCAGTGATGGGAGTGTGCCCCGGCGATAAACATCCGGGTGTGTGCTCCCGTTTTCTGCCCCATTCTAATCGCTGGTCTCCTGCGATCAGCTGATTACCTCTGCGGCACCGCCGGCAGAGGTTTCTTTTCATCAGCGACCATCTCTGGTCGCCGATGAAAAGGGTGCATTGAGCAATATATCGCTCGGTGATATATCGCCCCTTGTGTACGCACCTTAAGACAGCTCTCTGGTCTTGGCCATGGTGCAGAGGTTGCAGTCTGACTGTTTCTAAGTGGGTCAACTTTAGGGTGACCAACTCATCCCTTTAATCCGGGACACATATTAATTACACAGGTTCTGTGGCCGGCTTTCACCTGGTTTTAAACTGCCACACCTCAAGACTCCATTTCACCTGGTTTTAACCCCTTCACGACATTTGACGTATATATACGTCATGACTTCTAACTGTCACTGCGTCTAGAGACGCAGTGACAGAGGGACGATGTCTGCTGTCCCTGACAGCAGACATGTCCCTGCATGCCCAGGGGGGGCTGCGATGCTGTGATTGGCTGTTCAGTGTGAACAGCCATTCACAGCGTTTTCTGTGTCACCGGCAAATAACGTTCGCCGGTGACACGGGATCGGAGGTGATTGGTGCTGTAAAGTACAGCACCAATCACCGTGGGGTGTAAGGGTGACACTGGTGTCACCCCACCTCACCCCGCCCGCCCCCAAAGGCCGTGATTGGTTCGTCGGACCGACGGACCAATCACAGCCATGGAGGGGGGTTTAAACTAACGGTGACTGCACTGCAGACGCCATTCCGGTCTGGAATAGCGTGCAGTGCGGTCACCGTGCCCAGCTGCCGCCATATACTGACCAGAACCTTGCTCAATACTTACCTGATCACTGCTTGGGATCTTGCTTCATCTTGTGACATCCTGTGCTGTGTTGTGCTGTGTTGTGCTGCTGCAGTGTCATCGAGTTAGAGAGAGAGAGATAGAGAGAGAGAGATAGAGAGGCCTAGTGACAGAGAGTGCTATAGTTTGTGCTGCTGCAGTGTAATAGAGTTATAGATAGAGAGATAGAGAGAGATAGAGATAGAGAGATAGTGACAGATTGTGCTATATATTTTTTATATAACTGACTGCTGCCCCCCCCTTTTGTGCTGATCAGTATAAATTAATTGATCAGCAACTTTTTGGGGGCGCAGGTTTTTTTTTATATATATATATACCTGTCAGTGCTGCTGCTGCAGTGTCATAGAGTGAGAGATAGTGAGAGATAGAGAGATAGAGAGATAGAGAGAGATAGTGACAGAGAGTGATAGAGACTGCTATATTTTGTGTCTGCTGCCCCCCTTTTGTGCACCCCCAGCAACTTTTTGGGGGTGCAGGGGTTATTTTTCATATATATAACTGTCAGTGCTGCTGCTGCAGTGTCATAGAGTGATAGATAGTGAGAGATAGAGAGATAGAGAGAGATAGTGACAAAGAGTGATAGAGAGTGCTAAATTTTGTGTCTGCTGCCCCCGCCTTTTGTGCTGATCACTATATCTGTGTTGATCAGCAACTTTTTGGGGGTGCAGAGGTTTTTTTTTTTTATATATACCTGTCAGTTGCTGCCAGTTGCACTGTCAGTTGCACCAAAGGTTGTGCACCTGCTGCCCCTCACTGGTAATCAGTGTCGCATCACTGATCACCTTTTTTTTTTTTGTGGGTGCTGTGGGGTCTTTTTTTAATTTTTTTTTACACACACTGTGATTTTGTGGGTGTCCTGTGGCCACTGTGCGCTGATCAGTGACGTACATCACTGATCAGCTTTTTCGGCACAGGGTTGATCTATTTTTTATTTTTTTTTGATCAAATTCCTGTTGCCTTTGAGCGCTGTTCAGTGACGGACGTTACTGACCAACATCTGTGCTCAATTTTTGGCGCAGGACCTTTTTTTTTTTTTTTTAACCCCTTCAATTTTTTTTTTTTAACCCCTTCAATTTTTTTTTTTTTTTTAACCCCTTCAATTTTTTTTTTTTGTATAAAGTATTTTTTTTTTCTGCACTACATACACACTACACACTACATACCCCCCGGGTTGAAATAAAGTTTGTACCCCCCCCTACACTATACACGTGTTGAAACATTTCACTACCAGTAACACAAAAATAAAAATGTCATCCCAAATGTCATCCCAGTCATCCAGAAGAATGTATTCAGTGGAGGAGGCATATGCCATGCTTGCCTCTGACTCTGACACAGCCAGTGAGGCAAGCGGGGAATTTGAAGGATTCGTCTTAAGCTCCTCTTCCTCCTCTGGTGATGAGGGACCCCCTCAAAGACGCCCCCGTAGAGCAGCTGAGACCCCCCCCCAATAATTGATCTCGTATGGACCCCACCACCAGACAATTTTGAGCCCCAGGTTCCTGAGTTTTTGGACATGCCAGGAATCCAATTTGATTCCACAGGTCTCAGAGAAATTGACTTTTTCAAATTATTTTTCTCTGATGATTTTATAAATTTAATGGTGGACCAAACTAATTTATATGCCCAGCAGTTTATTGCCCAAACCCCACGTCATCATTTGCTAGGTGGACCCCTGTAGATGCAGTAGAGATGATGACGTTTTGGGGTCTGGTGTTTCATATGGGCATAGTAAAAAAGCCACAAATTAGGCAATATTGGAGTACAGATGTTCTGTACAGCACCCCATTTTACCGTATGGCCATGACTCGGGCTCGTTTTGAGGCAATCCATAAATGTATACATTACACCGATAATGCACAGTGCCCACCCAGAGATGATCCCACCTTTGACAGGCTATTCAAAGTCAGGCCGGTCATTGATCATTTCAGTGCCAAATTTGCAGAGCTATACATCCCTGATAAATGTATTAGTATCGACGAGTCCCTTATACATTTTAAAGGAAGGGTTAAATTCCGCCAGTACCTTCCCAGTAAGAGGGCAAGGTATGGCATAAAAATGTATAAGCTGTGTGAAAGCACCACAGGGTACACCCACAAGTTTAGGGTATATGAAGGGAAGGATTCAAGAATTGAACCGCCAGAATGCCCCCCCTCCCTCGTAGGTGTTAGTGGAAAAATTGTCTGGGATTTAATGCACCCCTTCCTGGATAAGGGTTATCACCTCTATGTGGATAACTTTTACACCAGCATCCCCCTGTTTAAGGCCCTTGGTTCAAGAGGTACAGCAGCTTGCGGTACTGTACGCAAGAACCAAAGAGGCCTCCCCAAAACGCACATTGCCCAACTACTAAGAAGGGGTGAAAGCAGGGGAATATGCACCGAAAATATGTTGTTGGTCAAATATAAGGACAAGAGGGATGTCCTTATACTGACAACAATTCATGGAGACAGTACCACCTCCATCCCTGTACGAGGTACCAGTACCCACACCTCAAAACCAAATTGTATCCTAGATTACAATAAGTACATGGGCGGAGTGGATCTTTCAGATCAGGTACTGAAGCCGTACAGTGCCCTGCGGAAAACAAATATCTGGTACAAGAAGCTGGCCGTGTATATCATCCAGATGGCACTGTATAACGCTTACGTGCTATTCCGTTCTACCGGCCAGAGGGGGACATTTATGCACTTTCAAGAGGAAGTCATAAAGGGCCTAATATTTGGGAACCAGCAGGCAGAGGGCCCCAGTACTTCTAGTACTGGCCCCCGTATTGTACCAGGGCAGCATTTTCCCAACGAAATCCCCTCCACTGCAAGAAAGGGCAGGACACAAAAAATGTGCAAAGTTTGCTATAAAAAGGGAATAAGAAAGGAAACTATTTTCCACTGTGAAACTTGCCCGGACAAACCCGGCCTATGTATAAAGGAGTGTTTCAAAATATACCACACATCTATGGATTATTAGGTTCATCCTTTCACCGTGCTTCGGGGGTCTTGCTAATGCCACATAGCACCCACCATTCATTCCACCAGAATCTGAGCTGCAAAATCCAAAAATCACTCCTTCCCTTCTGAGTCCTGCCATGCACCCAACTGGTATTTTTTGGTCACATGTGAGGCATTGCCGTACTCTGGAGAAATGGGGGCACAGATTTTAGGGTGCTTTGTCTCCTTCATTCCTTGTGAAAATGAAAAATTTTGAGCCAGAAGTACATTTTTGTGTAAAAAAATGTAATTTTTCATTTTCACAGCCCAGTTGTACCAAAATTGGTGAAACCCCTGGGGGTTTGAAATGTACACTATACCCCTAGATGAATTCCCTGAGGGGTGTAGTTTGCAAAATGGGGTCACTTGTGGGGGGGTTCCACTGTATTGGTAATGCAACATAGCACCCACCATTCATTCCACCAAAATCTGTGCTCCAAAATCCAAAAATCACTCCTTCCCTTCTGAGTCCTGCCATGCACCCAACTGGTATTTTTTGGTCACATGTGAGGCATTGCCGTACTCTGGAGAAATGGGGGCACAGATTTTGGGGTGCTTTGTCTCCTTCATTCCTTGTGAAAATGAAAAATTTTGAGCCAGAAGTACATTTTTGTGTAAAAAAATGTAATTTTTCATTTTCACAGCCCAGTTGTACCAAAATTGGTGAAACCCCTGGGGGTTTGAAATGTACACTATACCCCTAGATCAGTGGTCTCCAACCTTTTTTGGGTCGGGAGCTACTCGCGACAAAATAAACCGCTCGAAGAGCTACTAAAGTAAAAAAAATTAAAAAATCTGCATAATATCCCAAAAAATGCCCTTTACACATAATGCCACAAACTGTAATGCCCCTGACACATTATGCCACACACTGCAATGCCCCAAAACATACCTCCCAACACTGGAGGCAGAGGAGAAGAGTTATCTGCGCGTGCCGTAGGCACGCGCCAAAAATTAGAAGTTTCAGCTACTACCGTGGAACTCCTGCGAGGCTACATCCCCCATTTTTTCCACACACACACACGATGCCCATTATACATATGCCCAACAACGTGATACTCCGTTATACAAATGCCCCACACCGTGATGCACCATTATACATATGCCCCACACCGTGATGCCCATTATACATATGTCACACACCGTGATGCCCATTATACATATGTCACACACCGTGATGCACCATGTTACATATGCCACACACCGTGATGCACCATGTTACATATGCCACACACCGTGATGCTCCATTATACATATGCCCCACACCAGGATGCTCCATTATACATATGCCCCACACCGGGATACTCCATTATACATATGCCCCATACCGGGATGCACCATTATACATATGCCCCACACCGTGATGCACCATTATACATATGCCACACACCGTGATGCACCATGTTACATGTGCCACACACCGTGATGCACCATGTTACATGTGCCCCAGAACTTTGAACTCCATTATACAAATGCCCCACACCGTGATGCTCAATTAACCATATGCCACACACCGTGATGCACCATGTTACATATGCCACACACCGTGATGCACCATGTTACATATGCCACACACTGTGATGCACCATGTTACATGTGCCCCAGAACTTTGAACTCCATTATACAAATGCCACACCGTGATGCTCAATTAAACATGTGCCACACACCGTGATGCTCCATTATACATATGCCACACCGTGATGCTCCATTATACATATGCCCCACACTTTGATGCTCATTAATTAATAATCATCCAGGTGTGTGGGGCATATGTCACACACATGATGTCACACACATGATGCACATTATTCAAATGCCCCACAGCGTGAAGCTCATTATTAATGAGCATCAAGGTGTGGGTCATTTCTATAATGGGCATCATGTGTGTGGCATCATGTGTGTGACATATGCCCCACACACCTTGATGATTATTAATTAATGAGAATCAAGGTGTGGGCCGGGGCATATGTTTAATTAATGGGCATCCTGTGTGTGGCATATGTTTAATGATCAAACATAAACATATGCCACACACATGATGCCCATTTTACCTCAAGGCTCAAGCAGTAAAATTATTTATTACCTGTCGCAGGACTGATTTTCATGCAGGGCAGGCGTCTGTAAAAGCTGTGGCGCAGGACTCTGTGCAGGGCTGCAGGCTATGCTGCAAAAAGAGCGCAAATTCCTGCGCTGGGGACGTGCTGGGGACGTTATTGGGCGGCTACCTCCGGACCTAAGACCTCCTGCCGCAAAGCGAGGAGGTTACACACTGCCGTGCCGTGAAGTCGGGTTCACACACTGCTGTCTGACCTCCTGCCGCCAAACAAGGAGGCGCATCGCGGCAGGAGGTCAGTGGGAATGAAAAGCTGCGCCGAGCTACCACATAACGGCAGGCGAGCTACCCGTCGCTCGCGAGCGACGGGTTGGCGATCGCTGCCCTAGATGAATTCCCTGAGGGGTGTACTTTGCAAAATGGGGTGACTTGTGGGGGGGTTCCACTGTATTGGTAATGCAACATAGCACCCACCATTCATTCCACCAAAATCTGTGCTCCAAAATCCAAAAATCACTCCTTCCCTTCTGAGTCCTGCCATGCACCCAACTGGTATTTTTTGGTCACATGTGAGGCATTGCCGTACTCTGGAGAAATGGGGGCACAGATTTTGGGGTGCTTTGTCTCCTTCATTCCTTGTGAAAATGAAAAATTTTGAGCCAGAAGTACATTTTTGTGTAAAAAAATGTAATTTTTCATTTTCACAGCCCAGTTGTACCAAAATTGGTGAAACCCCTGGGGGTTTGAAATGTACACTATACCCCTAGATGAATTCCCTGAGGGGTGTACTTTGCAAAATGGGGTGACTTGTGGGGGGGTTCCACTGTATTGGTAATGCAACATAGCACCCACCATTCATTCCACCAAAATCTGTGCTCCAAAATCCAAAAATCACTCCTTCCCTTCTGAGTCCTGCCATGCACCCAACTGGTATTTTTTGGTCACATGTGAGGCATTGCCGTACTCTGGAGAAATGGGGGCACAGATTTTGGGGTGCTTTGTCTCCTTCATTCCTTGTGAAAATGAAAAATTTTGAGCCAGAAGTACATTTTTGTGTAAAAAAATGTAATTTTTCATTTTCACAGCCCAGTTGTACCAAAATTGGTGAAACCCCTGGGGGTTTGAAATGTACACTATACCCCTAGATGAATTCCCTGAGGGGTGTACTTTGCAAAATGGGGTGACTTGTGGGGGGGTTCCACTGTATTGGTGCTTTGGGAGTCTTGCTAATGCAACATAGCACCCACCATTCATTCCACCAAAATCTGTGCTGCAAAATCCAAAAATCACTCCTTCCCTTCTGAGTCCTGCCATGCGCCCAACTGGTATTTTTTGGTCACATGTGAGGCATTGCCGTACTCGGGAGAAATTGGGGCACAGACTTTGGGGTGCTTTGTCTCCTTCATTCCTTGTGAAAATGAAAAATCTTGAGCCAGAAGTGCATGTTTGTGTAAAAAAAATGTAATTTTTCATTTTCACAGCCCAGTTGTACCAAAATTGGTGAAACCCCTGGGGGTTTGAAATGTACACTATACCCCTAGATGAATTTCCTGAGGGGTGTACTTTGCAAAATGGGGTGACTTGTGGGGGGTTCCACTGTATTGGTGCTTTGGGAGTCTTGCTAATGCAACATGGCACCCACCATTCATTCCACCAAAATCTGTGCTGCCAATTCCAAAAATCACTCCTTCCCTTCTGAGTCCTGCCATGCACCCAACTGGTATTTTTTGGTCACATGTGAGGCATTGCCGTACTCGGGAGAAATTGGGGCACAGATTTTGGGGTGCTTTGTCTCCTTCATTCCTTGTGAAAATGAAAAATTTTGAGCCAGAACTGCATTTTTGTGTAAAAAAATGTAATTTTTCATTTTCACTGCCCAGTTGTATCAAAATTGGTGAAACCCCTGGGGGTTTGAAATGTACACTATACCCCTAGATGAATTCCCTGAGGGGTGTACTTTGCAAAATGGGGTGACTTGTGGGGGGGTTCCACTGTATTGGTGCAACATAGCACCCACCATTCATTCCACCAAAATCTGTGCTGCAAAATCCAAAAATCACTCCTTCCCTTCTGAGTCCTGCCATGCACCCAACTGGTATTTTTTGGTCACATGTGAGGCATTGCCGTACTCTGGAGAAATGGGGGCACAGATTTTGGGGTGCTTTGTCTCCTTCATTCCTTGTGAAAATGAAAAATTTTGAGCCAGAAGTACATTTTTGTGTAAAAAAATGTAATTTTTCATTTTCACAGCCCAGTTGTACCAAAATTGGTGAAACCCCTGGGGGTTTGAAATGTACACTATACCCCTAGATGAATTCCCTGAGCGGTGTACTTTGCAAAATGGGGTGACTTGTGGGGGGGTTCCACTGTATTGGTGCTTTGGGAGTCTTGCTAATGCAACATAGCACCCACCATTCATTCCACCAAAATCTGTGCTGCAAAATCCAAAAATCACTCCTTCCCTTCTGAGTCCTGCCATGCGCCCAACTGGTATTTTTTGGTCACATGTGAGGCATTGCCGTACTCGGGAGAAATTGGGGCACAGACTTTGGGGTGCTTTGTCTCCTTCATTCCTTGTGAAAATGAAAAATCTTGAGCCAGAAGTGCATGTTTGTGTAAAAAAATTTAATTTTTCATTTTCACAGCCCAGTTGTACCAAAATTGGTGAAACCCCTGGGGGTTTGAAATGTACACTATACCCCTAGATGAATTCCCTGAGGGGTGTACTTTGCAAAATGGGGTGACTTGTGGGGGGGTTCCACTGTATTGGTGCTTTGGGAGTCTTGCTAATGCAACATGGCACCCACTATTCATTCCACCAAAATCTGTGCTGCCAAATCCAAAAATCACTCCTTCCCTTCTGAGTCCTGCCATGCACCCAACTGGTATTTTTTGGTCACATGTGAGGCATTGCCGTACTCGGGAGAAATTGGGGCACAGATTTTGGGGTGCTTTGTCTCCTTCATTCCTTGTGAAAATGAAAAGTTTTGAGCCAGAACTGCATTTTTGTGTAAAAAAATGTAATTTTCCATTTTCACATCCCAGTTGTACCAAAATTGGTGAAACCCCTGGGGGTTTGAAATGTACACTATACCCCTAGATGAATTCCCTGAGGGGTGTAGATTGCAAAATGGGGTGACTTGTGGGGGAGGTTCCTAACTTTTAGCACTTATGGTGCCTAGAAACCTACATGGTGCCTAAAAAAAAATCTCATAAAAAGGAGGCTCCAAAATCAAGTAGGTGCTCCTTCTATTATGAAGCCTGTGGTTTGGTCAACGTGCACACTAGGGCCACATATAGGATATTTTTGAAAACAAAAGAATTGGGGGAATCAATTTTTAGTCACATTTCTCTAGTAAAATCTACTGTATTCGTTAGAAAAATGTATTAAAATTGAAACTCTGCAAAAAAAAAGAAATTTTGAAATTTCACCTACACTTTGTTTTAATTCCTGTGAAACACCTAAAGGGTTAACAAACTTCCAAAATGCTGTTTTGAATACTGTGAGGGGTGCAGTTTTTGAAATGGCATCATTTATGGGGGTGTCTCACATACAAGTCCCTCAAAGTCACATCAGAACTGAACTGGTCCCTAAAAAAATCAGTGTTTGAAATTTTCTTGAAAATTTGAGAATTTGCTAGTCATATTTGAAGCCTCCTAGTGTCCAAAAAAATGAAAAGGAGGTTGAAATAATGATTGCAACATAAAGTAGACATATGGTCTTTGTTAGTTATTAACTATTTTGAGTGGTATGATTATTTGTCTCACAAGCAGAAAATGTGACATTTTGCATATTGCTAAATTTTCCATTTTTTCACGATATTTTGGTATTTTTCACAAAAAAACACAGACTGTATCGACCAAAATTTACCACTAACTTGAAGTACAATGTGTCACGAGAAAACAATCTCAAAATCACTGGGATAAGTAAAAGCAAAAAAAAGTTATCCCCACTTAAGTGAGACATGTCAGATTTGAAAAAAAGGGCTCTGTCATGAAGGCACAAACTGGCTCTGTCATGAAGGGGTTAAACTGCCACATAACCTGTGTAATTAATATGTGTCCCGGATTAAAGGGATGAGTTGGTCACCCTAGTCAACTTGCACAATCGGTGGCTGTCCAAATACTTTTTGCCCCACTGTATACATGCATGTGAGTGCTTCTCCACCTGCATTAACCCCATACGTGGGAATATTGAATTGCATACCTGCCGCATACTGATTAACCCTGTGTTACCAATCCCGGGATCAGGTACCCACTGTGTGGACTTACCTCCATCGCACACTGCTGCCACCTATTCATATCACAGGATCTGCCAATAGTAACCATATCTATAGATAAGACACATGCACAGGGAACAGGGCACAGTATACAGTAAGTGTCGCCACATCTCATGTAGATAATTTATGTCCTCTCTGGATATTTCGCAGACATGAAATAGTTACATACATAAGTCCTGATTTCTGCCTCATAGACCCTCATAGACTCATTATGTCGCCTCTGCTGCTTTCGTACGCCTGAGGCCTGAGCTCTTATGGCCCATTTAGCATGCTAAGTAGATTTCTACCTTATCATTCACTGTTACGAGGCGGGTTATGGTACTGATGCCGCATATACTGTAGCAGCCATGATGGCAGCCGTACCGCTCGCAGCCAATGCTGGGGTACTGGACACAGACAAGTCTTGCTGTAGAACAGGATGGAGCCTAAATGCAGGAATCACAGCCGGCTCTGGTACTAAACTCTACGTTCTAAGGCCTATGTCATCATGTAACCGGTCTACACGGACGCTCCAGATGTGCTGACATTCCTTAGGATAAACTGAGCAGCTTCTCTTGTGAAAGAGATGCAGTTTCACTCGCTGCCAACAGATGGCAGTGTTTCGGAAACACACAAACGGACACTAGTCTTTAAACGGTATTTCAGTCCAGTTTTTATCCCTTCACAACACTGAGCCCGTTTTAATCCATTGAAAAAAGTGGTTGAAAAAAAAACGGGTCTGAAACAGGTAGGACCCTGCTTTATTACCGTTTAGAAATACCAGTTCAATAGAACCGGTAAATTCACTCTGCACCTTTCAGACTGCACAAATTACCTTTTTGAAACGGTAAAAAAACTGCAAAATACCGGGTAAATAGTGCGGTCTGAAAGGGGCATCAATGGGATGTGATTTTTAGGTTCTGAAATTGCACAATATCGCATTTTCCAAAAT
Organism: Crinia signifera; assembly: GCF_055691185.1. Classification (NCBI taxonomy): domain Eukaryota; kingdom Metazoa; phylum Chordata; class Amphibia; order Anura; family Myobatrachidae; genus Crinia; species Crinia signifera. Next base: position 463,801,137 of record NC_139217.1, read on the forward strand.
CGAATTTAAAAAAATAAATCGACTATTCGACTATTCAATGGAATGTGAATTTGTGGGTGAAAAGTGCAATTTTTAGTCATGAAAATGTGTAATATTTAGTAATTTTTTTTCAAAAAATGACGTGGGGTCCCCCCTCCTGGGCATAACCATCCCCATGCTCATTGAGCCGGACCTGGTAAAAATAAATACGGGGAACAAAAAGCGTAGGGTCCTCCGTATTTCTGAAACCAGCCCCGGACACTTGGAACGGTCCTAATTCCAAAAATATGGGGGACAAAAAAACGGGTCCTCCATATTTTGGAATCCCGCAGCTGGGGAACACTTTTTATAAGCTTCGCCGGCCATACCATGCTTACTGTGACTGGTCAGCCCTCAATAAAGGGATCCCCCCAGGCTTCACCCGTCCAGGGTGGACGACGGGCTGATGCGTGTATTTTTTTTTTAAAAAGCATTGCTTTTTACAGTCAAACTAAAAGTCCCAGCGGGCCTCCCCTGCATGCTGGGACTTGGCGAACCACAAGTCCCAGCATGCGGGGCATTAATGGGCCCCCTTGGACTTGTACTTCAAGAGTCCGGGGCTAGCGATTTTTGGTAACATTTGTACAAAATCGCATCCTAATAAATTTGCGAGTTGTATATGTTTTAATGGGAAAACATCTGGATGCGAATTGAAGTGTGTTGAAAAAATCGACAGTTCAGGAAAAAGGGAAAAAGTGGGATTTTTATCACAATTCGCATCCTATTAAGTTGGCGATTTCGGAAAAACGTGCAAATTCAGCCATTTTTTTACAAAAAATCGCAAAAGTCGGGATATCTCATCCCATTAAATGTCACCCTAGACATATATATATATATATATATGATTATCGTCTATATAGTGCCACTAATTTATGCAACGGTATACAGATACTGGTAATTCAGACCTATGCATGCATGGCCACAAAGTTTCTATTCATAAGGTCATTGGCCGGAAGGAGGCATCTGGGTTTGGAAACCGGGCATTAGTGGGAGTGCTAAGAAAAATGTAGGCATGGCTAGGAAACGGGAGTGTCTGTGAAAAAACAGGCGTGCCTGAGCATGTTAGGGGAGGGTGTGTGACGTCAGCTCCAGGCCAGATATGCCTTTCTCCATCGCACCACCAAGTAAGTCCAGGGCTACTATGAGCCTGCGATGACTGGTGCCTAGTGCAATAATCATTTCATGGGGAGCCTGTTACGATGGGTTGTGGACATATTCACATGGCTGTGTATAGATTTGTTACTAGGAGGAGAGCACCTCCCTAGCAATGCACAGGTGAGCTCAGCTATTTTAAGGGCAGTAATTATTAGGACTGTTCCCACCGACAGAAATCCTGAAAATATGACTGTTTAATAGAGGTGAGGGCCAGTGTACAGGATGCTTCCTCTCAGTAAGCTGTGGCATTGTGACAGAGTCTACTGCAAGACTCCAAGAACATGGCACCTTTCCCTAGCTACCCATAGCGACTTCTATCCTGCTCATGCCCAAATCTCCAGGAAAATGGCTGCCGGTAGTTTCTGCTGCGGCTACAGTGCCGAAGTTTGACTCCAGAGAGGTGATAATATTTAAATGGGGGCAGGGTGTGCCATATGAGCCCTGCTCATTATAATCTAGATACTCCAATGCTAAGGAGGTACTGGAAGACTGAAGTAGAAACCATTGTTCTAAAATACAACGTTGGAAAACAAATAACAAACTGTGCACCCACAGAACATGCTAACTGTGGGTCATGCATGAAGGCAACTGCATTACGCTTTGGGACTGCTTCTGTTCACAAGGAAAATGGGCCCTGGTCTAGATGAAAGGATAATGAACAGCTCCAAATATCAAGATATCTGAGCTTAGATCCTGCTGGACTCGGAAATCTTAGGATGAATTCCACCTTCCAACGTCTTACCGCTACAAAGCAGACATCCAAGTCAACCAAGGAAGAGGTTCAGAAAAGGAGGATCAAAGTCCAGACCTCAGTCCAATTGAAGACCAGTGGAATGACTAGGAGGGCTGTGACCTGGAGCGTCCTTCACAATTTGATAGACCTGGAACTTTTTGATGGGACTAGTGAAATACAATGGAAGATCCAGGTCTGCCAAGTTGTTGGTGAACTATACAAAAAGATTCACTGGCCATGGTGGCTCCTACTTACCTTTGGCAGGAGGCATGGGTCCTCCATGCCCGAAGAAGAGACAGCCACCAGCCACAGGTCATGGCAATATAGATAACTCTTTGAAAGGGGTAGATGTACCAAGCCTTGGAGAGCGATAAAGTGGAGAGAAATAAAGTACCAACCAACCAGCTCCTAACTGTCTCTCCAATCGCGCAGCGTCTTTACTCTGATGTTTCCACCTCACAAAATGGCGGCTCCTTTCTTCTCCTTGCACTTTCTTTAGACTAGTCTCCAGCCGACCTATCACAGAGTCTGTCTCTCTGCTCACGTCTGTGCCTAAAAACAGAATGCCTTAATACCTCTGTAATTGGGGCATGAAAATCAGGAGACCCCCCCGGCCCCCAGAAACGTGGGCAAGTCACAGAGGACCCCTGCGGATTCAGCGGAATCAAGCTGATGCGCTCCATCACAGCCCCGCCCCGTTATACAATGTTTGGATTCATGGTCATTGAGGGTGGAGCCACAATAACACAATCATGAAGTCACTCCCCCTGGCCAACCCACCTTACCACTTGACCACACCCCCTAACTTCCTGCCACTCCGCCCACTCCCAGAGGAGGCGGTGGCAAATTAGGGAAGTATGCATTTTAATAGCTGGAACTCTACCTATCAGCACAATGGAGGCTGTAATGTGTATTTTGTATTCTGCACAACCACTCTTCATCCTGGGCGTAGTATATGACAGCACCCGCCGGATACTTTGCAAATGCTCCATTATTACCTTTCCAAACTTTTCATAGTTTCATTATCCCCCAAGTCCTCGGCCACAGAAGAGCCGTAGATCACGTCGATGGGATTCATTACCGCCTAATGCTGCTTTCTTTATACATCATTAGAACAAATTGCGACCTGACCTGTGAACTGTGAAATTGATCGCTCCCTCTAATGTTTAACAGCCCATTTTCTAATCGATACGGGGAGCAATTTTTTTTCTTCTTATATTTAAATTATACATAGGTATAATGCTTGTTAAATATATCCACCACTTTATTTCTGTAGCCGTTTTACATCAATCTAGGATACAAATGCGGCTCTCGTACGGTTTGAGGAGAGGCAGGATCATAAATATTTCTGCTTTCAAGAGTTTAGGAAACACTCTGTAATACATTAGTGGTTAAGGATAAGGTTAGATAAAGCTTTGAGGAACAGGGCTCCCCGGGAACGCGATAGGCTGCTACTGCCTATTAGTCAAGGCAGAATGAATAGTCCTCAAAGGAAGTAAATACACTGCAGATGTGATTCATACATTGTCCTCTCGCAGCCGCAGAATCTGTTGTGTGTGTTAATTGCATGGAAGGAGTCTCTTTTATGTTCGTATATTTACCCAACGCTTGTTATCGCACAGATATTACGTGTACAGTAGTTCGTCATCAGCTAGGTTACACACTGCAATGATATTGTGGTTGTGTTCTTGAGAACCTCAGAATAAAGGAGAACAGACTGTAGCGCTGTACGGCTGTGACCACCCAAGGTCAATAACCGGCCTCTTGGGCCATCGCTGATGGCGGGTCAGGGTCACACTCAGCCGGAGAGGACGCCGATAGTGCAGCCCTTAACCCTTTGAGTGCCCAGTGAATTTGTCAAAATGGTTGTAAAAATTGCAGAGCAAACATTTTTATTCATCGTCAGGACCTGTAATGTTGCCTTATATAGGAAATACATTATCTGTGTTTTACAGAGTAGTTTTTTAATTTGACTTTATATAACAAACGTGAGCCGCGCCGGCATATTTAGCCGATATTATGCACATGGCTCACGGAGATGTTGGCACTCGAAGGGTTCAAGTGAATGGATTTATAATGTAACTAAAGCATGATTACAGCTGTACATAGGCCCTTATTCAGGTTGTCTCGCAGCTTACCGAGCGCCTGAGAAGCCGCCCTCAGGCCTAATATCCGCCCTCCCACCCGCCGCTGAATCCCCTTGGTACCATGCGAGGGAATGTGTACGATAACTTATCCCCTCGCATCACTGCGCTAGCAGGAGAATTCATTCCATGGCCGAACAGTGTCTAGATAGACAATCAATAGGTCGACACCAAAAAGTTGACACATCCAAGGTTGACAAAATGTCGACATAAGCAAAAGATTGACATGGAAATGGTCGATGCAGAAATGTTTTTGTGTCAGTATCGTACGGAGTCTGCGTGGACGGTAAAACATGAAAGAATTGTGAAAAACTCATCAACATTTTCATGTGTCAACCATTGCCATGGTGAGTTTTTTGCTTGTGTCGACTTTTTGACAATGACATAATTTTACATGTCGACCTTTTGGTGTCAACCTATTGACTATGGACCTAGACTTGCTAACCTATCATCCTGGATACCACCTCCAAGGCATTGACTGGAATATAGGAGTACTAGGCCTATGGTGCATCTGCGCTCATCGGGCATTGTACCTGTTGTTGGTATTAGTCTAGGGTTAGGCCCATGCTAAAAGCGGGTACTAGTAATACAAAGGGCACAAGCCCAGCACCTTTGACACCTAGACCCTTATTCTGGTGCATTTGCAAAGGCAAAGTCCTACTCGAATGGATAAAACCATGTGCACTGCTGGTGTGGCAGATGTAACTTGTGCAGAGAGAGTTAGATTTGTGTGAGTTATTTTGTTTCTGTGCAGGGTAAATACTGGCTGCATTAGTTTTACACTGCAGTTTAGATTTCAGTTTCAACACAACCCACCCAAATCTAACTCTCTCTGCACATGTTACATCTGCCCCACCAGCATGGCACATGTGTTTTGTCCATTTGAGAAGGAAGTTGCCTTTGCGGGTGAACCAGAATAAGGGCCCAAGTGCATAAGGGCCTGCGTTACGTAGGACTGCATTAAGCCCTGGCATTATTTTGGGCACTAGGCCCAAAGTAAAAACCATCTGTGAATCCGTGCATTGGACTTTCAGCATCACAAAATGTAAAGGGGCCCGATTGAGACCCATGTGCAGGGCCCAGCTGCAAGCGAATTGGGCAAATTTTTGTTTGCAAGAGGCTCGCAGCCTGATTGACAGGTAGTGGGCGTGTGGGGGGTGGATCCTGGGTGTTTCATAGGCGTGCCCTCAAAAAGAGTGGGCGCACCCAACAAAACAATTGATGTGCCCAGCCAAATGAAGGCATATCTTTCTATGCCTACTAGGGTCGGGCGCACGACTTCGGTTCCCGCCCGGAAGCGGCTGCGTTGCTCACAGCCAATGAGTGAGTCCTGGCCGGATATCCCTACCTGTGTAGCTGTGAATGTTACCACAGTGTTCTGCCGCTAAGTAACAGTTCCTCCGAATTTCCACAGCTCTGAAATCCCCAGCCCCTGCCTTACACTCAAATCACTCTGCTGGGCGAGAGCTTCATAAATACTGTCATAGTTTATGTTGTCCTGGATGGAGTTAGGTTATCAGCCTCATTACCACAGATATTAATAATTGATTACGTATTGATTTCTATGAGAAATATTCCAGCAGTACGTACAGAGCGCACCTCTAAGTGCAGAAGGCGGACTCAGCACAATCACAGGGCTACAGGGGACTCACCAAAGGCTTGCTGGGGAATCAAACAACTTGTTTCCTTATCTTAATATATATATATATATATATATATATATATATATATATATATATATATATATATATATATATATGTGTTTGTTTGTTAAATGGGAAATGGTTATTGCCTCCATGATTATTATTAGTTAATGAGTTCTTATCAATGTCCCTACAATGTAAAAAATACTGTGGTTACTCATGCCCACATTTGTCCCAGGCCCTGGCCACAGCCCCTGGACAGGCAAGTCTCCCATTTTTTCAGGCACCCCTCTGCCCAGCCACCCACTTAGCACTTAAGTGGGCAGTCTTTATGGTTAATGAAGCACGCCCATAAAACGATGGGCGTTTCTCTGTTTGCGCACCATGCCTGCCTCCTGCATGCCCATCCAGGAGCATTTCGCATCATTTTAGCCCCTCCCCCATCCACGGACCCGATAATTTAATGCTCCAGCCTGTCATGGGGGCAGGGCTTGGTGACATCAGACATGCCCCGCCCCCGAAACCTCTTCCCGCCCCCCTTTCACTCCTCTCCGGGCTTCTCCCGGAGAGGAGTTTCAAAAGTCGGTAAGTATGATTGTAAAGTATTGTGTTTAACGTTATAGTGCCGATTGGGTCTGGCCGCACCCCCCCCCCCCTGGAGCAGCTGGTCTGCCCACACCCCCCCCCCTTAAGCAGCGGGTATGCCCGCCCTCCCCCAGAGCGGCGGGTCTGCACGCACCCCCTCCCTTGCTGGAGCAGCAGGTATGCCTGCAACTCCCCGGAGCAGCGGGCATGCCCGCGCCCCGCTGGGGGGGTTGTGGGCAGACCCGCTGATCCAAGGGGGTATGCGCGCAGACCCGCTGCCCCGGGTGGGCATACCCACTACTGCGGCGGGTGGGTTGCTCTGGGGGTGGGGGGGTGCCGGCAGACCCGCTGATGCAGCGGGTGGGGGGGGGGTGTGCTCGCAGACCCGCTGCCCTGGCGGAGGGAAGGGGGCGGGCAGTGGTGTTGGCAGATCTGCGACTCCGGTGGGGGGTGCAGACAGTTCCGCTGATCAAGGGGGTGGGTGGTATGCGAGCAGACCCGCTGCTCACGGAGGGGGGGGGGGTGCGGGCAGACTCGCTGTTCGCGGGGGTTTGTGTGTGAGCAGGGGGGGCGGTGTGGTCAGACCCACTTTCCCGGGTGGTGCGTACAGACCAGCTCGTTGGGGGGGGATGCGGGCTGACCCCCTTGCGGGGGGGGGGGGGTTTGCAGGCAGACACGAGAACGGGGGGTGCAGGCAAACCGGAAGGGGGGGGTTTGCGGGCAGACACCTGAGCGGGGGGGTTTGCGGGCAGACACATGAGCGGGGGGTGTGCGGGCAGACTCACAAGCGGGGGTGGGGGCGTGCGGGCAGACCCACTAAAAGGGGGGTTGCGGGCAGGGGGGGGTTGCTGATCCAGGGGGGGTGGTATGCGTGCAGACTCGCTGCTTGCGTGCGTGGTGTGCAGGCAGACCGGCACATGCTGGAGTGGGGTTTGGGGGGGCGGGCAGACCCGCTTGGGGGGCGGGTTGGTGCGGCCAGACCCACTCACCCGCTGATGGGTGGTTGTGCAGACCCGCCGTCTGGTGGAGGGTGCCGGCAGACCCGTTGATCCAGGGGGGTGGTATGCACGCAGACCCGCTGCTCGCGCGGGGGGGTGCGTGCAGAATCGCTGCTCACGGTGTGGCGGGTGCGGGCAGACCCGCTCACGGGGGTAGGTGGGATGGGGGCAGATACGCTTGCGAGGGGGGGTGCAGGCAGACCCGCGAACGGGGGATGTGTGCGGGGGTGGGGGGGCTCTGGGGGATGCGTTCAGACCCGTGAGCGGGGGGGCCATTGGGGTGAGGGCAGACCCACTGATGGGGGGCATGCAGACCCACTGATGGGGGGTTGTGCAGACCTGCTGATGGGGGGGGGGTTGCGGGCAGACCCGCTGATCCAGGAGTGGTTGTATGCGCGCAGAGCCGCTGCTCAGGGGGGTGCGTGCAGACTCACTGCCCGCGGGGGTAGGGGTCTGGTGCGGGCAGACCCGCTCGCGGGGGTGGGTGGGATGGGTAGCAGATACGCTCGCAAGGGGGGGTGCAGGAAGACTCGCGGGGGGGTTTGTGGGCAGACTCGCGAGCGGGGGGGTGTGTGGGCAGAACTGCGAGCAGGGGGCTCTGGGGGTGCGTTCAGACCCGTGAGCGGGGGGGGCATTGGGGTGCGGGCAGACCCGCGAGGGGAATGCGGGCAGACCCGCGAGCGGGGGTGGGGGGCTCTGGGGGGTGCAGGCAGACCCTCGAGCAGGGGGGGGGGTTTGCGCGGGCAGACCCGCGAGCAGGGGGTTGCGGGCAGACCCGACGCTCACCTGTTGGCTGCTGTGGAGTAATGGTGGATGATGCTGTAGCCCTGGCTGTGGGCGGGGTTGGGGTGTTTGCCAAGGGGGAGGGGATGTGTATAACGCTGGCCTATCTTTATGGGGGGGGGGTGGGTTTGTGTACTGTATAACGCTGGGCGAGGGCCTTAGGCAGAAACTATGTGTGTATAAAGCTGTCAATCACTCTTGTAACCTTGCCCAGCGTTATACACATGGGGATGAGTGACAGATCTGGCTAAATATATGAGAGATTGTGGGAGTAAGCTGGAGTGCCTGGTGGACATCCATGGGGAGAACATACAAACTCCACACAATTAGGTCTATGATGGGAATATGTGCTTATATAAGACTCTTATATGTAGGAAAACTAGAATGCCCATGCACTTTATGTATGCAGTGCTTGCTGGGACCAGTAGTTCACCAGTAATAAAAATAATAATAATGTTTGACTGTTTGTTTATTACACCCACAGACCAGAGGCGGGGTTGTGTTTTCCTAGGATTGGGCTACATTATTTTGTGAATTCCACTAGGGCACAGGTTCTCAAAGTCGGTCCTCAGGACCCCACACAGCGCATGTTTTCCATGTCTCCTCACAGAGTAAAGTGAAATAATTAGCTCTACCCGTAGATCTTTCAAAATGTGTCAGTAAAATTAGTGCGCCTGTCGGGTGACCTGAAAAACGTGAACTGTGTGGGGTCCTGAGGACTGAGTTTGAGAACCACTGCACTAGTGAATTCAACCCCATTCTGTGTATTATTTCTGTGTATGAAAAACACAGCGATCTTTTCATGTATCAACTAATTGTGTTGATATTTCGTCTCTGTCAACCATTTGTGTCGACGTATTAACTGTCTATCTAAACACCTCAGCTACAGTATACCAGATAATGTCTCAGATTAAAGCGTATTGGTAACACAAGCAATTATACAGTTGTGGGTACTCTTTACCTAGAACGGCGCCCACGATTGAAATCGCGGGCATCGCGGGTAAAATCGCGGTAATCGCGGGCATCGCGGGTAAATCGCGGGTACATCAAAATCGGGTACCCGCGATTACCACGATTTTCCCATAGAGAACAATGTTAAAAAGCCTGATTGACCGCGATTTTAGCGTTAAATGCCTCAATGCCCGCGATTTTCCCATAGGAATCAATGTTAAATGGGCTACAGAGCCCAAATAGCCCCAATTAACCCTTAAATGTCCCCCCAATTTTTGTACGCCACCCCACGATCCACGCCAACCCGAAGCGTGGCGAGCGCAGCGAGCCCGCGAGGGGCGGCGGTACGCGTCCTACGACCTTTTCATGCCCTACTATCCACGTCGGCGTGGAGTTGAGAATAGAATAGTGTGGCGAGCGCAGCGAGCCACCGAGCCCGAAGCGTGGCGAGCGCAGCGAGCCCCGCGAGGGGACGCGGATACCTTCACAGTTATACGCGTCCCCTCGCGGGCTTCACAGGTGTCCGCGTGGCCACGGACACCTGTGAAGCCCGCGAGGGGACGCGCTTACCTGTGAAGGTATCCGCGTCCCCTCGCGGGGCTCGCTGCGCTCGCCACGCTTCGGGCTCGGTGGCTCGCTGCGCTCGCCACACTATTCTATTCTCACACCACGCCGACGTGGATAGTAGGGCATGAAAAGGTCGGAGGACGCGTACCGCCGCCCCTCGCGGGCTCGCTGCGCTCGCCACGCTTCGGGTTGGCGTTGATCGTGGGGTGGCGTTAAAAATTTGGGGGGACATTTAAGGGTTAATGGGCTCTGTAGCCCATTTAACATTGATTCCTATGGCCAAATCGGGTGGATTGAGGCATTTAACACTAAAATCGGGTCCATCGCGGCTTTTAACATTGCTTCCTATGGGAAATCGGGAGCATCGCGTCGCGGGCATCGCGGGTACGTTTATGGCCGGCCGCGACGCGACCGACGCGATTTTTCAGGTTTAACATGGTTTTCAATGGGAAAATCGCGGGCATCGCGTCGGTCGCGTCGCGGGCAGGCATAAATGTACCCGCGATGCCCGCGACGGGCGCCGTTCTAGGTAAAGAGTACCCAGTTGTGCTCATAGGTTGACATACCCTAGCAGAATTTGTGATTTTCTGGCCATTTGTCAGAGAATATGAATCCAGACACGTCAGTGCAGCACTGGATGAAAGATGCAAGGGTCTTTCAGGAGACCAGAAACTAACTGACCTTTTATACACACACACTGATTACAAGCAAACCGATCACAGGTGAGGATGGTTACCTTTAGTAGCCATTCAAACCCGTTTGTGTCATCTTGTGTGCATGTTATCAGGCCAAAATCTCCAGGGTATGTAAACTTTTGATCAGAGTCATTTGGGAACTTTCAGTTGTCATTATGATTTAAAAAGAGTAAACACCATTTGACAATAAATGGCTTCACCCAAACACTGACCAAATGGCCAGAAAATCACAAATTCTGCTAGGGTATGAAAACTTATGAGCGCAACTGTATATGAATATATTAATTACTGGGCAACAGACAGAAGAACAGGACCAGGTTGTCGCACGGTAACTTACAAATTGATTGGTAATCTTGGCTTATAAAAAAAGAGATGCAGTAATGAATTATTTATTAATCAGAAGTATTCAGTGTTTCCAGTGCTGTATGAATGGACTGACATAACTACTGGCATATGATTTATTATGGATCTGTGTCTTTGCACTAACGCAGCCATTAAAAAGCACCATATCATCCTGGGAGCTGATTAATGTTTTACAGCAGTGATGTCCACGCTTGGTCATAAATATTTGTTATTCAGGGGTCTATTCATCAAAACTAGAAATTATAGAGTGTTCATTTAGTTTAGAACTAAGGGGGCTGCACTGCAGAGGGGGCAGAGGTAGTAGTAGTAGTACGTTTATTTATAAGGCGCCACAAAGTGTCCACAGCGTCGTACATAGCAAACAAAAAACAAATGACAAGGTAACGTACAGGGTTGTTGAAAAATACAGTATAAATTGGGGTATAGCTGGTAGAACTAAAATCAGCATCAGTTCAGAAGTAGGTGTCAAGATTGTCGAGGAGACTGAGGATGAAGTAGAGGAAGGGAAGAACAGGACAGGAGCACAGGTGAGGTAATGAGGTAGGGTGAGTACGTGAGGAAGGAGGACCCTACTCATAAGAGTTAACATACTAAAAGGAGGTGGGTGGACGAACGAAAAACAATAGGAAAGTAGGAACTGATGGGAACGGAGGCAGGATAGGAGGATCAAAAGAGGTTAGGTAACATGTGCAGAGTTATACCCCATTCTCACTGCCACAAAAACCCGGGTATTTCCCGGGGCAAACTGAAAATTCCCGTGTCCTGTCTCAGTGTTAAAGGGTCTTTGTGAAATTCCCGGGTGTTATGCCCCTGGAATTACTCCCGGGTTTTTTGCAGGGTTATTCCTGGGTAATACACGGGTGTATGGCAGTGTGAACAGCACAGACCCGGGTTTTTCACACAAAAATGAGCTCATTGGGGGATGTATTCATGTGATATCATCTGTAGCCAGCCAATAAAAGCTGCTTTTAAACAGCCTATCACAGCAATTTGTACAAATTTCCCAACACCCAATCAAAGCTGGAATTCCCGGGTCTGAGGTGCAGTTTGAAGGGGGTCTGTTGAGCTGACAAGCTCTGTTCGCCCCCCCCCCCACCCCCCCCCCCCCCCCCCCCCAAAAAAAAAATCCGGCAAGAAAAACCCGGGATTTTGCAGGGGCCGGCAATGAGAACGCAGCATTAGATTTGGGTGAGGTGTGCTCCAACTGAAATCTAAATTGCAGTGTAAAAATAGAGCAGCCAGAATTTACCCTGCACAGAAACAATAGCTCACCCACATCTAACTCTCTCTGCACATGTTACATCTGTCCCTCCTGCAGTGCAGCCTGTTTTTGTCCATTTTGCAAATAAATTTGTCCTGCAATCAGGTCTGAATTAGGCCCTTAACACTACCTAAATATCGGAGTGAGAACCCTATCCATAAGGACAGTGAGAGTGGCAGCATAGAGAAAAGTGGCAGATATTGTTGTTCCTGTGTATACTGTAGCTGTGTACCCGGAACTCTACATAGGGTAAAAGAGCACAGGGAGGGTCAGGGCTGATCAGGCTGCAGCCTACAGTGCCGGTTCCTGGCGGGGAGGGCAGGGTTAGCACATGTCCCACAGTATCTGCAGAGCTTCTCTGCTGCAGAAGACAGGAAAATATATCCTTCTCCTGCAGCCTCCTAAGCCCCGCCCCCTACAGCCTCAGCACAGGCCCCGCCATAGTGCCTGTGCGATGTGAAATGAATGCCGCGATGGCGGGCTGCCGGCGCAGTGGAAGACTCTCCCTGTGCCGCATACTCCCAGGGATTCGGAGCCTCCTCTGCGCCTAGTGACGTTGTTGGATCTGACATCACAAAGGTACCGCCTCCATTGCAGCTGCACCGAGCCCCAGGGGGGGGGGGGGGGGGGGTCTGGGGGGATGCAATACTGTATTAGCCTAGAGCTGCTGGAACCCTTATTCGGGCTCTGGGGAGGACTTACCGTTGCCCCTCTATAGCAGACTGACATCTTAATCTGAAAAAATAAAACTGTTGCTACAGTGTTGGACTGGGGTGCGAAGGTCTCACCATGGGAGTAAGTGGAAGGAACCCATAGTAAAGAGGAGAGATCAACCATCACCGAGGCTTGGTCAGCTATGAAGGCCTCCATACACTATGGCGAATTCTCTGAGTGGAGAAGTCAGCCATGACTTTCCTGGAGGCAATATATCCTACGCGGTCCTTTCACTTACGGCTCGCAGGCTCCGGTGTGCTGCGCACAGAACCACCCATCGCATCGGACCTGCTGTCAATGCATGCCATTTGGATGCTTTTAATGCGACTGATCGTCTCAAAATGTGTCCAGATTGCATTCATATTGCCTAGTATATGGCCAGCTTTAGGACATAGGGCCTTATTCTGGTTGGTGCGGCCGGGCCGTACGCGTACGTTCCGGGGTTTTTCATGATCTGCGCATGCGTACAATCGCCAATGCGCAGGCGCAAACACTCCACAACGCTTACGGACGGGTCTCTCCGTGCGAAAAAACCTGTACGCGAGAGTACGGGCATTGGGGGCGGCATAGGGGCGTGTTGAGGGGAGCGGCCGAAATAATGAGGGGAAATGGGCGTAAATATGGGCGTACACGGGGGTGTGCACCAAAAATGAACGGTGCTACTACCGCACGATCGCCTAAAGCACCGTTCATTTCGGACACAAAACAGGCGGCCGCCAACCGCCACCTCAGACCACCCCTACAGATACCGCATGCCAGCGTGCGCCTGGGTTTGCTAATTTACGCTGATTACTACTCAAACACATACACCTGAATGTAATAAGCAATGCTGCAGTCTATTAAGTCAAAACCATGATTTCACTACCTGCAAGCCACACACAGCACTCAAACACATTGGAAGCTTATCTTTCTATATTTCTCTACATTTAAAGGTTTGTTTAATTTAAGGTAAGAATCTTTTTAAGACCTGCTTATATATGCTAAGGTAGGTATTTGTTAAACAGTTATACACATTCACTACGTGCTTTCATAGACTTTACACAGTAGCACACTCAATCTACACAAGTCGACATGTGTCAACGTGTTCACTCTAATACAAACATAGGTTTTGTATTTATGATACAATAACATAAACCACATCTAACACCTACAAAGGATGTTTCAGCAATGTTTTAAGCCCATGCCCACTATTTTGCACACAATCTTCAATTGAGTTAATAGAAAACAATACTTGAATAACAATTAGAATAATTAATTAATTGTCAGAATTGTAGTTGAAAGGCAAGATTTGCAGGTCCATATATGTGAAGGGTATGCCAGCGTGCACGGACGTACGCTCACTCTCACGAGCGGTGACATAAGCTGAGTTTTCTATTGAAAACAATATGGACCCATCCGTGCAAGCTGGCGTACGCTCAGATAGCCGCAAGAAGTCGGTGGGAAGACGGACGAGAGACGTCCGTAAACGGTGGCGTACGCTCTGTTGTACGCCAGTTGTCGGAGTGTAAGGGCTGGTCCGTCCGTGTACGTTGGCGTACGCTCAATTGTACGCCACTCCCCTTCGACGTTGTTTCTGGCCGTACGTATGCGGCTGATTTGTGGGTGGACTTAACCCCAACGGCCGCGTACGGAGAGCGTACGTTAATAGTGAACGTACGCACGTTTGGCCGCTCCGATCAGAATAACCTCCTCAGCCTGCAGACCACACGGACACTGCAGTGCATGGTTTGATCCCCTTTATACATATGCAGAGTAAAAGCATTAGAGGATGGTATAGGGCAGTGATTTTCAACCTTTGTTAATTTGCGGCACACCAAACAAAAGGCACCCCACAACCCACAGAGAAAAACACACTGGTTTCCACAGGGGAAAAAACACATTGGCCACCATATGAAAAACCTATTACACTGGTCCCCACAGGTAACAAGTAATAAAGGAATGGTGATAGTGGATGACATGAGGAGAAGGGCTAGAAGCCAGATCTGGACCCAGTGATGTCAGAAAGGAATGGTCTCATACGCCCAGAGACAGGATTAGAGCAGGAAGAGACCAGACAAAAGGTGGCTATAAACTTGTGTGGACGTCTGTAGCTCTTGTGGTAAACTTGGGAACAGCTTAAGGGACAGTAGTGTGCCACAACACAGGAGATGGAAAACACTGCTATAGGACCTTCAATCAGCGGGGCCCAGCTGGGATTTCTCCTGTACCCGTGTGGCATCTGTGGAGGGGTCTATATGTCATCAGACCCCACCAGAGGCCTCTTATATGCCATCAAGCCCATCAACATGGCTATTACATGCCATCAAACCCATCACCATGGCTCTTACATGCCTTCAAACCTATCAACATGGCTCTTACATGCCTTCAAACCCATCAACATGGCTCTTACATTCCTTCAAACACATCAACATGGCTCTTACATGCCTTCAAACCCATAAACATGGCTCTTACATGCCTTCAAACCCATCAACATGGCTCTTACATACCATCAAACCCATTTACATGGCTCTTACATGCCTTCAAACCCATCAACATGGCTCTTACATGCCTTCAAACCCATCAACATGGCTCTTACATGCCTTCAAACCCATCAACATGGCTCTTACATGCCTTCAAACCCATCTACATGGCTCTTACATGCCTTCAAACCCATCTACATGGCTCTTACATGCCTTCAAACCCATCAACATGGCTCTTACATGCCTTCAAACCCATCAACATGGCTCTTACATGCCTTCAAACCCATCAACATGGCTCTTACATGCCTTCAAATCTATCAACATGGCTCTTACATGCCTTCAAACCTATCTACATGGCTCTTACATGCCTTCAAACCCATCAACATGGCTCTTACATGCCTTCAAACCAATCAGCATGGCTCTTACATGCCTTCAAACCAATCACCATGGCTATTACATACCTTTAAACCCATCAACATGGCTATTACATGCCTTCAAACCTATCACCATGGCTCTTACATGCCTTCAAACCCATCTACATGGCTCTTACATGCCTTCAAACCCATCAACATGGCTCTTAAATGCCTTCAAACCCATCTACATGGCTCTTACATGCCTTCAAACCCATCAACATGGCTCTTACATGCCTTCAAACCCATCTACATGGCTCTTACATGCCTTCAAACCCATCAACATGGCTCTTACATGCCTTCAAACCCATCAACATGGCTCTTACATGACTTCAAATCCATCAACATGGCTCTTACATGCCTTCAAACCCATCAACATGGCTCTTACATGCCTTCAAACCCATCAACATGGCTCTTACATGCCTTCAAACCCATCACCATGGCTCTTACATGCCTTCAAACCCATCACCATGGCTCTTACATGCCTTCAAACCCATCAACATGGCTCTTACATGCCTTCAAACCCATCAGCATGGCTCTTACATGCCTTCAAACCCATCACCATGGCTATTACATGCCTTCAAACCTATCACCATGGCTCTTACATGCCTTCAAATCTATCAACATGGCTCTTACATGCCTTCAAACCCATCAGCATGGCTCTTACATGCCTTCAAACCCATCACCATGGCTCTTACATGCCTTCAAACCTATCAACATGGCTATTACATGCCTTCAAATCTATCAACATGGCTCTTACATGCCTTCAAACCTATCAACATGGCTCTTACATGCCTTCAAACCTATCAACATGGCTATTACATACCTTCAAGCCCATCTACATGGCTCTTACATGCCTTAAAACCTATCACCATGGCTCTTACATGCCTTCAAACCCATCACCATGGCTCTTACATGCCTTCAAATCTATCAACATGGCTCTTACATGCCTTCAAACCCATCTAAATGGTTCTTACATGCCTTCAAACCCATCACCATGGCTCTTACATGCCTTCAAATCTATCAACATGGCTCTTACATGCCTTCAAATCTATCAACATGGCTATTACATGCCTTCAAACCCATCACCATGGTTCTTACATGCCTTCAAACCCATCAACATGGCTCTAACATGCCTTCAAACCCATCACCATGGCTCTTACATGCCTTCAAACCCATCAGCATGGCTCTTACATGCCTTCAAACCCATCACCATGGCTCTTACATGCCTTCAAACCCATCAACATGGCTCTTACATGCCTTCAAACCCATCAGCATGGCTCTTACATGCCTTCAAACCTATCAACATGGCTATTACATGCCTTCAAACCTATCACCATGGCCCTTACATGCCTTCAAACCTATCAACATGGCTCTTACATGCCTTCAAACCCATAAACATGGCTCTTACAAGCCTTCAAACCCATCAACATGGCTCTTACATGCCTTCAAACCCATCAACATGGCTCTTACATGCCTTCAAACCCATCAACATGGCTCTTACATGCCTTCAAACCCATCAACATGGCTCTTACATGCCTTCAAACCCATCACCATGGCTCTTACATGCATTCAAACCCATCAACATGGTTCTTACATGCCTTCAAACCCATCAACATGGCTCTTACATGCCTTCAAACCCATCACCATGGCTCTTACATGCCTTCAAACCTATTAACATGGCTCTTACATGCCTTCAAACCCATCAACATGGCTATTACATGCCTTCAAACCCATCACCATGGCTCTTACATGCCTTCAAACCCATCAGTATGGCTCTTACATGCCTTCAAACCCATCACCATGGCTCTTACATGCCTTTAAAACCATCAACATGGCTCTTACATGCCTTCAAACCCATCAGCATGGCTATTACATGCCTTCAAACCTATCACCATGGCTCTTACATGCCTTCAAACCTATCAACATGGCTATTACATGCCTTCAAACCTATCAACATGGCTCTTACATGCCTTCAAACCCATCAACATGGCTCTTACAAGCCTTCAAACCCATCAACATGGCTCTTACATGCCTTCAAACCCATCAACATGGCTCTTACATGCCTTCAAACCCATCAACATGGCTCTTACATGCCTTCAAACTCATAAACATGGCTATAACATGCCTTCAAACCCATTAGCATGGCTCTTACATGCCTTCAAACCCATCACCATGGTTCTAACATGCCTTCAAACCCATCAGCATGGTTCTTACATGCCTTCAAACCCATCAACATGGTTCTTACATGCCTTCAAACCCATCAACATGGCTCTTACATGCCTTCAAACCCATAAACATGGCTCTTACATGCCTTCAAACGTAAGAACATGGCACTTACATGCCTTTAAACCCATCAACATGGCTCTTACATGCCTTCAAACCCATCGCCATGGCTCTTACATGCCTTCAACCCTATCACCATGGCTCTTACATGCCTTCAAACCTATCAACATGGCTATTACATGCCTTCAAACCCATCACCATGGCTCTTACATGCCTTCAAACCCATCACCATGGTCCAACCATGTTAGATGTATGATCTCTTACATCATCGGCTTTCTAGTCCCAATTGTGAAAGGTATAAGAAGAAGTAGCAAAGTCTAATCTAGATCTCTTTATCATTACACTGTAATAAATATAGAATTTGTTTTTGGAGGTATTAGCCCAGATCCAGGTGCCCAGTCCACTTGCCAGCAAAGTTGCCCATCTCCCCAACACATTTCATCCATTATATCCTGAGTTCCTTTTCATCTGTACACAGTACATGACTTCGCTTATGGATTCTGGGCGTAATTCAGTTTTGTTAGCGAAGCAAAAAATCATGCAAATGGACAATAATATAGTGCTGCACTGCAGGTGAGGCAGATGTTACATGTGCAGAGAAATTAGATTTGTGTGGGCTGTGTCCAAATCTAAATTGCAGTGTATAAATAAATCTGTCTGAGTGGGCTACATGCAAAAGCAGCCAGTATTTGCCCTGCAGGGAAACAATAGAAATGTATTTTCTCCCCTAGCTTAGCAGCATGGTTTGTTCCAGACACAAAATGACTTGCATCTACTGTCATGTTAAATGTCCACATTTCCACTACTGTATATTGGTCAATTGAACATGACGGCATAATGAATGTCGCTATATTCGCCGTGTCAGTATTTCGACTATTGGTTGATGGGTGTCGATATAATGACTGTTGGTAAAACGTCCGTTGACAAATCATACTTAACACTGTAGTTCTACTTGATGCAAGTTCACCTTATAAATGGCATTGGCCAATGGCAACCACCTCCACAGAAAAGGAACCTAATTGAATGGTGGTTATTTCTGGGGCAGGGTAGGTTTTTCCTGCCCCAGAAATAACCACCACAGACTTTAGGGGCAGCTCCCCCCCTCCCCTTGTTGCTCACACGCATCCAGTCCTGACTCCCCACCCCGGATCACCGCAAAGCCACTTCCCCCACCGCCATTCACAGCAATGACCAGGTGGCAGGCTCGGGGATGTTCGGGGGGACTCGGGTGCCCAAACTCCATAGCTTTACCGAGCAGCCCCGAACTTTCACAAGCAAGGCCTGTCGCCGGCGCCTGCTCACTGCTGTGAATGGCGACGGGAAAAGCAGTAGTGGAGCTCCAGTGTACGATCGCCTGAGTGGAGGGGTGGGGGGGAGGAGCGACAAGAGGGTGGCCCCTAGAGGTGGTGCGCCAGTGCTACACAGATGAAAGGCACCACAGGCGCACACCTATATACTGGTGGTATGCCCAGAAATTTTCCGGGACAGCCCGCTGCGGCAGTGCCGATGAGCCCGGAAAATTTCTGGGCATACCATCGAAGTGGTTAATACATTCTTACTACGGCCATGATATTACTTTATAACATGTGTTTCTTGAACAAGTGCGCAGAAGGAGGCTATTTCTGTACCTAGGGAAGAGCCAGTACGAGTACAGAACGGACATCTCCCCTGAAGTAAGACAGATTTAAGTTGGGTAACCATGTTTCACCGGGGAAGTGAGACGGAAAAGAATGATAGAAAGCCAGTTGCTGAGGTTTATCAAAGTCATTTCTCTCCGAGTAGATCATTTGTCAGAGGACAAGAGCCTGTTTACCTGCAGTACACCTGTAAGGTACAAGTGCCGGCAGTGAACGCTACAGTGCATTATTGTATTTCACACCTGAGTGAACCCAGAGGAGAGAGAAACCACAGATAAATAATTTCCTGTCTTTAAAAAAAAAATATCTTGTACAAAACTCAACTTTTGCTAAATACAAGGAATTGAGCAATATCATCTTTACCCTTCAAGCCAATCACTTCTATTTAAGTGTCCTTTGAAGATGTAGTGCTGGTGGCCATGTTGTAACAGATGACACCGTGCTATGTGTACTGTGTTTCTCATCAGACTTCAGGAGAAGTCATTACTCCTTCCCATTGGTGCTTTCATAACAGCTACGTAGCAGTAGAAATATCACAAGTAGCAACCAACATTGGGATCAGGGATTCTGGAGTGCCCATTGCAATCTCTGCATGCAACGCTGGGTCGGAGGGTTTCAGCAGAATATAAGGTGCTTTCAAGGACACTTGGAACCTAAAAAAGTTGGGCCACCACATACTTCCAGGACAATATGAATCTGCTCTTTGCAAAATATTCTTATGATATATCCAGGTCTCCAACTGGCTTAGAATGCTCATTATATTAGTCTGCAAATCACATGAAGGCAAAGAAACTGTCCATTAATGGTCTGTTGTTTATGGTACTTTTGGAAAGTGGGTCTTAATTGACTATTATATTTTAGAATCTGTATTTATTTATTTATTTACAGTTTCTTATATAGCGCAGCAGATTCCGTTGCGCTTTACAATAGTAGACAGTGATAAGACAAACTGGGTAATAACAGACAGACTTGGAGGTAGGAGGGCCCTGCTGCAAGCTTACAATCTATAGGGATATAGGGGGAAACATAAGGACAGGCACCAGTAATAGCAGTTACAAGTCCAGAAGGGAAGCTATATAATACATAAGTGCCTCGGAGGGTTATGCATGTAGAACTTAAATATGATAGGCTTGCCTGAAGAGGTGAGTTTTCAGGGAACGCTTGAAAGTTTGGAGACTGGTGGAGAGTCTTAATGTGCGTGGAAGGGCATTCCATAGGATGGGAGCAGCCCGATAAAAGTCCTGTAATAATGAATGGGAGCTAGTGATCCGTGCAGAAGAGAGACGCAGATCTTGTGTACAGGGCCGTTTCTAGCCAATTTAGCTCCCAGGGCGAAGAAATAAAAATGCGCCCCCCCCCCCAATACATAACATGGTACGGAAGAAATAGGGGGTGTGGCGTAATTTTAAAAGGGGGTGTGGCTTAATATAAGGGCGTGGTCTAGCAGGTAAACAATTACCTTACATCACACTTTTGCAACCTGCATGACCAGACATTGGTTACCGCAGGAATTGTCATTGTCCTCCCGCACTTAAGTTGGCGGGCTGAAGGCCACACGGTGACCTAGTACGCCTCCGAGATCAAGGCCAAACAATGACAGGCTACTTAAATCATTATACACTATTTATCCGTGATGACAATTACACATTACGCCGCACACTGTGATGACAATTACATATTACGCCGCATACCGTGATGACAGTTACACATTATGCCGCACACCGTGATGACAATTACACATTATGTCGCACACCGTGATGACAATTACACATTATGTCGCACTCCGTGATGACAATTACACATTATGTTGCACACCGTGATGACAATTACACATTACGCCGCACACCGTGATGACAATTACATATTACGCCGCATACCGTGATGATAGTTACACATTATGCCGCACACCGTGATGACAATTACACATTATGTCGCACTTCGTGATGACAATTACACATTATGTCGCACACCGTGATGACAATTACACATTATGTCGCACACCGTGATGACAATTACACATGATGTCGCACACGTGATGACAATTACACATTATGTCGCACACCGTGATGCCCATTAGACCCCACACTGTGATGGCAATTACACATGATGTCGCACATGTGATGACAATTACACATTATGTCGCACACCGTGATGCCCATTAGACCCCACACTGTGATGGCAATTACACAATACTACCCACACCATAATGCCCATTACACATTATACCCCACGCGCCGCTGGCGCACAACTGATGCCATTTACTAATATGCCCCCACAGTGCCAAATATGACCCCACAGTGCCACAGATATATGCCCCCAATGTGCCAGATATGCCCCCAATGTGCCAAATATGCCCCCACAGAGCCACACATATATTCCCCCACAGTGCCAAACTCACTGCCTCTGGGTCTCCCCCTGCTGCCATCGCCTTTGCTGCTGCTTCCTTGGGGAGTGGAGATGAGGGCATCACGCCTCTCTCCTTCCCCTTCACTGTGTCCCTGAGCCGTCAGCCATTCATACCTCGCGTGCTGGCTCCTGATTGGCTGCCGGCCCGCAAGCTCTGATAGGCTAACACAGAGCCGGCTCTAGACAATTTGATGCCCTAGGCAAGATTTTGGTTGGTGCCCCTAGCACCGACGTTAGTTCTACTCTACACTACTGACCCTGTTATAACCACAACTACATTACTAACCCCTCTATAATCATCACTACATTATTGACCCCTCTATAATCATCACCACATTACTGACCCCTCTATACCCTCCTCTACTCTACTGACCCATCTATACTACTAACCCCTCTATACCCTGCACTACTGACCCAGCACATGCACCAAGGTGCCACTGCAATCCTGCTCATAATGATATTTTTCATAGAAAAGTGATTGTAATGAAGTGATTATGTGGACATTTAAACAGGGAGTAGCTACAAAGATGCCGGCGTGTCATGCAGTCAGCTGCGATCATGCACACAACTACAATACTGACCCCTATATATCTGCTTCTACTTTACTGACCCATCTATAGCCACCTCTACACTGCTAACACCACTATACACACAACTACAATACTGACCCCTATATATCTGCTTCTACTTTACTGACCCATCTATAGCCACCTCTACACTGCTAACACCACTATACACACAACTACAATACTGGCCCCTCTGTACCCTACGCTACTGTCCCCTCTATACCTGTCTCTACACTAATGAACCCTACATACCTGCCACTACACTACCAACCTCTCTATAGCCTACACTACTGACCCCTACATACCTGCCACTACACTACTGACCCCTACATACCCTACACGACTGACCCATCTTTAGTCTACACGACTGACCCATCTATACCCTACCCTATATTACTGACCCCTCTACACCCTACACGACTGACATGTCTATACCCTACACTACATTACTGCTGCAAGGGAGGATTAGGGGGTAGGTTAGTGCACCTATGGAACCCCATATGGTATTCTTAGTATTGCGATGCCAGGGTCAGTCTTTTGACTGCCAGCACCCTGAACGCTGTATGTATTCCCTGCTGACATCTCACACTGACAGCTGACAGAACACATACTATATGCAGACATCCTCCACTCCGCCCACATGACACTGACAACCCCCTCTTCTTACACACAGCAACCAGAACCAACCAGGCTCCTTGACAGTGAGCTCACCATTATATCACAGCGGCAGGACTCCCTAACAGAGGGTCCACATGCAGGTCTGGCACAGCGCAGCAGAGGTATTTTCTCCTCTGCGACAGGCTGCAGCCCATGGGAGTTTCACTACACATGCTGATACAGCTCAGGAACCAGAAAGTGCTCACTAGCTGTAGCAGCGGCTTCCAGCGATAAGCGTGAGAGACACCAAGGGGGCTATGGGACATCCCAGTGGTCCTATCTGCCCCTGTCCAATGCTACCAGGCCTCCCATGGGAGGAGGAGCTGCTGCTGCTGCTACTGGGAATGCATAGCAGTCCTCCTCCGGGACCAGCGGCCATATTGGCGGCTTACAGGTGTCAGCAGCAGCGCTTACATCGGATGCCCCGTGGACCACCAGTGTTAGCTTAGGTCTGTTATATGAGTTGTGGTTTATTTTGAACAGTATGCACAGGGTTAACTTCCATATATACAGAATAACTGATGTACATATATCACAGTTACAGGCAAGTGTACAACAATATATTCAGTAGGTGTATTGGTGCAGATACTTATCTGCTCCTGCAGCTTTATGTAATGGACAGTAAAGCACCCTGTAAAGGCTTGGAGCTCTGTACAGGGTGCAGAATTGAACTTGGGGGTTTCATGAGGTCCGCGGGGCTCGAGCGCTGCAGGAGCTGTGTGCAGGGAAACTCCGGCAGAGCAGGGCGGTGATTGACAGTTTCTCAGCGCCGGGCTTGTCGCCTTTCAGCGGCGGAACACACAGCGGGGACTTGCTGAGAGGCACACAGTCACACACTAGTGCCGGGACACTATAGGCGGCGGGCGCTGGACAGAGTCACTCCTGCGCTACTACAAAGTAAGCAGCGCACTGACTGGCTGATAAGGACGCGCTGCGCTGCTATTGGCTGAATGCGCTGTCACCTACTAAAGTGACAGCGCGCAAAAATGCTTGGGGCGCCTATCTCTCTATGGACTGTTTACTGCACCTCTGCTTATGTGTGGACACACTGGACAGACGCCGGGGAGAGCGGAGGAGGAGAAGGGAGAAGGCTGCGGCAGCGGTGTTAGGGGAGCTGCCAGGCGCCCCAGCTGTCTAACAGAGGCGGACAAGCCGTGCGGCGCCCCGGGCTGCTGCACGGCTTGTCCGCCTCTAGAAACGGCCCTGCTTGTGTAGAGCGTAGTGGTCGAGATGGGAGATATTTTGTGATAAGTGCAGAGATATATGCTGGTGCAGTATGGTTAATAGCTTTATATGCTGGTAGAAGTGTTTTATATTGAATACGGTAATATACAGGCAACCAATGGAGGGACTGGCAGAGCGGATCAGCAGACGATGAGCGTCTTGCAAGGAAGATCAGCCTAGCAGCAGCATTTAAAATTGATTGCAGTGGTGAGAGTCTGTTCTTGGGAAGACCAGTTAGGAGACTATTGCAATAATCATTAAGAGATTCATTGGTGTTAAGAGTGGTGTCTGTCTGATGTGCAAAACTCTCCCTGGACTGGAAATGTGGAGGGTAAACTGACCAAGAATTTAGGGTAGGTGCTTAGCTTTCCCAAACAAGTATCTTTAGTAGAGGATGAAGTTTCTATTTGTGCACCGTTGTGTGTGTGTGTGCCATGTTTAGCCTACACGTATGTGTCACATAAGTCTGTGGAAATCTTTGCAAGTGCAATAAATCACTCAGCTACGAGAACATCTGTATTGCGCACTGATATTGGTGATAAAGACATAGAAGCCTGGAAGATAGCTGGCCTTCTGAAGTTTCTTCATGAGATTCCACAACACAAGAGGTAATGTGAGGAATGAGGAAGAAGCTCAGCTGGGCACTGGAACAGGTTGAGTATCCCTTATCCAAATATCCATTATCCAAATTATTCTGAAAACCATAGTCTCCCAAATGACATATGGGTTCTGGGACTCCTAGTGATCGGAGTTTTGGCTCCAGGATGCTGGGGATGATAGTGTTGAATGCCGATCTGAAGTCAACGAATAGTATCCTTGCATAGGTGCCTGAACTGTCCAGGTGCTGTAGAATGTGGTGCAACCCTAGGTTGACTGCATCCTCAACATCCTCGACTGTTTGCTCAGTAGGCAAACTGCAGGGGGTCAAGTTGAGTATTTGTCGCAACCTTCAGGGGGTTCAGCGCCAAACGTTCAAAAACTTTCTTGGCCACTGATGTTAGTGCTGTCGGCCTGTAGTCATTGAGGTCTTTCGCATTTGAGCACTTGGGAACCAGGATGATAATTGAGCCTTTGAAGCAGGAGGGAACTTTGCACATTTCTAGCGAGGTGTTGAAAATCCTGGTAAAGATAGGGGCAAGCTGTGTTGCCCAGGTCTTAAGGGCAGATGGAGACACTCCGTCTGAGCCTCCAGCTTTCCTGGGGTTGACCCTCTTGAACATACCTTCTACCTCTGTTTGGTCCACCCGGAGAGTCTGGGGGTGGCAGTTTTGGAAGGTAGGTGGGCATGCTGTTTTGCCCTGGTCAGTGCAGTGGTAGGACTGATGCAGGTAGGTTCCTTCTTAAACCTGCAGTAGAATTTGTTCAGCTCGTCCACTAGTTTCTGGTGCATGGTGGTTCGAAAGACCTTGTAATTGGTTATAGCTTGCATGCCTCTCCACGCTGATCATTGGATGACAGGTTGTTTGCCAGCTTGTCTGAGAATCTTTTTTTTGCCAACTTGATCTCCCATGTTAAAGAGTTTCTGGCCTGTTTGTACAGGGCCATATCTCCACTGCGATAGGCTTCTTCTTTTGCCTGACGGAGCTTTCTGAGCTGACCACTGAAACATGGCTTGTTGTTGTTGAAGGTGCGTGCTGTTTTGGTTGGCACGCACAGGTCCTCGCAGAAGCTGATGTAGGCTGTCACTGTGTCAGTCAGATCGTCTAGGTCTGTAGCGGAAGTTTCAAAGACTCCTCGGTCAGTGCATTCGAGACAGGCCTGGAGCTTCAGTTTTGCCTCGTTTGTCCAGCTTTTGACTGATCTGACCACAGGTTTAGCTGTCCTGTGCTTCTGGGTGTAGCTTGGGAGAAGGTGGACTATGCAATGGTCAGAGAGGCCCAGAGGTGGACTATGCAATGGTCAGGGGATAGCCCGGAAGGTAGACTTGATGGTGGTGTCGCAGTGGTCTAAGGTAAGTCCTTCCCTGGTGTGGCATCTGACTTGCTGCTTGTACTTCGGTAGCTCTTGGGTCAGGTTGGCGCTGTTGAAGTCGCCCAGCACTATAAGCAGCGCGTCCGGATGTTTGAGTTCTATGTCTGTTATCCTGGTGGCCAGCTGGTGTTGGGCTTCTTTCCACTTTCCTTAGGGGGGGTATATACACCCCCACCTGGACTATTGAGGCAAATTCCCGGGGGGAGTAGAATGTGGTACATTAAATGATGAGTGTCTCCAGTTGAGGGCTGTTTGATTTACTCAGAGTCTTTACGCCAGTGCACCACCCTTTATTTCTGAAGAAGCAGATACCTCCTCCCTTGGTTTTTCCGGTGAGCTCCTTATCGCAGTCAGCCTTGAAGAGGCCGTAGCCGGGCAGCATCACTGAGGAGTCGGCAATGAGGTCTTCTAGCCATGTCTCAGTGAATCATAGGATAGAAGAGCCAGCAGTGCCTGACCTGGCATCATTTATGATCAGGGACAGCTCATCCATCTTGTTCACAAGGGATCGGCTGTTCAAGAGTAGGATAGCTGGGAGGGCAGATCTGTGGCCTCTGCGTCTCCACTTGAATAGGGCCCCAGCACGGCAGCCCCTCTCGTGCATCCTGAGCCTCACATATCTTCCTGTCAACCTAGCTGTTTGGTTATCGTCCACTAGTAATGAGACAATTGATTCCTATAAAATCTTTAAATAAGTGGAGTAAAGAGTTAATGGAACAGAATTAGACAAATCGCAAATGGGCTTTCCCTGACACATATGTATTTGCTGCAACCATGTCAGAGAAACCTCCTGGTGGCTGCTGGAAGCTGCTACACTCAAGCCTCATCTTGTCAGCTGGGCTGTGTACAGAAGAGGCTGTAAGGATCACCAGCAGCTCAGGGAAGCTGCACCTTTCCTTCACTCTGTGGCTGCAGCAGGTGTTACTGATAGGTTGATCCACCATCTTGGACTGACTGACCCACGTACTATGTACTCTCCTACTCCCAGCCCACAGAGATGGGAAAATGGCACTACTGCAAGACTTCAACTACTGTGAAGCTCACTGGAGAAACAGTTATACCTATACATGCAAGTCAGCACTATCCAGTCTTGGCGGAGCTTAATCAAAAAGCAATGCTTAACTCATGGTAACATATTCCAATGTTTCACATTTATAAGACCTGTCTTCAGGGAAAATTAACCAAATAAGTAACAAACTTACCTTTTTTTTTCAATAGTAAAAATTATTTAAATTTGTGGATTCTTTTGAATGATCAAATCTCTTATATATTTGGCTACATCTGTCACTCAAAGTGTGTGAGTGTGTGTATAACGCTGAGTGGAGCCTCTGACTCACATGACTGACTCACATGACAGAGAACCAGCCCAGTGAGCCTACAGACAGTGCCAGACACTCTCTGCCTCCCCATGTTGCCCAGCACCAGTACTCCACAGCCACCAGGTGAGCGCCCCCCGCCGCACCCCCCCTCCCCGCGCCCCCCTCCCGCAATTCGAGGCAAAAAAAATCCCGCGACCCCCCTTCCCGCGATTCGCGGCAAAAACACCCCCCCTCCCCCGTGACCCCCCCCTCCTGCGATTCGCGGCAAAAACACCCCCCCCCCCCGCAACCCCCCCTCCCACGATTCACGGTAAACACCCCCCGCGACCTCCCCTCCCGCGATTCGCTGCAAACCCCCCCCCCCCCTGCGACCCCCCACTCCCGCGGCAAACCCCCCCCCCCCCCGCGAAACCCCCCTCCCGCGATTCAAGGCAAAAAGATCCCCCCCGCGACCCCCCCGTGCACGATTCAGATGGTATAGTGGGACGGGTACTGAAGACATGTGCAGAGCAATTGACAGGGGTCTTTACGGACATTTGTAATCTGTCCCTATCTAAGTCGACTGTTCCTGCATGCTTTAAGAGTACTACCATTATCCCGGGGCCAAAATGTTCCAGGCCGATGGATTTGAATGATTATCGTCCTGTGGCTCTCACACCGATAATCATGAAATGTTTTGAGTGGTGTTAGCACATCTGAAGGCTGGTCTTTCACCCACCTTGGATCCATTTCAGTTTGCATACTGCAGCAATAGTAGCATTGATGATGCAATCTCTTTGCTGATACATTCTGTACTGTCACATCTGGATAAAAATAATACGTACGTCCAACTGTTGTTTGTCAACTTCAGTTCGGCGTTTAATATGGTTACACCAGCTAAATTAGTTCTCAAACTTTTGGAATTTATAAGCGAAAAGCCACAAGTAGTGAGAGTAAGGACTGACAGTTCTGGCTCAGTTACATTGAATACAGGGGTACAGCAGGGATGTGTGTTGAGCCCGTTCCTTTATTCTATTTTTACATCTGATTGCAAACCAGTCCACAATTCTAATATTATTATTAAGTTTGCCGACGATACAACGGTGATAGGCCTCATTGATAATAATGATGAGACGGCATATAGGGAGGAGCTACAGCACTTGGTTGAGTGGTGTGGTGCCAACAATCTCTTAATGCCAGTAAGACGAATGAGATTGTTGTGGATTTCCGGAGAAAGAAACCTAACCGGGTTATGCCGGTACAGATTAGTGGGACAAATGTTGATCGTTTCCCTAGTTTCAAATTCCTTGGTACCTATATTTCTGAGGACCTAGCATGGGCCATAAATATCAAGTGTCTTGTAAAGAAGGCTCACCAGTGCCTTTATTTTCTTAGGATACTGAAGAGATAACAATTGCCATTGCGTATACTGCTAAGCTTTTATCGCTGTGCAATTGAGAGCATTGTGACGAGTTGTATCTCGGTTTGGTACGGGAATTGTACGTCTGTGGAGCGGAAGTCCATCCAGAAAGAAATTAAATTGGCACAACGGATAATAGGTACTTCTCTCCCTGCCGCTGATGATATCCAGAGGAAGCGCTGTTTGCGTAGGGCGCACAATATCCTAAAGGATAGGACTCATCCGGCCAACGGACTGTTTGTGTTATTGCCTTCAGGTAGGCGTTTTAGCTGTAGGACCAATAGGATGAGGAACAGTTTCTTTCCTAGGGCCATTTTAGAATTAAATACTACTTTGGGTCAAGGAGTGAGGGTTATTGTGTTTTAGGTTTTATTGTGTTTACTGTATTTTGGATGGATGCAAAACTTGAATTTTGTTGCCCTAATGTTTAGGGTGATGACAATAAAGTTGAATCTAATCTAATGGGATGAGACACCGTGGATCGCTCTAGGTGTGTAGTCTTGACTGTGATTCGACAGCCAAGTGCCATGCTCTTAGCCAATCACAGGACTCCAAGTTCGCTCCAGTTGCCCGGAGGCAAGATATATATTGTGCCCGCCCCCCCTCCTCCACAACCTAATATATGTCTGTTCTGAAATTTATACTGTATGTGTTCAATATATATCTATATTGCTTTCTATATATGTCTGTATCTATATATATAAAGATAGAAAGAGAGAGAGAACACACATATTTCTCAGAACTCGGCCACAGAAGTGATATCATTGGCTTTCAATTAACTTATTTAACCTTGCAGGGGAGGAGAGGTGCCCCCTTGAGAGCAGGAGCCCGGCAGAAGATGACTCCATTGCCTCCCAGAGTTCTGCCTCTGTGTGCATTATTAATGATATTGAGTGTACACACTAGACGATATTGTGAACGGTATCGCACAGAAGGCCCTTTCTGAGCGATATCATTCACAATATCCTCCAATGTGTATGGGGCTTCAAATTTGGGAGAGCACTCCATTCTAAAGGGTTTAGACATATAGCTGTCCAGCATGTATGGATTACATGCAAAAACAGCCAGTATTTATCCTGCATGTGGCATGGTTTGTCCTGGTGCAAAGTTACTGGTTTAAATGAGCCCCACAGTTTTCAGATTTGAATGTTATTTGGGAAATTTGAGAAGACATGTACCCAGCATGACCTGAGTCAAACACTGGAACCATAGTTGTGCGCACTTTGAGTGATAGGGGTGCAAAGGAACCCCCTAATGCACCCCTAACACTCCCCTGCTGCTAGCAATACCAGAAATACCTTTTGCCAGATTTTTGCTTTTTAGAACTGTATTCCATTAAAAGAAGCTTCCATCAATCAAATGTGTGTTTGCATTGTTAATTGTACTAGACCATTGTCATATCACTACGTACCTGCGTCATCCATATCTGTTTGTGACTTTATTTGCATACAATGTTACACAGAGTACTTAGAAGAATAAAACTGAAATAGGCAGGAGATTCTGGTGTGGCTGAGAGACGTTTTATATTGTAGTGAGTGCCAATAGATGATGTTAGACACACCCAATGGGCGGTGTTATAACTTAGACACGCCCAATAGGAGGTGCGCCCCTTTGACTGGTCCCACTACCTGTCACTGATGGATAGACCCCGGAAGGTGAGGACTGCTGTTCCATCTTCTCTAATATTGGATTTATAAGGGAACTCAACATTTCATTCTTCCTCTTCCACAGACATTTTCAGTGTGTGCAATGTAACCATTAATAACAATCCGCGGCCAAAGAAACATTTGATTCTGCCATTTTTTTCTCTCGCAATGACGTTCTTTATTTATATGCCTGTTTTGAAATGAATAATAAATAAGTCTGAATAATTACTATTGTAAAAAGGAAATCTTAACTTCCGCTGCATCAATGTGGCTGCAATTTATGGGATTCCAATAAAATTATTTTTTAATTATAGTGTTTCGTACAGCAATAAAAATCAGCGTGTAATCCGCTGTAACCAGACTGACAAATGAGCAAATCTAAGAGCCTAAATGTCACAACACAATCACCTGATAGTTAGCGTATGAACCTTTCAAACATAATGCAACATTGATTATGCATTAGCTGATCAATAAGCTGTCACTCCGCGGACAAATATCCAGATGTATCTCTGAAATGGTATTTCCAAACACGCGGAGAAGGAAGCACACAGGGGGAGTCTTGTATCAGTCTCCCCCCCCATTAACAAATGATTATAAATGAGGGTCTCTTTGTATTATTCCATACATTATTTACAGTAGGGACGTATGATTGTGGTCATATACTGTATATGGTGGTGGTATCTGTATCAGTATTTTCCTCTTATGGGACCTACGGCCTCATTGAAGGGGTATGGGTTATTGGGTTGACTCATATTATGTCAGCATGTATTGTGTTGACCACTGAAGGTTGACAAGGTCGAAATGGCAAAGGTTGGAAGGTCGACACAAGCATTAGGTCTGCAATGGCTACAGTGAACTGGTCGACATGAGTTTTTAAAAAAAAAAAAATGTCCCAGAGGTCAACATAGTCAACATGGACACCATCAAAGTGTACCACGCCCCCTTTCGCATCACCCGCTGCACAATTTTCGGTTATCCCTCTATGCCCTAGTGGATGGTAGGGTATGAAATACCGCCTGTCGGTACATGTCGGCTCAAACAAATGTGAAAAACTCATGTCCACCTTTTGAGTGTCAACCTAGTCATTGTTGACCTCTCTCAGAGTCAGCCTTAATTTTGTGATAGTTTCAAGGGCGACTCCCAGGTTCTGGAGCCCATAGGCAGCTGACCAAAGCTGGCTAACGTTAGTGCCCACATGAGTCCTTGTTGAGAATATGGTAATACTGGTATGAGGAAATGGTGCTACGAGCATGAGACATGGTGATCCCGGTATAAGGATATGGTAATACCGGTATGAGTCCACGGGGATACCGGCATAAGATCATGGTGATCCTGGTATAATTATATGGTAATACCTGTATGAGTCCACGGGGATACCGACATACTGTAAGATCATGGTGATCCCGGTATAAGGATATGGTAATACCGGTATGAGTCCACGGGGATGCCGGCATAAGATCATGGTGATCCCGGTATAAGGATATGGTAATACCGGTATGAGTCCACGGGGATACCGACATAAGATCATGGTGATCCAGGTATAAGGATATGGTAATACCGGTATGAGTCCACGGGGATACGGCATAAGATCATGGTCATACTGGTATAAGGATATGGTAATACCGGTATGAGTCCACGGGGATACCGGCATAAGATCATGGTGATCCCGGAATAGGGATATCGTAATACCGGTATGAGTCCACGGGGATACCGGCATAAGATCATGGTGATCCAGGTATAAGGATATGGTAATAACGTATGAGTCCAGAGGGATACCGGCATAAGATCATGGTGATCCCGGAATAAGGATATGGTAATACCGGTATGAGTCCACGGGGATACCGACATAAGATCATGGTGATCCAGGTATAAGGATATGGTAATACCGGTATTAGTCCACGGGGATACGGCATAAGATCATGGTAATACTGGTATAAGGATATGGTAATACCGGTATGAGTCCATGGGGATACCGGCATAAGATCATGGTGATCCAGGTATAAGGATATGGTAATAATGGTATGAGTCCACAGGGATACCGGCATAAGATCATGGTGATCCCGGAATAAGGATACGGTAATACCGGTATGAGTCCACGGGGATACCAGCATAAGATCATGGTGATCCCGGTATAAGGATATGGTAATGCCGGTATGAGTCCACGGGGATACGGCATAAGATCATGGTGATCCAGGTATAAGGATATGGTAATACCGGTATGAGTCCACGGGGATACCGACATAAGATGATGGTGATCCAGGTATAAGGATATGGTAATATCGTTATGAGTCCACGGGGATACCGGCATAAGATCATAGTGATCCAGGTATAAGGATATGGTAATAACGGTATGAGTCCACAGGGATACCAGCATAAGATCATGGTGATCCCGGAATAAGGATATGGTAATACCGGTATGAGTCCACGGGGATACTGGCATAAGATCATGGTGATCCCGGTATAAGGATATGGTAATGCCGGTATGAGTCCACGGGGATACGGCATAAGATCATGGTGATCCAGGTATAAGGATATGGTAATACCGGTATGAGTCCACGGGGATACCGGCATAAGATCATGGAGATATCGGTATAAGGATATGGTAATACCGGTATGAGTCCATGGGGATACCGGCATAAGATCATGGTGATCCAGGTATAAGGATATGGTAATAATGGTATGAGTCCACAGGGATACCGGCATAAGATCATGGTGATCCCGGAATAAGGATACGGTAATACCGGTATGAGTCCACGGGGATACCAGCATAAGATCATGGTGATACCTGTATAAGGATATGGCAATACAAGTATGAGTCAACGGCGATATAGACATACTGTATAATAATGGTGATCCCGGTATAAGGATATGGTAATACCGGTATGAATCCACTGGGATACCGTTATAAGATCATGGTGATCCAGGTATAAGGATATGGTAATAACGGTATGAGTCCACGGGGATACCGACATAAGATCATGGTGATCCCGGAATAAGGATACGGTAATACCGGTATGAGTCCACGGGGATACCGGCATAAGATCATGGTGATCCCGGTATAAGGATATGGTAATGCCAGTATGAGTCCACGGGGATACAGCATAAGATCATGGTGATACTGGTATAAGGATATGGTAATACCGGTATGAGTCCACAGGGATACCGGCATAAGATCCTGGTGATCCCGGTATAAGGATATGGTAATACCGGTATGAGTCCACGGGGATACCGATATAAGATCATGGTGATCCAGGTATAAGGATATAGTAATACCGGTATGAGTCCACGGGGATACCGACATAAGATTATGGTGATTCAGGTATAAGGATATGGTAATACCGGTATGAGTCCACGGGGATACTGGCATAAGATCATGGTGATCCCGGTATAAGGATATGGTAATGCCAGTATGAGTCCACGGGGATACAGCATAAGATCATGGTGATACTGGTATAAGGATATGGTAATACCGGTATGAGTCCACAGGGATACCGGCATAAGATCCTGGTGATCCCGGTATAAGGATATGGTAATACTGGTATGAGTCCACGGGGATACCGATATAAGATCATGGTGATCCAGGTATAAGGATATAGTAATACCGGTATGAGTCCACGGGGATACCGGCATAAGATTATGGTGATCCCGGTATAAGTATATGGTAATACCGGTATGAGTCCACGGGGATACCGACATAAGATCATGGTGATCCCGGTATAAGGATATGGTAATACCGGTATGAGTCCACGGGGATACCGACATAAGATCATGGTGATACCGGTATAAGGATATGGTAATACCGGTATAAGTACACGGGGATACCGGCATAAGATCATGGTGATCCCGGTATAAGGATATGGTAATACGGAATGAGTCCACAGCGATATAGGCATATAATAATGGTGATCCCGGTATAAGGATATGGTAATGCCGGTATGAGTCCATGGGGATACCGACATAAGATCATGGTGATCCCGGTATAAGGATATGGTAATACCGGTATGAGTCCACGGCGATACCGGCATAAGATCATGGTGATCTCAGTATAAGGATACAGTTTGAGTCCACGGGGATACCGGCATAAGATCATGGTGATCCCAGTATAAGGATATGGTAATACCGGTATGAGTCCACGGGGATACCGGTATAAGATTATGGTGATCCTGGTATAAGGATATGGTAATATCGGTATGAGTCCATGGTGATATAGGCATATAATAATGGTGATCCCGGTATAAGGATATGGTAATACCAGTATGAGTCCACGGGGATACCGACATAAGATCATGGTGATCCCGGTATAAGGATATGGTAATACCGGTATGAGTCAATGGCGATATAGACATACTGTATAATAATGGTGATCCCGGTATAAGGATATGATAATACCGGTATGAGTCAATGGGGATACTGGCATAAGATCATGGTGATCCCAGTATAAGGATATGGTAATACCGGTATGAGTCCACGGGGATACCGACATAAGATCATGGTGATCCCAGTATAAGGATATGGTATTACCGGTATGAGTCAACGGCGATATAGGCATATAATAATGGTGATCCCGGTATAAGGATATGGTAATACCGGTTTGAGTCCACGGGGATACCGGCATAAGATCATGGTGATCTCAGTATAAGGATATGGTAATACCGGTTTGAGTCCACGGGGATACCGGCATAAGATCATGGTGATCCTGGTATAAGGATATGGTAATATCGGTATGAGTCCACAGTGATATAGGCATATAATAATGGTGATCCCGGTATAAGGATATGGTAATACCAGTATGAGTCCACGGGGATACCGACATAAGATCATGGTGATCCCGGTATAAGGATATGGTAATACCGGTATGAGTCCACAGCGATATAGGCATATAATAATGGTGATCCCGGTATAAGGATATGGTAATGCCGGTATGAGTCCATGGGGATACCGACATAAGATCATGGTGATCCCGGTATAAGGATATGGTAATACCGGTATGAGTCCACGGCGATACCGGCATAAGATCATGGTGATCTCAGTATAAGGATACAGTTTGAGTCCACGGGGATACCGGCATAAGATCATGGTGATCCCAGTATAAGGATATGGTAATACCGGTATGAGTCCACGGGGATACCGGCATAAGATTATGGTGATCCTGGTATAAGGATATGGTAATATCGGTATGAGTCCATGGTGATATAGGCATATAATAATGGTGATCCCGGTATAAGGATATGGTAATACCAGTATGAGTCCACGGGGATACCGACATAAGATCATGGTGATCCCGGTATAAGGATATGGTAATACCGGTATGAGTCAATGGCGATATAGACATACTGTATAATAATGGTGATCCCGGTATAAGGATATGATAATACCGGTATGAGTCAATGGGGATACTGGCATAAGCTCATGGTGATCCCAGTATAAGGATATGGTAATACCGGTATGAGTCCACGGGGATACCGACATAAGATCATGGTGATCCCGGTATAAGGATATGGTATTACCGGTATGAGTCAACGGCGATATAGGCATATAATAATGGTGATCCCGGTATAAGGATATGGTAATACCGGTTTGAGTCCACGGGGATACCGGCATAAGATCATGGTGATCTCAGTATAAGGATATGGTAATACCGGTTTGAGTCCACGGGGATACCGGCATAAGATCATGGTGATCCTGGTATAAGGATATGGTAATATCGGTATGAGTCCACAGTGATATAGGCATATAATAATGGTGATCCCGGTATAAGGATATGGTAATACCAGTATGAGTCCACGGGGATACCGACATAAGATCATGGTGATCCCGGTATAAGGATATGGTAATACCGGTATGAGTCCACAGCGATATAGGCATATAATAATGGTGATCCCGGTATAAGGATATGGTAATGCCGGTATGAGTCCATGGGGATACCGACATAAGATCATGGTGATCCCGGTATAAGGATATGGTAATACCGGTATGAGTCCACGGCGATACCGGCATAAGATCATGGTGATCTCAGTATAAGGATACAGTTTGAGTCCACGGGGATACCGGCATAAGATCATGGTGATCCCAGTATAAGGATATGGTAATACCGGTATGAGTCCACGGGGATACCGGCATAAGATTATGGTGATCCTGGTATAAGGATATGGTAATATCGGTATGAGTCCATGGTGATATAGGCATATAATAATGGTGATCCCGGTATAAGGATATGGTAATACCAGTATGAGTCCACGGGGATACCGACATAAGATCATGGTGATCCCGGTATAAGGATATGGTAATACCGGTATGAGTCAATGGCGATATAGACATACTGTATAATAATGGTGATCCCGGTATAAGGATATGATAATACCGGTATGAGTCAATGGGGATACTGGCATAAGCTCATGGTGATCCCAGTATAAGGATATGGTAATACCGGTATGAGTCCACGGGGATACCGACATAAGATCATGGTGATCCCGGTATAAGGATATGGTATTACCGGTATGAGTCAACGGCGATATAGGCATATAATAATGGTGATCCCGGTATAAGGATATGGTAATACCGGTTTGAGTCCACGGGGATACCGGCATAAGATCATGGTGATCTCAGTATAAGGATATGGTAATACCGGTTTGAGTCCACGGGGATACCGGCATAAGATCATGGTGATCCTGGTATAAGGATATGGTAATATCGGTATGAGTCCACAGTGATATAGGCATATAATAATGGTGATACCGGTATAAGGATATGGTAATACCAGTATGAGTCCACGGGGATACCGACATAAGATCATGGTGATCCCGGTATAAGGATATGGTAATACCGGTATGAGTCAACGGCGATATAGACATACTGTATAAAAATGGTGATCCCGGTATAAGGATATGATAATACCGGTATGAGTCAATGGGGATACCGACATAAGATCATGGTGATCCCGGTATAAAGATATGGTATTACCGGTATGAGTCAACGGCGATATAGGCATATAATAATGATGATCCCGGTATAAGGATTCGGTAATACCGGTATGAGTCCACGGGGATACCAGCATAAGATCATGGTGATCTCGGTATAAGATATGGTAATACCGGTATGAGTCAACGGTGATATAGGCATATAATAATGGTGGTACTGGCATGAAAGTACAGTGATACCGGCTTGAGATCGGTATCCGGACTATTGTTAGACAGACCTGACATCGACAGCCATTACATCGACACCATTAGTTCGACAGCTCAATAGGTCGACATGGTTTTAGGTCGACATACCATTAGTATGTCATTAGGTCGACAGGTCGTTAGGTCGACAGCTCATTATGTCGACAGCTCATTAGGTCGACATGTTTTTAGGTCGACACTGCCATTAGATCGACAGTGTCTATGTCGACAGTCAAAAGGTCGACATGGGTTTTTTCACTGTTTTTTGAGCCGACATGTGCTGACAGGCGGTATTTCATGCCCTACTATCCACTAGGGCGTGGTGGGAGAATAAAATAGTGTGCCGAGCGCAGCGAGGCACCGTGCCCGAAGCATCGCGAGTGAAGCGAGCGATGCGAGGGGCTGCGGTACACTTCAAACTGTGTCCATGTCGACTGTGTCGACATTTCGGCCAAAAAACAGTGAAAAAACCCATGTCGACCTTTTGACTGTCGACATAGACACTGTCGACCTAATGGCAGTGTCGACCTAAAAACATGTCGACCTAATGAGCTGTCGACATAATGAGCTGTCGACCTAACGACCTGTCGACCTAATGACATGTCGACCTAATGGTATGTCGACCTAAAACCATGTCGACCTATTGAGCTGTCGAACTAATGGTGTCGATGTAATGGCTGTCGATGTAAGGTCTGTCTAATATCCGTCCCAGACCCCTTGAGATCATGGTAATATTGGTATGAGAGTGATATTCCCAGGCCCTATCAGCTCATGGTTTCCACCGCTATCCCTTTGCAGCCATTGGACCTTCAACTTCCAACTGAGCCAATGTTTACCCTATCCTAGCATGCAGCACCTTACAGGCAGTAGGAATAACCGCACATCAAATGCCACAAGCCAACAGCACTCATAGTCTTTTTCAAAAGACAAGGCATAGGATGGTGCTCAGCACCTTGCAAGCAGCCCTCTGACGAAGTCCACCGCGATGAAACGCATAGGGGCATGGCCTAGCGTCAAGTACGACCGTGGAGCCGGGAATGTAACCTCTCCAACACTTGCAAGGTGTTGAGCACCATCCTATGCCTTGTCTTAGCGGTGATGTGTAAGCCGCTGTATATGGTACGTTACCCATCCCTTGTTCTGTGCAATTTTTAAATAAATGTCTCTTTTTAAAAAGTGGTAATCTTTGCACCACTGGAGCGCCACATTTGTCATTTATAGATAAAACAACACCTGTTTGGATTCAGGAGAACCACTCTTGGTTCAGAAACGTGGAGCTGCCGGCTTTTAAAGCAGAGTGCGATTGAACAGTGTGGAGCTGAGACTCACCTGTGTCCAACTAAGGACAATTAAGACTGTCTATCATTGGGACTGGTATAAAATACCCTAATAACGACATTTATTTCCGTGCGCACTGTATTTTATCTATATATTACCGCTGGCAATGAGAATGTAAACCCATGGCAATGACCATGTAACCCCTGGCAATGAGCATGTAACTCCCTGGCTACAAGTATATAACCCCTGCCAAGTATTAACAATGAGCATGTAACACCTGGCAACGAGCATTAAACGCCCAGCAATGAGCATGTAGCCACTGGCAATGAGCATGAAACCCCTGACAATAAGCATGTAATGCCTGTCAGTGAGCATGAAACCCCTGGCAATGAGCATGTAACACATGTCAATGATCATGAAACCCCTGGCAACGAGCATGTAATGCCTTTCATTGAGCATGAAACCCCTGGCAATGAGCATGTAACACCTCTCAATGAGCATGAGGCCAGCATTTTTTAAGCCGCTGAGGCGGCTCGAGGTGTTGGTCTAGCAACTGATGGTGCATTGATGGTGGAGTCATCGGATCCTGCAGCGCACTTGAGCATCGCTCATATCTGCAAATTGGGTGTGTCAGGGTTTGAAACTTACACTGACATTTGCATACTTTTGCACTTGAGAATCCTTGGTAAATCACAGCTGCGCATTACCTGTGTGCGCCTCTGCGTCAGGCCTACTGCCCGTTACACCTCAGAAAATAACAGCATCTTGTTAACTGAATAACCCATTCTAAGGCCTGTGAGCAGTCAAGATTAATTTTATCACCAATATAAACGTTTGATTACTGAAGGCCACGAGCTTTATATCTGCCTAGCCCCAAACATCGCTCGTTTTACCAGTAAGGGCGGCTGACTCCCACTGTTTAAATATGTTTAATCATAAATGTTTGTTTTAAACACGAAAAGCAATTCAACCTCTCAAATTGTCCCTTAAGCCAATTAATGATATTGACCTCAAGACAATTCACTTAACAAGTGCGTTCATTAATTATAGTGGTCATTAAGTGATAATAGACTGTCAGGCTTGTTATGAAAAAGTGACTATTGCAGCTTAATGTTTCCACAATATAATTACAGAGGAAATAGAGGCCTAAAAGGCAGATATCAGCATATTTCACTCATTATGTGCGGCGTAATATCGCTGAAATAATGCCGATTTGCTGCAAGGGCATGGAGTACCAGAGAACGGAGCAGCTACGTAGATAAATGCACAATTTAATTGTCTAATTAATTTGGCTACATGAAGGAACCATGGGAAGACAAATGCATTACAAGCCAACACTATCAAGCCGATTCGTACTTGTATACAGGAGAAGGGAGAGGGAAACATTTCATCTCCAAACCTCAAGGTCTCGGACAGTGAAGGAGTTTGTGATGGTTGGGATGAAATAAAATTTGGCAGACGTTCCCTTTACATTGTAGATTTTTCAATTATTATTATTTTTTGAATAATAACACTACCATTCAAAAGTTTGGGGACACTCAGTCAATTTTGTGCTTTCTAATCTTCCTCTGTCCAATGTCTGTGTTCTTTTGCCCATATTAATCTTTTCCTTTATTGGCCAGTCTCAGATATGGATTTTTCTTTCCACTCTGCCTAGAAGGCCAACATCACGGGGTCACCTCTTGACTGAAGGTGTTGACACTGGCATTTTGCGGGTAACATTTAATGAAGCTGCCAGTTGAGGACCTGTAAGGCATCTACACAGTATTTCTCAAACTAGAGACTAATGTTGTTGTCTTCTTGCTTAGTTGAGCACCGGGTTCCTCCTACTTCTCTTCCTACTCTGGTTAGAGCCTGTTCTATGAAGGGAGTAGTACACACTGTTGTATGAACTGTTCAGTTTCTTGACCATTTCTCGCATGAAATAACCTTAATTTTGAAGAACAAGAATAGACTGTCGAGTTTTCACATGAAAGTTCTCTTTTTCTGGTCATTTTGAAAGTAAAATCAAACCCAAAAAATGTGTTGATCCAGATACTCAACTAGATCAAAGGAAAGCCAGTATTATAGCTTCTGTAATGAGCAAACCCATTTTCAGCTGTGCTAACATAATTTCACAAGGGCTTTCAAGGGTTTTCAAATCATCCATTAATCTTCTAAGCAAACACCATTAGAACACTGGAGTGATGGTTGCTGGAAATGGGCCTTTATACATCTATGTAGATATTCCTAGAGTGTATTTCTGATTAATTTTATGTTATCATCATTGAACAAAAACAGTGCTTATCTTTCAAAAATAAGTCTGTATTTTGCTCATCTCTCGATATGAAAATATTGGTGGATCCGGAGGGGGGGGGGGGGGGGCTGCAGCTCAGTTTAAAATTCAAATAGAGAAGTCACACCCACTTCCACCAACTGCCATTCCAAACTGACTCTTTGGCAGTGGGTAGGGCTTCACTATTTGAATGGTGAACTGTGCTGCAGCCCCCCCCCCCCCCCCCTCCCCCTGGAGATGTCACTGGTTATGACCTCTGTGTAACAAGAATCCCACAGAGTAAGGGGTTGGTCCTTCTTCCTCCTGTGACACCCCTTTCCTACAGTACACTGCCGACGCAGAGGCCTGCACTGCTGCCACCATCCAAAGCACTTCATCAGACAGCCCATTCCAGAATTGTGACTGCCGTGGGGAGGAGGCTGCTGCCATTGTCAGTGGTCCTCCCTCCCAAAGTCTGAGAGTGCCCCAGAAAATATAGGGTTACTGCCCCAAACGGCTGCAGGGTGTCAATCCTGCTAGCAGCCAGCGCTGGCTAGCCATCACCGGCTGTATTCGCACAGGTTGCTCGCACATGCGCACGGCGAACCCTGCGCATGCACGGCAAATTCGCACCCCTGCCTTTAGATCTGAATCGGGCCCATTGTATGTTCCCCTGACATTGGCATTGATGTTACTTAATAATATTAATAACTCAGTATAAAACAGAGTTACAGTAGCACTTGCTCTGCCATATTCAGTGCCTATAGGTAATACGCTGTATGATATGTAAAAGAGGGTTGCCTACCCTCCCTGAATTGCCGGGAGGGTCACGAAAATCGGGTCCCCCTCCCGGCCCCCCCAGAAAGGTGGGCAACCCTCCGGGATTCCTGGACACCCCCGCTCAGCCCCCTGATTGCGGCTTACTCCATCCTGCCCGTGGCGTTGAAATAACCCTATCTGCCGATCTCCACGGAGAGGGCGGGGCTAAAGTGTTATAATCGTGTCATTATAGCCCCGCCCCCTCCACAGAGATAGGCGTGGGGCTTAATGATGTCACGCTCAAACCCCGCCCCCGGAAGTCATGCTGAAAGTCTCTTTTCCGGCTTCTCCCGGAGGCGACTTCAAAAGTCGGCAACCCTGATGTGGAAGCCTTCTGTCTATGGACAGTATTACATTACGGGTTATCATATCTGTCCGTCGACAGAACAAACCCACATTCTATAGTGATAAAATGAAAAATCAAAGCCGAGCCTTTGATGTGTAACAAAATGTATCCGGCCCATTGTACAAGTCGCTCCAAACACCAACGGAGAAAACGTGAAATCCTCCCAATCATTCATTACCTGCGCAGCGCTAATGTGTGCCTACGACAGCTCCACAGAGATAGGCGTGGGGCTTAATGATGTCACGCTCAAACCCCGCCCCCGGAAGTCATGCTGAAAGTCTCTTTTCCGGCTTCTCCCGGAGAGGCGACTTCAAAAATCGGCAACCCTGATGTAGAAGCCTTCTGTCTATGGACAGTATTACATTACGGGTTATCATATCTGTCTGTCGACAGAACAAACCCACATTCTATAGTGATAAAATGACAAATCAAAGCCAAACCTTTGATGTGTAACAGAATGTATCCAGAACGGCCCATTGTACAGGTCGCTCCAAACACCAACGGAGAGAACATGAAATGCTCCCAATCATTCATTACCTGCGCAGCGCTAATGTGTGCCTACGACAGCTGGAAATTCTTGCATGCCTAGAGATCATTATTCCAGTTCCTAATAGATTTACAAAACCAGAATCAATCTCCAGTGAGAGGCGCGGCCTCTAGTTTTAAAATAATAGTTTTTTTTCCTTTGCGGTGAACCTTGTTAACCAAGAGCCAAATTCCTAATCGCCTAAATTTGCATACACAACTCCTGTACACACCTGGGAAAGTAATAGCATCAATACATACTCTATTCCTGGCTATATTCATCATGGGAGGTTCTAAATGCATTACTTTCCCTAATAAATTACCTCCACTTCTCATCTACCGAGAGAATGTATAATTGGGTGTAGTCCCTGGTAACCCCATAGGTGCTAGTGTAGAGAATGTTTGAACAAATCGGGGGACCAGGAGATTCTAAAGACGGAGCGCATTAACATCTCAGCCCCATTCTGCATCGGCTATGGCACATTTTTATCTATAATAATCATTTATATAGCGCACACATATCCGTCAGCGCTTTACAGGGACTGTTTGGTATAAAGCGTTATAGTACTATTTGGTATAGTACTATTTGGTACTTCCTCTTTGAATCTGGAACCCCACCCTCCCTGTTCCCTTTCTATCTCTGTGCTACCTGGCCTTTGGGCTATTCACCTAATTTAGCTTCTATAACTTTAATTAAAAATCATCGAGAAGGCGCTCTTGACCAGCGGTCAGGTGAGGTGTCAGTTGGTCGCTGTGTGGTATTGCCCCCACCCCCTTTGCCAGGACGGCTGGTGAGTCCCGACTCAGCGGGGGGACGTTGGACACTTCCTGGAAGTGTCCTCGCCATGCCATAGAAGGGGCGGGGAATCCGTCACAGCGCGGGCTGTACCTTACGATAGGGGGTGTTATGGCATTTCAGTCACCGGCGCCATGTTTAGCACCCTGGACTGGAGCTGGTCTCAAGCATTCTTTCTTTGCCATCCCTTTTACAAATAAGGGTCATAGAATTTTAAATAAATATATATGACCATTTAAATTGGTGTCCGTGTCTTTATTTTAGAATAAGGTGTACGTGTTAGTTATTTCTAGGCCTTATAAAGTTAAGTAAAGGTTAAAGGTCAATCAGTATAATTCAGTAGGCGCCTTACGGACGTTTATCTCTCTTTATTACCCTTGCATTTGTCTCTTGTTAATACATCTGCCCCATTCCTTGTTATTATCAGTGAGTAAAGTTTTTGAAGGGTTTCCCAGATCTTTGTGCTGTTTTGGAAGTCTCCCA
The DNA here is from genome assembly GCF_055691185.1 of Crinia signifera. Taxonomy (NCBI): domain Eukaryota; kingdom Metazoa; phylum Chordata; class Amphibia; order Anura; family Myobatrachidae; genus Crinia; species Crinia signifera. The sequence goes on from NC_139217.1 coordinate 463,845,388, forward strand.
TGAATGTATAAATCAGTAGAGCACAGCCGCTAATTACGCCGTGTGTGACGCCGTTCCCAGGATAACAACGCAGAGGGGTTTTCTCTGATAATGTCACATAATGCTGAGGTGACAGGTACAAACTGTTGCCTGCAGGATGTCTGCCTAATTTTCTGCTGTGTGAAGGTTGACTCCAGTCATTTTGCACCCAATTACTTTGCAGTAAATTTGTCGGATGATTCCTGTCGTGCGGTATTGATCCGACATGTCACCTTGAACTTCTTTATTGACACATCAAAGGCAGCGCTGCACAATTTACCACTTCCCAATTATGGCATTTATATGATGTCACGGAAGCGGCTGTCACGCTTAGACGAGGGCCATTTTTCCCCCTCTCGCCAATCTCTTAAGGAGCAATTGCCATTATTCTCTGACCTTTTCGCAGTCAGAGGGGGGTTCATAAAATACATTATTAACAAACGTGTCAGTTTTTTTTCTATCTCTGTGTATTATTTTTTTTCTGTTTGTCTCAATGTGAAATATTATTTTAGCAATACCATCCAAATGCAATTTCTGCCGGAGGTTTGTGGTGGAATGAAGACATAATCCGCACACAGCGGCCGGAGCCATTTTATCAGATGAAGCTGTTTCCCGGCTGCAGATTCTCTGGGAAATACAGTACGTTAGTAGTTATTAGTCAAGCGAACATTGGTTGAGGCCCCCACATGGCAGCTTCCACTGGGATTAGGTTTCATGGAGTTATAAAATAGCAATGAAATGCTTCAATCAGGGGTCTATGTACTAAGACTTGGAGAGAACTAATGTGTAATAAAATACCAGCCAATCATCTCCTAACTGCGACGTTACAGGCTGTTTTTGATAGTCAGGAGGGTATTTTCTGGTACTTTTTCTCTCTCCTCTTTATCTCTCTCCTCAGTGCATACACCCCTACATTTGGAAAAGATGTTCCCAAGTTCATAAACTGTAAGAATGTCTGTATGAAATAAGTTCTCAGCAATCCATGAGGCCAATGCAGGCCTGCTAGCACATCCGCCGGTGTGCTCGCTGCTTGATTGACAGGCAGGGGGCGTTCCGGGGTGGACACCCAGCATTTCATGGGGCGTGCCCACAAGAAAACAGTGGGAGGGCCCCAGGGAGTGCAGGCGTTTACCTGCCTGGTCGGGGCGGGTGGATGATGTCACATGATGTTAGGGCCTACCCCCCAATTCGGAGAAGACTGTGCATCAGAAATATAAGTCCCGGGCTACCTTTCTGCTGCAAACAGGGGAAATGTAATTCGCCGGGGCGGTAATAACCAGCTTGCTCGGCTACGAATATGCGCAGCACAGAGAGCAGGTCTGAATTAGGCCACATGTGTATTTGTATATTTAAGGAATGTAACATTAACATCCTCTAATATAATCTAATAATAAATCCCAGAAAGTAGCTGCCCCGCCTCCACCAGCCCACTCACCTTGATTACTGTGCCGCTGCAGCCAGAATTAGGAATAGCCATCGACCATCGATGAATCAAAATGGCCGATGTCGAATATTTTTGCCATCGATGGGGAAGAACCAGATAATTTCCCCCACATCGATGGCATAGTAGAAACAATGTTTCTTTTTTTTTTTCTTCAAGGTGCCAGTACACGGAGGATAGCTCCGCCCCGACAACCGGGTAGTCCAGCCGCCACGTTCTGATTGGCCTGTGGGCCAGTCAGTCAAAGAGAATGGATAACCATCGATAGCTATAACTATCGATATCTGAGTGAATAATTGCCATCGATGGAAACCAACTGCACCGATGGCCATCCCTAGCCAGAAAAGATGGAGGCTCAGCCAGGTGGCTTCCTGTTCTGTCTGATGTGGTGGGTGGAGCTAGGGAAATGATTGATGTGGCCCGTCCCACCTCTGCCAGCTTCCCTTGCGCAGCCGGGACTCTGTACAGGCAGTGCTGCCACTTGCCTAATTTATGAGATGCCTCTCGTAGCACCGGCCACCAGCCAATGAGACCTAGAGTGCAAGCAGCCAATCACTATCCGCGGCTGCCAGTGCTTGAGCTCTGAGTGGCTGGAAAGCCAGCACCATATTTGAAAAGGGTAGGGGCAGATGAGTATCAGCAGCGCGCTTTCAGTCCCCACCGGAGATGGACAGCACAGGTGTCCTCTGACAGTGGCTGGTGGATAAAAGGGCGGTGCGGTGCTGGTCTTGTGATTGACAGGCAGGAGATATCTAATGCCTTAGCAGAGGAGGCTGCATGCAGAGCAGGAAGAGGCCCAGTCTGGCCAGCAGAGCCCATCCCACGCAGCCCATAAAGTAGCCATAAGAGGTAGTTTGAGCAGGTAATTAAAAAAATAGGGTGCATAAGTTATAACTTATGCACCCTATTTTTTTAATTACCTGCTTCAACAGTTTATGTAAAAAATATTCTTAAATGTATATAAATTAAGTGGTGGGGGGCAAATTCTTAAACATATATATGGGGGAGGGGGGCAATACATTTAAAAATATATACTGCAAGTGAAGGACTGGTGGTACAAAAACGTTTTTAATGTTACTTACAGCATATTAATTGCGTTGGCATTAAAACTGTAAACATTACGGTAAAGTGTTGTGTTTAAATGCCGACATGATTGAAATGTTTGGTGTAACCTAGGAGGGTCTGGATCACAGCAATCAATCAGAGCCATGCTTTCATTTCTCAGATTGCGGTCAGAAATGACAACAGGAAGGTGATTGGCCGCTGTGGGCCGTAGTATGCACACATCATCCTTAAATAAGATCCTCTGTAATTTGTAAAAACATTTCTAATGTGTAAAACATTTATAATTTGTAAAACATTTCTAATTTGTAAAACATTTCTAATTAGGAGTCCACCACAGGTTTTATATAATGTATATGCCCCGTTCATTAATGATCTACTACTGTTTCAAACAAGGTTTCCTGTAGTTCAGTATGTTTTCCATCTGCGAGCCCTATCTGCACGACCCTGCCAAAATCAGGGAACAGGTCTATCAAAGACAAGGTGTCGACACTTGGCACAATTATGCCGCCATGTTATTAAGTCACTGACCTGTGAAATTATGTTACAAAGGAATACATCAGTCAAGTGTGCTTCTGCCTATATGCATACAAGGTTAAATCTCCATCTAGTTATTTGCCATTGTGAAAATAGGGATTTCTTTCCATCCCCAGTGCTGCAAAGGTGAAAGTTAGACGTGCCTGATCTCCCTGCCTGCATTGCAATGTACAAGTTAAATTAGGCTGAGGCTGTCTTCGCTGTACAGCTGCCTGGGCTGGAAGTACACATTTTAAATCTGTCACTCCAAGGTCAATGGTAAGTATTCCCAAAGTCAAGAACGATTCACGTTTTGTACAATAGCAGTTTCCTTCACTACTACCTGTAAATATATCTTCCCCTGTGCTGCTCAGTGACAGGACTTGTCCCTCAAAGAAAGCAAACTCAAGCTTGTGTTGTGTAATAAATAACAGTCTTGCCTGAAAACAGGCTTCTAAAACTTAGAAAATAAAATTTAAAGAGTTTCTACCCCGGGCCATAACTAACGCACTGGCGGAGATGGCCCGACACTGAGCACCATCTGGCCTGGCTGGTAAACGAGAAACACGGGATCCCAAACCTCACGGTTTATCTGCTGTTACTGTGAACTAGCAGGAGAGAACATGGGAGCATGGTGATGCAGTGGTTAGCATGAATGTATCACTGTCCTGAGGTCATGGGATCAATTCACAGACACAGCCCATCTGTGTGGAGTTTGTGTGGGTTTCCACTGGGCACTCTGGTTTCCTCCCACAAGCCAAAAACATACAATTTTAGTAGGTTATTTCAGTGTAGGCTCCAGGGGAGGGGCTGCAGGGAAATGCAAATTTCAAATCAACTGCCAGTCAGTTTAAAATGGCAGTGGGTGTGGCTCCCCTATTTGAATTTTAAACTGGGCTGCAGCCCAACCTGACAAAATGAATGAGTGTATGTGGGGGGAAGGGGTGTAGGATGACCCTCCAACAGTCAGGATTCCGACGCCCACTAGTCCGACATTGGAATCCCAGCTGTTAAATGCCTGACAGTTGGGCCCCCGGTGCCCCCAGAGGTAGAATGTGTGGCAAGCGCAGTGAGCCTCAGAGCCTGCAGGGGCTCCATAACACTTGCTCATCTGTCGGGAGTTAGGATTCCGATGTCGGAGTAATGACTATTGAAATCCCGACTGTCTGAGAGTCATACCACAGCCATGTGTGAGTGTGTGTTTGTTAGGAAATCTACATTGTAAGCACTGACGGGGTAGGGACTGACAGTCATCGGGAGCTGATGGGGCCCTAATAATCGCTGTCCTCAATACTTTGCAGCATGCGTTGCTTCTGTATCGCCACCTAAATTGGGCCTCTTGGGAAAGCCACTCTTTAATATGGGGTCCTCATTTAACTCTTTCCTGAATGTTTTGACTCAGAAAGAAATTGTAACACTCTGCATAATATTATTTTTTAAACTTTATTATTGTATTTATAATTGTTTTTCGTATAAGCAAATATTGTATATATTGGGTGAAATTTGATAGGATAAGAGAATCAGAAAGTGAGAGATTTGGTAAGAAATCTCCAGGTTTTTTTAAAGCGGCAATCATTTACACTGCCAAATCAAACTGGTTTTGCCGTGTAAATGATTGCCACTTTAAAAAACCTGGAGATTTCTTACCAAATCTCTCACTTTCTGAATCTGTCATCCTATTAAATTTCCACCATCGTATATGTTTTGACCTTTTCTGTGTTTATATTTTTTTATTGTGTTTTTATTTATACATCTTTTTATTCAATAATATTGATATGTTTCGTATGACATGTTAATTCATTTTAATTTGTTTTAATGGTTATTTTGACTTTGCAGTACACGGGAGTTTTCATTAATACTTAACTTATTTCATGCATCCTTTAAGACTTCTCCAGAGCTTCTCCTCTTCTCTGGAACTCTCCACCTCATTCCATTAGACTCCTGTTCCATGAGAGCCTCTTCCAGTTTACCAAAATCCGAAAGGTAACTGGAAATGTGCCAATTTGGAGCCTCTAAGCCTCGAAAAGACAAATATAAATAGTGGGCTTCTCATTTCTTGCAAATTTAGCTGCATGGATGTACACAAAGGGGAATGTGTTTTGAAGAACCCTGCGGTGCTACATTGTTCCTGCAGACGCAGGTTTTTGTTATTCAATTGAAAATAAGTATTTTTTATCGCACACCTAGAGCTAATCAGATTTTTCATAATTTTTTTTTATTTTAGGCAAAAATCATCAGGACTTGCCCTGGAACCCAGGTGGCACTAATTAATTAAGCAATTAGAAGTACTTAACAACTCACCTTCCATAGTGGTGTCTTCTTCCTTATAGACTGTCGGGCAGTGATGTAACAATGGCACTGGAGCCCAAGCGGTGGCTTTGGGGAGCCGGCGCTGTGGGGGCGCATGTTCTCTGCAGATTCCAATGGGTCTGGCTGTACATATGGAATCTGATGAAAATGTCTCTGCAAAATGGCTGTTTCCTTGGTGTAGACAGATGCTAGAGGTCCAACTGAGTGGCATATATGGCTACCCAGAAGTTACAGATTCCAGGTAGCATTATACAAATATTGCTCCTGGCAATGGGCATGTAACTCCTGCCAATGAGTATATAACCCCTGGCAATGGGAATGTAACTCTCTAGCAATGAGTATATAACCCCTGGCAATGGGAATGTAACTCCCTGGCAATGAGCATATAAACCCTGGCAATGGGAATGTATCTCCCTGGCAATGAGCATGTAACCCACTGGAAACAAGCAAAAAAAAAACCACTGGCAATAAATAAGAAGCCCTTGGAAAAAAGCATGAAATTCACGACTACGAACATGTAACCCCTGGCAATGAGCATTGAACCCTTGTCAAAGAGCATTTATGTAAAAACCATCATAATAAATGTATGGGATCCATTCTTATGCAGAAGTGGTGTATGTACAGTAAGTATGTTACAATGTGTGTATGACCACCACGGTGTGCGCGTATGATTCCCCATGTAAGTGTGTGCCACAGTCCCCATCTGTGAGCAGGAACAGCCTCCACTAATATCAGCAGCCCCCTCCCAGTGTCATTCTCCGTTCCTGCAATCCACCTCCACAGTGGAAAGATAGAGGGGAGGGGCGGTGATCGGGACATACGGACTGTAAAGTATCAGACTTCGTTTTTTCACCGGGTAAAACGTTGCCTCGAATTGGATACCCCCGAAAGGAAGGAGTTTATTGACCATTTGCATGAACTTATATGGGCAATTGTGACGTGTGAACTTTTGCATGCATTTCAGAAACATGCACTGAGGTCCTGATTCTGGTTGACTAGCAAGGCTGCGAATTTTGCGAGTCCTCTAAACGCCTGCCACCCACATGCTAAACCCACCCCCCTGCACGCATGCAAATGGATGTTTCCAGAGAGTCTGTTTGGAATGGCAGTTGGTGGCAGTTGGTCTGGCTCATCTATTTGAATTTTTAACTATGCTGCAGCCCCCCCCCCCCCCCCCCCCCCCTGGAGTCTCCACTGTATATAACGCTTATTATATTTTAATAAACTGAAATATTGCAATTACAGTAATCTAGGATTATCTATTAGCGCAAAATAATTTATTTTAACAATATTGAATATATATTTAACAATATTGAAATTGTTCAATTTAATCTTGTTTGTCTTACGCTTGTGAAAAGGAAGCTATAGCGACTAATCCGTATAACTTGCAGATAATTCATCGATGTTGCTACGTTGACTTGGATCCGTTCTGACCCCATTTGCAGCCCCACAGCTGCAGACTTCGTCCCCTGATGGATCTTCCGGCAACGATAGGGTGAATTCCGGAGAAAGCATCTCTGGTTCCCGTGACTGAAGGCAGAACTTAGATATCAATTAACCTTTTGAGTCTAGGTTGTGTCATTTCTGTCATTATTACACATCATGAATAATTGATCATTTAAACGAAACAAACAATTGTCACACCGCCCTCACCTTCATCTCCGCTTGCTTTATGTTGTGCCGTCTCTGTTTTGTCATTGATTGATCCCACATTTAAATGGGTAGCTCTTTATCTGGCTGGCATGATTTTCTGGTGCCTGGCAAATTAAATTGGTCAGTAGCCAACAGCCTTTTGTATTACCCAATGTCACGCACACGCAAAATTACAAATGTTGTATAATTGATATATAACCGCAGAATCCATTTCTAGATACCCAGGCGACAAAGTAACCATGCACTACAAACAGGGAACAATCCCCCCGGGGAGATGCTTTCAGCAAATAATATTATTTAGACTTGTTCTGCCTTGTTGATCGTCCTGTCACTTGAGACTTTCACCTCATTTGTTATTGGAAGAGACTGGAAATGACCCACAAAGGAGAGAGAGGAAGCGAATATGTACAGCAAGGTCCCCTGACTAGTGTATATATACAGTCCACTATGTTACCACTGAGTGTATATCATATAATACACAGAGGTACAACTGATTGTACATCATATAACCATACACTGAGACAGTGGCGTAACAATAGCCCCGCAGACCCCGCGGTCACGGGGAGGCGCTGTGAAAGTGCGGGCGCCGGGGGTCTGCGGGGCTATTGTAATGCCGCTGTGCTGCGGCCAGGGCCCGCATATTTACCTGTCTGCGCAGCAGTCCCGGCTCCCCTTCTGCCCTGGCTTCTGCTGAAATTAAAATAGACCATCATAAAATGTCTGCCCCCATACAGCAGACAGTTTTCTGAAACTGTCTGCTGTATGGGGGCGGACATTTTGTGATGGTCCGTTTTCATGCCAGCAGAAGCCAGGGCAGGAGGGAAGCCGGGACAAAATCTGCGGGTCCCAGCCGCAGCACAGCGTAAGGTAAGGAATGGGGGCATGTGCAGCCGCGGGGGGTTTGATATCTTTACTGGGGGGTGCTGCCGAAATTTTCGGCGGGGGGGGAGGGATTTTCATAGTTGTGCCATTGCACTGGGATACAACTGAATGTACATCATATAACCATACACAGAAATACATCTGAGTGTACATCATATAACCATATACACAGAGATACATCTGAGTGTACATTATATAACCATACACAGAGATACATCTGAGTGTACATCATACATCCCGACCGCTCCCCTAGGCGAGGGAATTGGACCACCACTGTTGTAACATGCTCGGACGCATTGAGGCGCATTAAGGTACTCTATACAATATGCTTGCAATACACATCTCCACCACTGGGTGGATAATGTTCCACTAATCCAGAAGCGGATTGATGAAAATGGACCATCATAAAATGTCCGCCCCCATACAGCAGACAGTTCTCTGAAACTGTCTGCTGTATGGGGGCGGACATTTTGTTTTGTTTGTATTGATATACAGATGGAGCCGCTCCATTCGCAGAGAATGGGACGCGCTTGCGTGTGAGACGTTTGTGCATCCCAATGCTGCTCATTTTTGGCAAACAGCATCTGTACAGTACAATACAAGCTCTGGCAAATGGACTGTGACAACTGTAATGTTTAGTAGTCAGGTGTGGAGAGTGGAAAAAAAACAGTACTGTAAATCAGTAAAAATTCAGACGCAAACAAGTGAGTCTGGGTCCCCTAGGCAAATACATACTTTATATATACTGTAAACGCAAACCAGCGTGTTGCGGGAATCTTCCCGTAGCTGATACAGCATAACCGTAACTGACGGCAGGGGATCACACTTTACATTGGTTCATGAGCATGGGTCGCTGTCACCATGGGTCGTAGGCTAGCGGATAATTGGGTTGCTCCATGCTAGACACAGGTTCGATTCTTAGAGGGTTTTTTTGGGCAGGAGAGTTTACATAACATTTACAAAACTTATATTAAATATATCTATGCGCACACAGGGAAAACTGTTTCCATAAATAACTTTCCGAGCATCTCAATACACACGATCCACAGCATACTGTAGCACTGAACTCTTTAACGTACTGTACTTACCAACTGCAGTGCTGTATCAGCCCTTCATTTACAGTAGACAGTTATTATTATTTATTATAGAAATGGCCAAGCCGCCAGTACTCACTGGCAGCCTGGCCTTGGCTTGCTGTAAGACACACACCTTTATTTTCAAGTGCGCGCAGCATGGCCTCCCTGTGTTCCTCTCTGAGCTCTATGTGCCTTATCCGCTCACCAGCTCTTCCCCCTCCCATGTCACATGCGCATGTGGCGACGACATCATGAAGTCACCCATGCAGAACAACCAGGGGGAATGGAACCGCAAGTCTCCCCTTGCACTCAACAGGGACCTCGGTCAACGGTGGGATTTGGTTATCATCAGCGGGACTTGGAGTTGGGTGGCGGGAGTTGGAGTTGGGTGGCGGGAGTTGGAGGGCAAGAGTGCTGCGGCCAATGCCCGAAAGTATCTTAATGTCCCCCAAATCCAGCGCCTGGGTTGCGTGAGCCCCTATCCCCTCCCCAGTTGCGGCCAAGCAGACTGATAGGTAATGGTCATCACTTAAAGCACAGACTGAAGTTTTTAAACTCCTTGCAGGAGATTTGTCCAACCTTCCACATGGGACCAGTGGAATATGTCGACCAATCACTATCTATCTTTTTGCAAAAAGTACTAGACAAATCTAGTAGATGTGGTAGGATATATAGAGTGTAAGCTCCATTGTGGCAGGGGCTGATGTGAATGGCCAAATATTCTCTGTACAGCGGCGCGGAATATGTGTGCGCTATATAAATTACTGACAATAAATAAATAACAAATACAGGCTGACGCGCAGAATATAGGGAGTATGAGGTGTGGATTATTCAGTCTATCGTTAAGATAAGGAGCACGGCATCTGTCTACTCTCGCCTTTGTTCAGTAATCCTATCTATTATACTTCTGAGATAATCAACCATGACTTGCTATTATTCAGCGTGTCCTCGCGACCTCGGAATCCTTGGCCTATCTCTCATTGTCGTACCGTTCTGGTCTTACGCTAGCGGTTTCTCTACCTTGCCCCGGTTCTTACCATGATGTATATATAAAATACTATATGAGTATTACAGGACATTCTGTTGTCGATCCCTGCACTAAAATATACAAAAGTTTATAGGAAAGTCTTAAATAAGAAAATAAAAAACGAATAAAAAAATAAAAAGCTGATATCACAGTATCCCGCAATCATGTTTGCAGGTTTACGGAGAAGCAAGAAGAAAAAACGTATTTTTAATCCAGTCGCACTAATACGTTATAGGCTGTGTATATGAATTTTAGTCTACCAATTGTATAAAAGTTAGGTACTTGTGTATTATCCGGGCCCCGATTTAATGTAAATCGCATACGATATCGCATATATTTGCAGCCGATTTGCGGCCGATTCGATCCGCGATGCGATTTAGCAACCGATTTGCGGCCGATTTTCGGCCAATTTCCTGCCGATTTGCATGCTATTCCATCCTTGCACACCCCCAGGTACTTGTTTCCTAGCACGGCGCCCATCGCATACCATGGCGAGGGGACGCGGATTACTTTACATGTATTCGGGCTCGGTGGCTCGCTGCGCTCGCCACACTATCTAAAATCAACTCCGCACAGACGTGGATAGTGGGGGTATGAAAAGGTCGGAGGACGCGTACCGCCGCCCCTCGCGGGCTTGCTGACTCGCCACGCTTCGGGTTGGCATTGATAGTGGGGGTGGCGTTGACAATGGGGGGGCATTTAACATTGTAAGCACCCATCAGGGTGCTTGTACAATTAAAAATCAAATCGCATGCATCGCATGCATCGCATGCCGATATATTGCATGTGATGCGATGTGATGCACTACGATGGAAATCGGGGGTGTGCAAGGTGTGCAATGATGGAATAGCATGCAAATCGGCCGGAAAACACATAAAATCGGCAAAAAATCGGCCGCTAAATCGCATCCGATTTTCTGCCGATTTTCGGCCGATTTCGCGGGAGCCCTGATATTACACAAGTACCAAATGTTATGAAAATCCCAAATAAAAAACGTAAATAAAATCTCATTGAATGTTAAAAATACCAACTCAAATTATACTGTAAGTGATTTTCTTTTTCCTTTTTAAAACATCTATTTGAGATCATTGATATATAACTTATCTATACACCTAATACAATCTGATGAATACTGTAGTTCCCATATAACAGTCCAGGATATTTATTATCATTTTATTTATTGTCCATTATTGCCCATGATTTATATAGCACAAACCTGTATTATAGGCCACCCAGGTCTAACATACAGCACTTGAAAATATTTCATAGATCGGCTTAAATCAATTTTAAAAAATCGATAAATAAATTCTAAAGATTGATAAAATCAATATTGAAAAAAAAATGCTAAAAACATGTAATTTTTGTAATCCAAAATTCAGATTTGAAATCTGAATTGCGAACTGCGCGAAGGTTAGTACCGGACTCGGTTCAGAATGAATCATCTTTGGGAAATTCGAACCGGGTTTTAGTTCGGTTTGGATCCACATAATTCCAGGGGCTTTGGATTTCTGGAGAACCGAACTGCACACATATTATTAGATGACATCATATCTATGGCCTATTCATTTCAATGGGGCTGTTTGCTACATCTATAAACTCCTCCAAAATGAATGTGTCATATAAATAAATGACTGGAAAACCTCAAACTGAGCATTTTATTAATGGAAACTCTAGCTCTAGACTGAATTATCTATAGTAGGGTGATCTCACATTCATTGTTTGCCTGTTGTACTGGGAATTAGTAAAGACCAAAAAATTCCATGCTAATTGGGAAATATAAAGAGGTCACACTTACAATTTTATTTCTGTATTTAATTTATGGAAAATTTACAACGTTTTGACCATTAATTTACTAATTTCAAAGGAAATCCGGCATATAGCACACCATTGAAATGAATAGGCTATTGAAATTAATGGGAAATTCTTTAAGACTGCATTTATACTGTAAGTGGTTTATGCTTGCAAACACAACACCAGTGAATATCCGGCTTACAGTAAGTATTACAGCGCTGGCTGTATTTCTGCTAATGTCATAGCCAGGTAACATTTTTATAAAACACTGCATTGTATGTATGCTATAGTTGGCAAAATGTTCTCCCTGAAAATAAAACAGTATGAATGTATTTTGGTTTGAAGAAGTAGAGGTGTGTATATAATATCACTAATGGTTTTTTTTGGACCCTATGGCGAAAATATTTTTGGACTGATATTTTTCATTCCCTTTTTAGAAACATTTAGAATGTTTTTAAATTCATGGGTTATAGAGCCTGCAGGGCACTGACAACATAACTAAACTTCATGGTCCACTGTACACTGGCCATAAAGACATTGAATCATACACAGGACAACATTCAGAGAGTGGAAGATATATATACAGTATAGATCGATAGACAGATATTTATTTAATATCAGTTTATTATATTTCCCATATTCCACAGCGCTTTACAGAAAATAATTGAACACTCACATCAGTCCCTGCCATAGTGGAGCTTACAATCTATATTGCCTACCACATGTACACGCACAGACATTCTAGGGTTAATTTTGTTGGGAGCCAATAGCCTACTATATATAGCCTAGTATATTTTTGGATTGTGGAAGGAAACCGGAGTGCCCGGAGGAAACCCACACAAGCCCGGGGAGAATATACAAACTCCGCACAGTTAGGGCCATGGTGGGAATAGAACCCATGACCTCAGCGCTGTGAGGCAGTAATGCTAACCATTAGCACATCCCCATGTGTCGGTCCGTGTATCGCCACCCCCCGCCTGCTCTCCCCATCTAGGGGGATCTGGTGAGCACTCAGCAAGGCTGAGGGCGGCTACATCTGTAGTTAGACTCAATGTTATTAGTGTTGGAAATGAAACCATCACATTCTGGATGAAAAGAGCAGAGAATATGTAGAATATTTTTATTTTTCCCACATTTTTATTTTGGATATTTATATTTGCTTTCACATTTTGATTTGCAGCATTTAAAAGTTTTAACTGCAAATAACGCCTTTTACACTGTAAACTAGACATTTTTTTAAATAATTATGATGATTAACATATTCTTTGACTTTATAGAATGATCTCACCCCCTAGCCCTGAGCCCTTGATGTTGACACTACACGCCCTCCCCTAGTTACTGCCCTGATGCTTACTTATTTCTCAGTAAGGAAATGTTTAACAGGGTTGCACCATCTGATGGGAACTTTGGGCCATCTCTTAGTGAATGTGGGTAGACAGGGACAAAGGAAGGGGTGTGCGTGCGGTGTTGTCAGGGCCAGACTGGCCCACAGGGGTACATGGGGGAACCTTCGGTGAGCCTCATTGCCTGGGGGACCCCAACTCCTCCTCTCGGGATCGGGATTGTAGACTGTGCACTTGAATTATAAATTATAAATATATTATAAATTATACAAAGCACATGTGATACCATCACGTGTCAAAGGACCGCGCGCCGATGTATCACATGCGATCCTGCTCAAGGGGGACTGGATGGCCATACAATGCTGCAGTGTCATTTGGGCAACTTCTCCACTTTATCAACTCTTGAAATATCTTCCCCTCCTAGTATGGTAATAATATATTGTAGCAGATTATTCCATTTGTCTATGGATGACATTTAAATTAAAACAGAGGTAACACGGAGTCACCCCTTAAAGTAACAATAAATAAGTCATCAATCTAAACATTTGTTCAATTGGGTTGCAATTTAATTTCGGCAAACTAACCTGTCTAAAGTTGAAACAGTTCAAGTTCACAAACACTTAGATCCTAACAATGATAAAATAGACTACTTGCTAAGTGTGCTCCATTTAATGCCGTAAATTGTACAATCAGAATGACCTTTTCCATTTAACGTCCCACTCGGGGTAGAGGATCAAATCGTAAAACAAAGGTGATAGGCTCAAAGGGTAAGTCCAAGACTTAATAGACCCAAACTGCCCGTTCAGTTGATTATTTGTTAAATAGAAATCCCCACCTAACTTTCTTGGGTTAGATACATTTCTAACTAAAGTCAACAAAAGTTAGACATTCATTTTTATTCATACAACTCATCACTTTGTAATTATTATAGATTAGCTGTTATATTGTAGGGTTCCTATACAGTTCATGTCTCCGCTTAAGGAATCCGTGCAAATGTGTTCATACATGTTATTGGACCATGGCCATAGTTATTAGTTTTTTGTATTATTATTATTATTATTAATAATATAACATTTTTATGTCCCTCTAAAAAAAACAATTTATTACAAATTTGGGGTTGGGGTTCTCCTTTCCCATAACTTTAAGAAAATGTTCAAAGATTTTTTTATGTGAATTAAAAAAAATTTGTCTACTCGAGAATGCAGACCCAGTCTGACCCATAGGTTCTAAGGGGCAATCCCAGGTGGACCACAGCCGTTCCTGCAGTGTTTGCTAAACTGTGTTCCCTGGTGGGCCTTTCAGGCATCAGACCGACACTGGTAGAATGTGGTGCATCTGCCGACATAAATTTCCCACGATTGTTAATTTTATAATTGTTCAGAATCACCAGTACCATTCCTGTAAAGTGACAGCTGTATCATTTAAATTATATTAAATTAAATTTTTGGGACAGATCAAGGATGCTATTGCTGTGTCCTAACACTGGCTTAAGTAGCTGAAGGGTGCATAGATCTAATCTAACATAAATTACTAGTTTTGGAACTGAAACGGTTATGCCCCTTCCAGACCGCACTTTTTACCCGTTATTTTGCCTTTTTTTACTGTTTTAAAACGGTAAATTGTGCAGTCTGAAAGGTGCTGAGTGAATTTACCGGTTCAAATAGAACCGGTATTTCTAAACGGTAATAAAGCAGGGTCCGTTTTTTTTTCATTCACTGTTTTCTATGGGTTAAAACGGGTTCAGTGTTGTGAAGGAACAAAAACTGCACTGAAATACCGTTTAAAGACATGCGGTGTGAAAGTGGTTTTAGTGGCAGACCCGTTTTTAGACACGTTTTAAAATACCTGGTCAAAGCCAGTTTTGCGGTCTGAAAGCAGCATTTTCTACTCGTCATTTCTGGTTAATCGGTTTCATACAGTAGGTATTGTTTGGTGCAAGGAGCGCTCCTCTCACTGGGCCCGTGTGTCTTTTGCCGGAGGTCAGCTTTACGGCTGTGATGTTAGGTGCCGCGGCTTTCTCCGTTTGCGGCGGGATTCAACGGGGATTAGCTGTGCCGGCGTCCCGGCGTGAAGGTTCAGGATTGGAAAAAACTTCTGGACCACAGTACGGCATCCGCATGATATGGGAGTCCACCGTGTCATGCTGTCCTCTCACAGGGGAGTTCAATAAGGTTCTGCACCTCTTCTGCTTTTGGGGGGTAGGATCACGACAGCCACAAGGTCAACATTGAAAAGGTCAACAAAGGTCGATATTAGTTTTTAATGTTGTTTTGGTTGACAAAGATCGACATGAGTTTTTCATGGTTTTTGTTGGTATCTATGGTGACATAGGTTGGCATGGACATCGTATAAGTGTATTGTGCCCCTTCGCATGGCTTGTTGTGCTCACCATGCTTCGGGCACCATTATAATTTAACTCTATGCCCGTGTGGATGGTAAAGTATGAACAAGTCGGTTCAAGCCATGAGCAACCCCACAAAAGTGCTTAGGATGTAGAATATGTTGTTACTGTTCTTCCACCACTGAAGGGTTTGGAAAGGGGTGGGGGGTGTGAAGAGTAAATGTTATTGGTCATGGAGGAGGTGGCATCTCAGACCGCCACCTCCTAGGAGGCCCTGATTCCCCCTTCTTATGCAGGTGCTGTGCATGTGCACTGCCGCCACTGATTGCATGCATCGTATTTCGGAGCTTGATGTATGTGCAAAGTTCAACCAGTCCTCTATAAATGGCTTTTTCATGTTTTGCCCGCAAAATGACCCTTGATGCATTCCACCACCAGACAGTGTTTTACTACACATTCCCTGCACCCACCTAGCCTCCACAGAGTCCATTTGTCTGCTCTATTGATAGCAGAACTGAAACAAGACAGCCTAGAGGCTCGGCAATCTACTGCTCTGGTCTTAGCGGGCCTATTTGCTGTTTCTGCAGGTTCAGGGTGCAATTAAAAATGTTGTAATAAAAATGTAAAAATGTAAAGCAGCAGATACTGTACACCAATGCTCACCGATTAAGGGTCTCTTTAACAAGCTCCAAATTTCTTAATCTAGCTTTCCTCAGTTAGTAGCTACCATCATCTGACTACGGCGGTTCCACGTTCTTCCCTGTAGGGAGATCCAGCCGGAGTGGGATCTCTGATCCCTCCTCCCAGTGACTGGAGCTCTTTTGCTTTGTAATCGTGCAGCCTGCTGACCAAGCACTAAAGTAAAGTGATCGCATTATTTCAGTCACGCTGTTACCGGAGACTATGCCCCAAGGACCGTCCCATGATAAATAGCACAGGCGAATACATTGCCGGTCTACTACAAGTGCCATCTGTGCACAGAGCACAGAACAGAGCTGCATTATACCCTGTTGGTCCCTTACTGTTTTGAAAACCTTTAAATAACTCTCAGTGCTTTCCTTAAGTAACTGTAATGCATACTTTCTGCGAGCCGTCTGGTCTGCTTAAACAGTAACATAACCAGAAATCATTAATAATAAAATAAGCAAGTGCATATATGTAATTATTAAATAGATGCATGCAATTAAACAGTCATTTTCCATACATACTGCACGGGGACTGCCGGTAAACAGTCCTGTAGAGCCATCTACCACTCTTTATATCGATCGTTGTTTTGCTCCCCATTAATACATCAGTAGGTAAGTATGGTCCCATAACCAGTTCATGTGTATTCCACACTGTAGTATTGTATTATAATTACAGTCTATACCTAATCAATGAGCTTAGAATACCGTATAAATCATAACTTGGAACGTCCACGTTTACTGTAGTTGGACGATGGTGATGGTATGGCTCCCGAGTGACTGAATATCGTGTATTTCAGAGATATGAAAGTAAATTCTGAATTATTAAAATTATAGTAAATAAAATCCTAGGTAATTTGATTTTCATTTGTATCATGTATTTTTTATTTATATAACACCACCAGACTGGCAGAGGGTAAAAGGTATAGAAAAGTACACAAACCGGATACAATGTGATACATTTAAGCCCCGTACATTGTGGACAATATTGCCTAGAGTTATCGCCTGTCGCCACAGTCCTACACGTCATTACTGACCCCTCCCTCGTTCAAGCATGTCCAGATGAGGGAGTTCATCATTAATGACGGCCATGCTACAGTCAAACTCTGGAGTAAAAAGTCTATGGCAGGTGAGGCTTTAAACAATTCATTGTTATCAAAGGCTTTAAACAAATAGGAATAATTGGGGATATACACAGGGCCGGCGCCACCACTGGGCAGCTTTAGGCATTTGCCATGGGCACCGGCCACTGGAGGGTGGTACTGAGCCACCAGGTGCCATAGAAATCTGCAGAAGCTGCCAAGGACGGAACTCATCCCAGCAGGGTGCAGGCTCAGGGAGCGGGGAGCAGGTGAGTGAGTGATACGAAATCCCCGTGTGGCACCCCCGGTAATCCCCATGCAGCACCCCCTGGCAATCCCCGTGTGGCACCCCCCGGCAATCCCCTTGTGGCACCCCCCAACACCCCCCCTCCCAGAGCGCGTGTAATTACCGCGGCTAGTGCCGCGGATTTGCCTGGGGCGCTCACAGCACACTACACACACACACATACATACATATATATATATATATATATATACTGTATATATAGATATATATCTATATATATCTCTTATATATTTGGCTACATCTGTCACTCAAAGTGTGTCTGAAGCTGTAACGCTGGGTGGAGCCTCTGACTCACATGACTGACTCACATGACAGAGAACCAGCCCAGTGAGCCCACAGACAGTGCCAGACACCCTCTGCCTCTCCATGTTACACAGCAAAGACACAGCTACTCACCAGACACACCAGGTGAGCGCCCCACACCTCCATACCTCCCAACATGACCCTCTCCAGGAGGGACAGAATGCTCTGTTTGTGGACTTCCATCTTAATTTATGATTGTCATCACCTGTCATTTTAAACAGGGTAATTGATAAGAAAGGTGTTTTAAGCACAGGTGATGGTAATCCATAAATTAAGAAGAAAGTCCAGAAACAGAGCAATGTGTCCCTCCTCCATCCCCCCCCCCCCCATTCACGGCAACCCCACGATTAAATGGCACATGCAAAACACTGACATGGCTATGGTCGACAATGAAAAAGGTTGACAAGATTTATTTTTCACTTTTTCAATGTTTTCATATTCATTCTCATGTGTCGACATGGACACCAATGAAGTGCCACACTTATGTCAACATTTACATGTGTTGACCTTTCTGTGTTGATTTTTTCTTGTGGCGATTCGCGGCACCAACCCCCCCCCGCGCGACCCCCCTCCCGCGATTTGCAGCACACCCCCCGCAATTCGCGGCACCCCCGGTGACTCCCGTGATTCGCGGCCCCACCCCGTGACACCCCCCCTCCTGCGATTCGCGGCACCCCGCGACCCCCCCTCCCACGATTCGCGCCAACCCCCCGGGCCCCCCCTCCCGCGGTTCACGGTGCCCCCACGACCCCCCCTACCGCGATTCCTCACCCCTGACACCCCCTCCTGTCATTGCGGCAACCCCCCGCCCCCGCGAACCACCCTCCCGCTATTCACTGCGACCCCCCGCGCCTCCCACGATTCGCGGCACCCACCCCCCCCCCAATTCACGGCATCCACCCACGACCCCTCCTCCCATGATTTGCGGACACCCCTCACCTCCTCCCTCCCACCCCCGTGCGCGATTCACGGCAACCCCAGGATTAAATGGCACATGCAAAACACTGGCACGGCTATGGTCGACAATGAAAAAGGTTGACATGAGTTTTTGAAGATTTCTTTTTCTTTTTTTGAATGTTTTCATATTCATTCTCATGTGTCGACATGGACACCAATGAAGTGCCACACTTATGTCAACATTTACATGTGTTGAACTTTCTGTGTTGATTTTTTCTTGTAGCAATTTTTTTCCAGTGACAACTATGAACTATGTGCACGTCAACCTACACATCATCAACCAATTCTTTGTATAATATATAACACCTGTTCTGTTTTACTGTAGGTGTTTTAAGTCAGATCATTTATTACTAATATTACTGTTTATGTAAATGCATTCTGAATGACAGCAACATCCTACCATCCTTCTACAAGAATATATAACCAACTAGGTAATTCATCGCGCCCTGTGCCCCCCCCCTCCCTCCCGCAATTCAAGGACCCCCGCGCACCCCCCTCCCGCGATTCGCAACCCCCCCTTGCGCAATTCACGCCCCCTCCCACGCTTTGCAGACCCGCGCCCTCTCCCGCGATTCACCGACACCTGCGCCCCCTCCCTCCCTTGATTCACAGCACCCCCCGCGCCCCTGCCACAATTCACGGCACCCCTAAGCCCCTCTTTAGTCCCCCGTATACTCACACACCCCTATCACTACCCAGCTTCCTGCTCTCCTGAACCGTAACTTCCACCACTGGGGAGTCGCTGACGCTGTTTTGCCCACATGCCCCTATCATGCCTTATAGCCCAGCCTCCTGCTCTCATGCACCCGAACTCCCACCCAGTAGGAGGAGACACTGACTGAGGGCCACCATCCTGTTCTACTGTACTGCCATGCTGGACCCTCACCCACTGGCAGAAGCTGCACAGTATCTCTCACCCTCCTCTTTAGTCCCCCTTATGCCCACACACCCCTATCACTACCCAGCCTCCTGTTTTCCTGTGTCGTGACCTCCGCTAGTGGGGAGCCGCTGACTCAGAAACACCCTACTATACTATTGCACACACACACCTAAACAACACGCACACACAGCCCCCCCCCCCACACCCACAAATGTCACTGTACCCTCCACACTATCAATGTACATCTTTCTCTGTAACCGCTTTTTAATTAAACAAAACAATACACACCCCCTTCCACATCATATGCTCTCTATTTAACACATTTCACCTATAACTCAAGCTGCAATACAGGCCATCTTTCATACAATTCTAACCATCTTGCTCATATACAAATGTTCACAAATTAAGGGGGCGCAGCCCCTTACGCCGGTGTGAAGAGCGCCCGTAGGGCGCGATGAATCACCTAGTATACATATATATACATAGATATATATATAGAGATATATATAGCACCTCACACACTTACACATTGGACAGATTCACACAACACATCACATACTGCTCAGCGACCATATTGCCAGTGATATGTCCTGAAATCGCCCCATGTGTACACAGCTTAATGCACCACATGCAGTACAACACACACCCACAAACATTACAAAACACACACCCAAAAACAGTTCAACACACACAAACACACACTTAAACATTGCACAGATACACACAGCACATTTTACACACATATACAGATGGAGCCGGCTCCCGCCAGATCTCTCCCAGGGACTGGGAAGCACGTGCGGCTTACGCGCACACGCGTCCCAGTATCACAGCGGTTGGGCAGCGTCTCCCTGCCCGTCTCCGCTTCAGGGAGATGCTGCCCAGTTCGGGGGGGGGGGGTCGGGGCGGCGAGGGGGACCACCGGTGATGGCGGGGGAGGCGGCGGGGACCCGTGGCAGGCACCTTTGCCACTGGGCGCGCGAGCATCTCATGCGCGCGTCCCTGGCTGTAGCCGGCCGCTGGTGGGGACTGGTGATAGAATCGCCAGCCCCTGCAAAGATGTAGTCGGCTACATCTGTATATATATAGCACATCTCACACACTTATACATTGGACAACTACACAACACACACACATAACACACCACTCACAGTACAAAACACACCCCCACATACATTAGAATACACACCCCAAAACATTAGAACACACACACTTAAGCATTGGACAGATACACACAACACATACACACACATACTGTACATAACACACCACACACACCCACATACACTACAACACACACAAAAACAGTACAACACACACAGAACAGACAAAAAATAAATGCATCATAGGTGCTAAATCTCAGGAGAGGATGTGAGCTTCATCAACACGCCCTTATTCAGATCTGATTGCAGTACAAATTTGTTCTCAAAATGGTCAAAACCATGTACACTGCAGGTGGGGCAGATGTAACATGTGCAGAGAGAGTTACATTTGGGTGGGGTGTGTTGAAACTGAAATCTAAATTGCAGTGTAAAAACAATGCAGCCAGTATTTACCCTGCACAGAAAACAAAATAAATCACACAAATCTAACTTTCTCCATACATTTTACATCTGCCCCACCTGCAGTGCACATGGTTTTGCCCATTTTGAGAACAAATTTGTACTGCGATCAGATCTGAATAAGGGCCAAGCTATCAAGTCAGGAGTGGTGTGTTTTAAACAACACCACACCTGGGGCAAAATGTAATAGGGTGCGTTGTTTTTTTTTCGCAAAAACTGCAGTTTTCGGGCATTTCCCGAAAATCGCATATTATATAGGGTGCGATTCGTGGCAAAAAATCACACTTTTTGCCGCGAAATCGCACATTTTGAAGTGGCGATTTTTAGTCACACTTCAATTCACATCCAGATGTTTTCCCATTGGAAAGCATCTAATTCGCACATGTAATAGGGTGCGATTTTTGGTAAAGGTTACCAAAAATCGCAAAAAAATTAGACCAGGTTCTGGCTGGCGAATTTGACTGAACCATGCACAGATCATTGTGATCTGTGCATGGTTCTGTCCAAAAAAAGGGTTAAAAAAACTGACAAAAAAAACTGACAAAAAAAACTGGGTGGGGTCCCCCCTCCTGAGCATAACCAGCCCCGGGCTGAAAGAGCCGGTCCTGGTTTCATAAAATCACAGGAACAAACAAGTTGGGGTTCCGTAGATTTTATAAAACCAGCACCAGGCTCAAGGGCCGGTCCTGGTTCCCAAAATACGGGGGACAAAATGACTAGGTCATAGGACAAAATGACTGGTCAGCATGGGCAGGGGTCCTGGGGGAGTGGGGACCCCCCCAAAGAAGGGGTCCCCCCCCTCCAGAACTTACCTGCCCATGCTGAAGCCCGGGGCTGTCCTCAATGCCCCTGGGCGGTGGTCATCGAGCTGATAAACGGTGTAAAAAAATAGATGAAAAACTATTATCTTATACCGTAGAACTATGAGTCCCAGCAAGCCGCCCCCCGTATGATGGGACTTGGAGAACCACAAGTCCCAGCATGTGGGGCATTAAAGGGCCCGCTGGCACTTGTAGTTCCACAGTAAAAGAAATAGTTAAATAAACACACTGACACCCATTTAAAATAAAACTTTAATACATACAAAGCCCACACATACTGATACTTACCTATCTTGAGCCCGTCGGTAGGTCCCTGGGTCCGGTCCGCTGGCTTGGTTCCGGCGCTGGTCCGGGTCCGGGGCTCCAGGGCTGAAGAGTCCGGGGTCCTGGATCCGAAGAAATCTATGGGGGACATGTGGAAGGAAATCCTACTCACCCAGGTCCTCTGGCGAACATCCCGACATCTTCTCCATCTTCTCCGTCTCAGCCGTCTTCGCCACTGGTACACGATTAGAATGAGAGGCGCAGAGATGTTTCATATTCCGTGCCTCTCATCCACATGATTCTATTGGCCACCTAGCGGCCAATCAGGAGCCGCGAAAGTCGCCTTGCGATTTTTTAATGTGC
Source organism: Crinia signifera (assembly GCF_055691185.1). NCBI lineage: Eukaryota > Metazoa > Chordata > Amphibia > Anura > Myobatrachidae > Crinia > Crinia signifera. The sequence continues at coordinate 463,868,067 of NC_139217.1, forward strand.
GATTTGGTGCAATTTTTTTCTTACGAAAAAAATCGCACCCTATTACATTTCGTCCCTGATTTAATTGCTGTCATTGAGTATCAATGTAAACACATTCTAAAGGTGCAAACACACTGTACAATTTTTTTTACCAACTTTTTGGATAATTTCGGCCATTATAAACGAAATTGGTCAAAATATCTTTTAGTGCGTTTGTGACGAAAGACGAATGATGATGCGCATACCCGCCAGTTGTTCATCAAGGTTATTCGTCAACTGTGCATGCAGCTCAATTTGGATATCTTTCAAAAAGAGCCTATAAACTGTAGCTAGATCTTTCGTCTTTCATCAATATCTTTCATCAACATCTTTCGTCCAGGACACTGGGTTCAAGGGAAATATCTTCCAACGAAATTGGTCACAAATATTGTACAGTGTATGCACCTTTACATTATGGTGCTACAAATTACAATCTTGGGCCTTTGGCACAGCATAAGACGAAATTTTACAATTCTGGAAATGAAAAAAACACCCAAGGTTTTCCCGGGCAACGCCGGGCAGGTCAGCTAGTATATAAATATTGCCTCTGGGATATATATATATTGGGGTCATTTAACGCCCTGGTAACAAGCAAAAAAACACTGGCAATGAATAAAAAAATCCATGGCAATGAGCATGAAACCCCTAGCAATGAGTATGTAAACCATGGCAACGAGCATGAAACCCCTGTCATTGAGCATGAGACACCTGGCAACAAGTATGTAACTCCTGTCAATGAGCATTTAGGTAAAAAAAAGTATAATAAATGTATGGGGGAGGCGCCAATTTTTTTTTGACAGGGGGGGTGCAAAATATATTGTAATGCCACTGCTAGTGCTCCTTACTATGTGAAGCACCACCAGAGGTGTAGCAAGGGCGGAGCACACACTCCGAGCACTGGAAGATAGCAAGGCGCAGGAGCTGTGCCGGCACCACCAGCATGCCCGCTCCACTGCCCGCTACCCCGCCCCACTGTGTCCGGGAGACGTGTTGCTATGTAAAATTCATATCTTCCGCTGGACCGCGTTAGCCAATAGGCGCTTGCGGTCGAGCAGCCAATCAACTGGGGGGGGGGGGCGTTGCCGAGCTCAAGCATTCTGCATGTGACAGCTGGGGTGTTGGGGAGGAGGTGAGCGGCTGGCTGGCTGGCTGGCTAAGTAAGGTGTACTCCCTCCCTCCCTCCCTCCCTGCTGCACACAACTGCACCCACCCTCCCTCCCTCCTGCACACTACTGCTCCCACCCTCCCTCCCTGCTGCACACTACTGCTCCCACCCTCCCGCACACAACTGCTTCCACCCTCCCTCCCTCCTGCACACTACTGCTCCCACCCTCCAGCACACTACTGCTCCCACCCTCCCTCCCTCCTGCACACTACTGCTCCCACCCTCCAGCACACTACTGCTCCCACCCTCCCTCCCTGCTGCACACTACTGCTCCCACCCTCCCGCACACTACTGCTCCCACCCTCCCTCCCTCCTGCACACTACTGCTCCCACCCTCCAGCACACTACTGCTCCCACCCTCCCTCCCTGCTGCACACTACTGCTCCCACCCTCCCGCACACTACTGCTCCCACCCTCCCTCCCTCCTGCACACTACTGCTCCCACCCTCCTGCACTCTACTGCTCCCACCCTCCCTCCCTGCTGCACACTACTACTCCCATCCTCCCTCCCTGCTGCACACTACTGCTCCCTCCCTCCCTGGTGCACACTACTGGCAGTGCATTGAATTGAAAATAGCAGTGGGGAGACGGGAGCTGGCTCCTTGGCATCGAGCATGAAGCCCCTTGGCATCGTGCATGAAGCCCCTGTCATTGAGCATTTAGGTAAGTGGCACTTATGTGTCAAATGTGTAGTGGGCATTATGGTTTGTTATATAGTATGTAATGGGCATTACTGTGTGTGTGGTATAATGTTGGTCCGTGCCCGCTTTTCACTGCGCAGGAGTCTTACCTACTACAAATTGGGGGGGCGCGAAACATGCCCTTGGTCCGGGCACCGTGGCACCTAGCTACACCACTGAGCACCACTCCTGTTGTATCACTTTCATTGCCCTCTTAGAAAAAACGAATAGTTCCAGAGAAACCAGGTCCGATGGTCCGATAACAGCCGTGTAATTGTTCGCTGACCTATGACATCCGAATCTAAGGAACGCAATGAATAATTTCTGGATATTCTTGTCATATGGTATATTGTGTCACAGTATCTGTAACAGTCTCCTTTCCATCATAATTTCTATTAAATATTAATTATGTCTCTATTCTTTAAGTCTCCTTGCTTTCCATGCATCGCGGGCTCAATATCCCGTTACCGCTCACCTTTCCAAGGCTCCTTCGTCTCTGCCGTACCTTATTGGGATTTTTAAATATTTGGCTTGTACTGAAAGCAACCGTACTGACTACAAACTGAAAGGTCTGGACCCTGAAACCCTGCTACAGAACAGGTCTGGTGTGACCGGCATGCATTTCACCAGCACCAGCAGACATGTGCTGGAGAGGAGAAAGGTTGTAGCAGCACCATTCTCAGTGCGTAATACAGCTGGGATGTAGGGAAGCGGAGGAGGTGTGCGTGTACTACCAGGGGCAGCTGCTGTTTGATGAGATGGGCAGTTACAAGCAGTGGGGGCTGCAGCACAGTAGGGGAGCCACACCCACTGCCAGTGAGTCAGTTGGGAGTGGAAGTTTGTGGAAGAGGACTGCGCTGAAGCCCCCCCCCCTCTGGAGCGTACCTGGGTAACAAGTGAGAAGAGATGCAGGTATATTCGGTGGGTCCGGCCAGCGTTTCTACGGGCACGACCACCTTTTTTGGTCACACCCATGAAAACGACCAGTGCCCACCTTGAAAACGCCCCCTGCCTGTCAATCAGGCAGCGAGCTGCGGGGGTTTGCACAGACGCATTATCACGCAGACCCCCCGCATCGGGGGCAGGGGACAAATTTGTTCAGAATGGGCCCCTAGATACTGTAAATATCTTCCTTCGTTGTATTGTAGCCGCGGCCTTTTCAGCGGCTTCTGGTCTTTTCTGTATCACACATTTAATAGAGTAATCATGAAATGAAATAAGCTTAGCGACTGTGAATCCCTTATTGTTCCTGCACTGGAAGGAACGCAGCGATATCAGCAAACAGATGACCCGCTGGTTAATGCTGTTTATTATGCTAACTTCAGATGTAACATACATTATTTTGCATTTGTCTACACAACGCTCGTCATTTTATTACCAGGACACAGAAATACATCAGCTTTCATGCAACATTAGGCCAGTATTCCGTGTGCTACATTTCTGCATGTTGATGGTTTAGTTAATTATATCCATTTAACCCCAATGACTTTGATAATAGAGTTTCACATTAACAGAAAGCCATCTGATTCCAACACGCAGTGGCAATGTAATACACGGATATGGCAACGGTGGGCTCACTTCGTTTGCGAGATCTCTTGTTTCCTTTACCATACAGACTTCCAGCAAAAGCCTTACCACGGACGTCATGTTGTCAGGGATAATCGCACAGGAATCGGTCGCGACGTTACGCTGGGGTATTAAGTTTGAGGATCCAAAACTTCTCCTATGTTGTGATTTTTAACTTAAACTTTGTTTCCGTTTTTTTCCGGTTCTAGGTGGCGCTCTAACTGGAGGAATCTGCATACGTTCGGGAAACCTGCAATTTTATACGCCTCTCATCTTCTCTTCTTCCTCCTCCTTATACATCCAGAAATAGGTATCTTTGGGGCTCAAAAAAAATGTGAAAATCTCAGCAGCACCCCCCTTCCTTAAAATAAAGCCAGCCATCCACCTCCAACCCCCAACCCTGCCTTACCCTGCTGCTTACCGCCGCTGCTAGGTTACTTGTCTGCGGTCCCGGCGCTCCTCCTGGCTGGTTCCTGCTAATGACACTCACAAAATGGCTGCCCCTAACAGAAGACCGTTTTTGAGGATGCAAGAGGCCGCCGCCACCCCCTGTAGCATCCTCAAAAAGTGTCTGCTGTAAGGGGGCGGAAATTTTGTGGGGGCTATTTTTCATTAACAGGAGCCTTCCAGGAGGAGCACCGGGACCGCAGACAAGTAGATCTGCGGATCCCAGCAGCGGCGGGCAGAGGGGGAAGGTTGGTCCTGGGCCCCAGCAGCAGTGTAGCGCATCAATAGCCCCGCAGACCCTCGGCGCCCACACTTACTTAGCACCTCCCCGCGACCAAGAGGTCTGTGGGGCTATTGTTATGCCACTGACCTTCACCCTACTCATGTCCCCAGTTGCTATGACCCTCATCTCCCTCTTCTCCTCCTGATGTTCCCAGGTGCTGTGTCCCTCCTCTCTCTCTTTGCCCCTGCTGATGTCCCCCCCCCCGCCCCCCCTTCCCTCATGACCCCATTCCTGTGTCCCTCCTTACCCTCTCCACCTCCTCATGATCCCAGGTCCAGTGTAACCCCACTCCCCCCCTCCTCATGTTCCCAATTGCTGTGTCCCTCCTCTCCTCTCTCCGCATGTACCCATGTGCTGTGCCCCTCCTCTCTCTCTCCATCCTCCTGATGTCCCCATGTGCTGTGTCCCTCCGCTCCCTCTCCTCTCCTCATATACCTAGGTCCTGTGTCCCTTCTCTCCCGCTCCCCCTCCTCATGTCCCCAGGTGCTGTGTTCCTCCTCTCCTCCCCCTCCTCATGTCCCCAGGAGCTGTGTCCCTCTTCTCCCTCTCTCCCCTCCTCATGTCCCCAGGTGCTGTGTCCCTCCTTTCCCTATTCCCCTCCTGATGGCCCCAGGTCCTGTGTCCCTCCTCTCCTTCTCCCCCTCTTCATGTCCCCAGGTGCTGTGTCCCTCCTCTCCTCCCCCTCTTTATGTCCCCAGGAGCTGTGTCCCTCTTCTCCCTCTCCCCCTCCCCATGTTGCCAGGTCCTGTGTCCCTCCTCTCCCTATCCCCCTCCTGATGGCCCCAGGTCCTGTGTCCCTCCTCTCCCTCTCCCCCTCCTCATGTCCCCAGGAGCTGTGTCCCTCCTCTCCCTCTCCCCCTCCTCATGTCCCCAGGTGCTGTGTCCCACCTCTCCCTCTCCCCCTCCTCATGTCCCCAGGTGCTGTGTTCCTCATTTCCTTCTCCCCTCCCTCATGTCCAGGATGCTGTGTTCCTCATCTCCCCCCCCCCATCTCATATCCCAGGTGCTGTGTCCCTCCCCCCCTCATGTCCGCAGGTGCTGTGTCCCTCCTCTCCCTATCCACCTCTTCATGCCCTCATTCCTGTGTCCCCCCCCCATATTCCTATGTCCTGTGCCCCCCCCCCCTTACATGTCTTTTGTCCCTCATTCCTTCTGCCCCTCTCTACCCCCCTCAAATGCAAAGGTCCTATGTCACTCCCAATGTTCTGTGTCACACCCCTGCCTCTCTCCTCCTTCATGTTCTTTGTCACCCCTTCACGTCCTCAGGTCCTGTGTCACCCCCTCCCGTCCCCAGGTCCTGTGTCACCTCCTCAAGTCCCCAGATCCTGTGTCACCCCCTCACGTCCCCAGGTCCTGTGTCACCCCCTCACGTCCCCAGGTTCTGTGTCACCCTCTCATATCCCCATGTTCTGTGTCCCTTTTTTCCCCTCACCATCTCCATGTTGCACCTACCCCCCACATTTACCTAAGTCTTGTGTTACAGCTTAACTGGGCTCCTTCATCCCCACAAGGGGGCAACATTTCCCCTAGGGTGCTGGGGAACCTTGCATCGGCCCTGTTCCGCCCTTCCCCTGGTGCAGACGCAAGGACTGAATGTGTATATAAAAAATAAGAAAAATCAGTCGCAACCAAAAAAGAAACTCTATATGAAGGGAAGGAAAAGTACACTAAATGAATTAGCTCTTATAGGCTGTGCTGCTCCCAGAAGTGACTGGAATTCAATATAAAATTATGCAATTAATTAAGAGAGCGCACTGAGGGGAAAAAGGCGTACGCGGCCACTAAAACACAGAGGCTCGCAGCTACATCTAGCGGGCTCCCTGCATTAGCCGCGAGCCCCACTGTTTGGGGGAATCCTTGCCTTCGTCTGACAGCAAGGATTTCCCTGACTTGTTGAATAGGGCGAGCATCCGGCGCTGGGGTTAAACAGCGAGGATCACTTGTTTTCGGCAACCCCACCATTTAACCCCCTCGCCGGCCGCATTGAATACACCACGTAGTAGCTAAAAGCTCTGGGGCAGATTTATTAAGCTTGGAGAAGAGATAAACTGGAGATAAAGCGGAGAAAAGGTAAAAGGAGATAAAGCACCAGCCAATCAACTCCCAACTGTCTTTTTCAAACACAGCTGATTGGCTGGTGCTTTATCTCCTTTTACCTTTTCTCTACTTTATCTCCAGTTTATCTCTTCTCCAAGCTTAATAAATCTGCCCTCATCCCAAATCTACTAACATCATAAAGCAATTCACCACTGGATCCCATCAAACCACCCCACATATATCCCGTTATACTATATTGTAAACCACTTATTTCTTCTTTACAATTGTAAGGTAAAAAAACACCACTAGTTATTCCTTTGTATCAAAAACAGTGTGTAACAATAGACCATTCCTTATCACGGTGCACAAAAGTCATATAAATATAATCCTTGTCTATTGTTAACAATTATTATCCTAGTAAAGTAATTGAAATCTAAGGACAACGGCTATAACAGAATATCATCACTAATTATAGTAATTACATTCTTAATGAGTGTTAATTAATAGGTATTATAATTAGTCCAAAAACATTTGAGGGGAAAAAAGAGAGTGAATATTCATGTCCGTTTACAATAATAGTAATCTATTGAACCAAGGACATTCTAAGGGGGGGAAAGGTAAATAGAGATTTGTATCTCGAAGTCAATATTCACATACAACGAATATTACCAAAATAGAACAAAGAGGAAGCCAACAACTCATGGCATGCTAAAGAGTCAATTATCCATCTTATACTAAATATTGTTCAGTTTGATATTGTCATTGAGACCAGAAGGAAATAGTGTTCCCAACGAGAATATCCAAAACGCCTCTCGGGCACAGAGCCATGCAAGGACAGCAATCAGTCACCGCCTAGGAACATCCAATACATTTCTCAGATAGAGCGTCTCAATCTCTACTGTGACTCTGCAGTCATCTACTTAGACGCATGCACAGATATATATACCAACCATTTGCATGATTATTAGCATTGTATGTGACTCAGTCCCATAATGTAAAGGTGCCCATACACTAGTAAGATTTATCTTCAGATCTGGCTGGTTGGAAGAAAAACATGGTTATGGATGAGTGACAGTTTGTCAGTTTTCCAGCATTTCCAAGCAAATGGTCAACTGTCATTTGCTCTCATCCATAACCATGTTTTTGTTCCAACCAGCTAGATCTGAAGAACCAGTGGTTCTCAAACAAAGTTCCCCACACAGGCCATGTTTTCCAGGTCACCCAGCAGGAGCACTTTATATATCACTAACTGTCAAATTTAGAAAAACTGCAGGTGAGTTGGAAAACATGAACTGTGAGGGGTTCTTGGAGACCACGTTTGAGAACCTGTGTGTTAGACCTAGAACATCGTGCTGAAAGGAATGTGAAATCCGTCTGCTGGAATCCTTTATGCATTGGAACATTGTCACTTGTCCATATATGACGAATTGTCAAACAGTGTCCTGCTGCTTCTAGGTGGAGTATTACGTATAATATCTTTATGTGACGTGATTATCTCAAAATCAAATTATGTTTTTATTTTGCTGAATATTGAACTATATTTTAGATATTAAACTAATCTTCAGCAAAGCCATGGGTGAGTGATACAACGTCAAACCAAGCCAAAAATTATTAGGTAACGGTAAAACCCATTTCATTGGTCTTACAGAATTTTTGTTAGACTTTTTGGAAAAAGGGCGACGGGCTGTCCAAGCTGCATGTCTCTCTGCCCTCCTCTAAAAGGGACCACTTCAAAAGGATCGACCCATTTCACCTGCTCTATTTGATTGGATGCCAGGGTCAACTCTGGGCCAAAAATATTCTGATAGATAATACTGTAGATGCCCCCAGACGTTATTTCATGTTCTAGAGATAGGAGGAAGCCAACTGATCTCTAGGGATCAAGAAACCTGCTGAACAAGCTTACATAAGGGAAGTGTGGGATGGCCTTGAGCACTCTAACTGTGAATACGTGGTGCCATCTTGGTGATGTGTATGAAGTACAGGTTCACGGAGCACAGTGTAGGACCTACTATGAAGGGTCCACACCACTGCCATCGAGTCAATAGAACCAGCAAGTGAGAGGAGTGGGGGAGACGTAGAAGACATTAGAAAAAGATCAAGTAGAGTAGTTGTCCATAGCAACCAATCAACTTGTACTTATTTATCTAGCACAGTCCTAATTCCTGATATGAGCTTATTAATTGCTTTGTGTCAGCGTGCAGAGGCTTACCGCAGGTAGTGGTCGCGCTGTTTGCCCTGCGGGCCGCGTGGAGTGGTCAGGATGCCGGGGAGCAGGTGCGCAGCGAGGCCACCATTGTAAGCACAGTGTTGGGGAGGGGCAGACCTGCTGCGTGTCTGTGGCTGTAAGAGGAGGTGTGCCTGGTTCTCTGCAGTGTCTCCAGTATGGGGGCAGCCATGTTGGAGACCAAGGTTTCTCCAGTCCCCTGCCAGGGGTTTTCTCCAGCCAATCCCATGTGTCTTTCCCTGATAAAAGGGGTCTGGCCCATGTCTCAGCTGTATCCAAGTGCCGCAGTTATTCTCAGTTGTATCCAAGTGCTGCAGTTATTCTCAGTTATATCCAAGTGCCGCAGTTATTCTCAGCTGTATCCAAGTGCTGCAGTTATTCTCAGCTGTATCCAAGTGCCGTAGTTACTCTCAGTTGTATCCAAGTGCCACAGCTATTCTCAGTTGTATCTAAGTGCTGCAGTTATTCTCAGCTGTATCCAAGTGCCGCAGTTATTGTCAGCTGTATCCAAGTGCTGCAGTTATTCTCAGCTGTATCCAAGTGCTGCAGTTATTCTAAGTTGTATCTAAGTGCCGCAGTTATTCTCAGGTTGTATCCAAGCGCCACTGTTACTCACAGTCATGTCCAAGTGCTGAAGTTAATCATGGTCGTCTCCAAGTTCTACAGCTAATCTCAGTTGTAACCAAGTGCTATAGCTACCTACAGTTATTCCAAGTCTTCACAGCTCCAAGTCTTCACAGACCAGAGTCTCCAGAGCTCCTAGTCTTCACAGTTATCCACAGACATCTCCAAAGTCCTTCACTCATTTCCAACTCGTTACAGTATTCTCCAAGGTCCTTGCAAAACTTCTTACAGTGGCCTCCCAATTCTTCAATCTCCTTCAACCTCTTTACAGTTCTTCATCCAAGTCTTATGCAACAGTCCATTCCTTGTTATATGTACTGCTACTGTATTAAGGTGCCCATACACGGTCCGTTTAGGGGATCCGTTTTGTACTTTCAAGTACAAAAAGTACGTCCAACACATACTTTTTGTACTGTACGATGAGATGCCGCGGGAGCGCGCATCTCAAAGTACAAAACGGATCCACCGCGAACAGACTGTGTATGGGGACCTTTACTGTTGCTTAATGCCTTACGTTACCAATAATTACTGATTGATTCTATTTCAGTTTATTCATTGACTGTACCGCAAAACCTTATTATCATTAAGCCTTCTAAACTCACCTCCTGGTTGCCCCCCCCCCCATACGCACACACTGACCCACTCAGGAGGGAGCAGCAAGATTAGCACAGCATGATGCATTATCGCGGTATGCCCCCCACTATACAATGCTGACCATTACCGTCATTGTAAAGCAGGTAATGTGGTTTTTGTGCAGTTCACTTCATTGGTCACTCGTATCACCCATTTATTTCCAAACGGGTAGCCCCGGGGGGAGCTACCATGGTGCAGCTTCTGGATACTTGAATGCTCCTCCAGCAGCCGGGAGCACCACCAGAGATTCAGGAGCCTTCCAAAGTAGGCAAGTTTGTCCTACAGTGGCCCATTTACCATAGGATCGCATATGCAATGCAATCTGGGGTGGGATCTACCTCCCAGGATCGCATAGCAATTTTGGCCTTGTGTATGCAGATGCAGGGACAGGGGCTCTGTGTCGGGGGGGTCAGCACATGCACGGTTAGCATTGACCACACTGCCCCACCGTAGATGTAGTAAGTAGGCTATAGGCTACAAAGGGCTACCGTCATCTCAGAATGGCAGTAGCCCCTGGACCCTATGCCACTGCCCAATATTGATACATCAGGCAGCATTGCATCCCCAATAGAAACCAATTGTGAGCGGACCTGGAGGGATCGCTGTAGGTATCGGAGATTCGTGCTGCAGTGCCTCTCAGATACGGAGGAACATAATACCACCGAAAAGGGGTGTTTTGGGGAAATTAACTGCAAATATTCAATAGTAAAAGGACCCCTTAGTTTTGGGCTATGTGTGGGATGTGACACAAAACACAATGAAAAGCTTTGGTTGATAAATTTCCCTGTGTGTGGCATATAACACATTCATCTGTTCATAACTATCTTTATATAAAGTATTATTTGCAGGCTGGTAACTGAATGGTTGAGTTTATCTTTTATGCCAATGTCTTTTTTTTCGCAATGATTAAATTGGGAGATCTGTCAGCAGTACTAGGCGGGATAGAGAAAGTGAATCTCAATTTCAATCATGGCTCAACCCAATAGAATTCAATTACTAACTGCTGCCGTCTCCAGCTTATTATATATGCTAGTTAAAAGTCGAGTGGAACATGTATTGGCTCTTGACCACAATGCCTAATGAGGGATCTGCCACGCGAAGGGTGACCTGCTTGGAAAGCCCCCAACAAAGGCAAGCCCGTTCCTAATAAGGAGGCTGCGCTAGACTCCGCATGGATAGTCTTCAGACAGATTGCAAATAAATGAAAGCAATTTAATTTAGGGTTTAATCAAGCAGATTTTATTTACATTTCTGCTCGTATTAATCCTGACAGATTATCAGATCTGTTTTTCTTTCCGATTACTGGAATGAAGTCTTCGCTGAGTGCTTTCTTCTTAACTTCTCAATCAAACCGCTGGCTGATGACCGTTAAACAATGCCTTTTATTAAGATTATGTCATAAGCCACTCCGGCGGGAAAGGGGTTAAAGCTTTCTTTCGGTAAATAAAATGTAATCATCTTCCGCCATCTCATTTTACTAATGGCCTCTTTTCTGCGATGTCACAAGAAGACGCGGACGCAGAAGGGAGTTTTAAAAAAGATTATAAAACATTTTGTCTCATTACAATTATTATTTACTTACTAGGAGTAATTGTATGAGGGGGGATTAAAGGATAAATTGGAAAGTTCTGCTTTTCAGCCATCACGGCCATTTGTGTTTTATCCGTGATTTGGCAATTGCGGAATTACAGCCATGACTTAACAAATTCACCATCAAGAGCGGTTCCAAGGGTAGAAAAAGGCCACGGTATAAATTATGTTTTTATTTTCTGCAAAAAGTTGAAAACCTGAACATTTTTATAGGGAACATAGAAACTTTCAGGCTCTCGCATTGGGCCTTGTCTTATTTCGTTATGATCTTTCAATTAATGTTACTTTTTATATATATATATTATTTTTTTTACTTTTTTGTTTATGTAAAGTAATATTTTTCTAAAAATGTTGATACAATTATCAATGATATTGATGATGATGATTATTCAATAAAACGTCAATAATATCTAATTTTTAAACCTGCTTCAGCATAATTGTCTAAAACAATTATTTAGGTTTGTTAATAAAAGTATTATGAATCATCTTAACCTAGCCATTATTTACATAATTTAATGTTGTAAAAATGGCTTCATATAGTCCAAAGAAATACTTGACATATTGTATTGATGAATATATTTATTTATTTACAGTTTCTCATGTAGCGCCGCAGATTCCGTTGTGCTTTACAATTGGGATATATGAACTAAATCCGTTTTTTTTATGGTGAGTTTATTATAGTGAGTATCGGCAATCAATGGTGATACGTTCGGTATATTTAAAATATTAATATAATTTAAAAAAAAATCTATAAAAAAAAATGAGGTGCCAAATATTAAATTTTAATTTAAAAGTACAATTTATTTATAACAATATTTTATAAACTTATAAGGATAATAATAAAGATAAAGATTTTATAGGAATATATAAGACAATAAAAGGTATGAAAGACAATAAAGGCCCCGGACTTACTGGACACTGGTAGTGAGTATATTCATGGAACATCGGAGGAATACAAGAGATTCCTCCTTCCGGTTACCCTCTGGGGCCAGGTGTGGACCATGGCAGCGATAGCTTGAGATATGACTTTCCACTATCAGGAGATTATCTTACAACAAGTTCAACCAGACAACTGGTTTTCCGGTTGGGTCTTCGGTCTTCAAGGATATGCCAACAGAGAACAAGATCTTCATGTTGGGACGTCAGAGTTGCCGTTGTACGAAGCTGCCCCATCAATAGCAGGAAAGGTGGCACGGAAATGACACATATTCTGTTCCTAAAAGCAAAATATGGCCTTGGTGGGGGGGGGGGGTTGAGAAGAAACCCCCAGAGAGAGAGAGTTCTGCTTAGGTCTTATTGGCCGGAGGTATACATAGCTGTGAAAAAGTATTGCCATGCTTGCCCAATTTGCCAGAGAGAGTGCCCTAAACCCTCATACCCATTGTTCCACTACAAGGCAAAACAATTGCATGGATCTGATTGGGTTCCTAGAGAATTTGACTGGAGGACAACAATATTTGTGGAAAGTTTTACTGGCAGCAAATATATACAGATGGAGCGGCGCTTATCCATCCTGAAAGCATCCCATCTTGGCGCGCCATTCGCCAAGGCTCGCTAAGAATGAGACACGCATGCGTGTGAGATGTCCCCGTCTTGGCAAATGATGGCTCGAGATGGGTCATAAGTGCGCCTCCATATGTAAACACCCTTGATCTTCCAAAGGGCTACTGACAGATTTTTGTTACATCTTAAACCAGGGAAATATTTTTATACCCGTGAAGGTGTTTTCTAATACAATGTACTACCCTTTGGTTTGCATGGGGTGGCGTCCATGACCCAAAGGATGATGAACAAAGTATATAGGCTGCTTCATATGCAGCAGCCTAGATAGAATACATAGTTGGTCTGGGTCAGGTGAAACCTCAATTAAGAAAAGTTGAGACTGTTAAAAACTTGTCAGAGAATAAGACCAGGGAGTAAATGTAATCAGGTCAGAGGACCTGGAGGTGCAGGAGTTTGTGTAAGATTTCATGAGGTCCACATCACTAGTGGGAGAGATATCATACCCTCCAACATTTGAATATAAGAAATCGGTACACATTCAGAAAGGGGGCGTGGCCATGAACAAAGTGACATGGCCATGGGCAAAACGGGTGTAACCACGTCCCCTTTCCGAATGTGTACTGTGGCTGTGCACCAACTACTACAAGTATCATCCAGCTCATGTCACATGGTGGCTTGGTGGGCTGCTGGAATATTAAATAAGTATATTAAATATGCTTATTTAATATGGCAGCAGCCCACCAAGCCACCATGTGACATGAGCTGCAGGCAAAGTTTAACAAGATGCTGGAGTGATTATTTAGTGCAGCCTGGCTGTCACCTACTCTGTGCTGTTCAATGGCGACCGGACCGCAGCGTAGATGATCACCCCCCTCATGCGCGCCAGGCAGTGGCCACCGCACCCGTGACCCCTCTCTCCCTCATAGAGATCGTTCCTGTCAGTTCTCAGTCTGCACATGCGCAGACAGTAATGGCAGAGAGACAGCCTTCCCCTGAGTGCGCAATGCACTCATGGGAACGGAGGGGGAGATGGTAGAGCCGGAGCATCAGGACAGCAAACACAGCAAGCACACAGAGCGGGGCCCAGGAACTGACAGCCAGGAGGAGGAATGATTTTTGCGGCGCACAGTTACAGAAAACCAGTACATTCGGTACAAACTGATTTTGCCGGTACAGACTGTTAAAAACCGGTACTGTACCGGCAAAATCGGTACAGTTGGAGGGTATGAGATATGTGGCAAAAGAGGCAATGGAACCAGGGGTGTTTATCTGTCAAGCCCAGGGAAGCCATGCTTAGGAAATATGTGTGTAAAACCCCACCGGCACTAGGTATGGCATAACTGCAGTCACTGTGTATAGTGCATCACACTTACTTTCCTCCGGCTGGTCATGGGTAAGGCACAGGTACCAGGGGGTCCCCTGAATAATCAGGAGTTTAATTACGTTGCATTGTGGGAGTGGACTACAGGTGTCAGTGTAGCGCAGAAAGAATTGGGCGCCAGGCCATCTCATAACACAGCAATAGTTTATTTAACATATAGCAGGGATATAGCGGGTATAACTTCTGAACACTCTCCTCCAGCACACAGCATAATGGTTACATCAGTTACATTAAGGCACGTCCTCCAGCACATCACTTTATTGCAGCGGCATAAATATGGCGAACAGCAGTCCATACCAGGGCATCCTGGGACCAGTAGTGCTACACATCCCCCTCTTTTTAGATTGTAAGCTCCTCCGAGCAGGACCCTCTTCCCTCCTGTTGTCAAAGCCCTCTTCTCTTCACATGTCACTCACAGCTCTCCTATACTCCAACATCTTTGTCTGCATACTCATCTCCATCATTGGCCTCAAGCCTCTAGTTGTATGTTGATTGAGTCCTCACTACTTATATCCAAGCTGTAATGTGTATTGATCTGTGGAGCTCTTTATTTGTACTGTATTTTTGTTATTTATTCAATGTTATGCCAAGCTTTGTCTCCCTGTATTGTTCCTTTGTACGGCGCTGCGAAACACTTGTGGCGCCTTATACATAAAATAATAATAATAATAATAATAACAACATCACAGGTTACTGTCTCTCTCATACATAACAAGGACTCTTGTCAATGGGGGGCTACTCAGCATGCCGCGTGGCTTCGACCTCTCACCCAGATACGTCCTCTCCTGAGACTTTCACCTGGCACTCTTCTAGGGCACCTCTACAGGTGGGCATCACCCTCTCACTGGACTCTGTGTACTGCTGCTCTCACACTGCGATCTGTCTCTCTGTCTCTGTCAGGTGCCTGGCAGCACTTCCCACATGTGCTGTGAGGGGCTGCATTCTCCTCATGTTACTTTGCAGAAAAGCACCCACAGGTGCTGCTGCTCTCTCCATAGAAGAGGTGCAACTCTTGACTGCTGTTTCCAAAGCTGAAGACCATGGAAATGACAGCTAGCCATTTCATAATCCAGGCAACATGCATGCACCTTCTCCTTCACTCCAGACTTGTGCCAAATCTGCTGCTTTCTAACTTTCACTTCCTGTCTTTCCCCTTTGCATGTGAACACTGCCTGATCTCCAAACTTCTCCCAATCAGTGCACAGGAAATAGTCTTAACTATGTATGATAAAACTAAATAGTTATTTAACTCTTGCAGTGTCTGTTAACCCTTACAATTCCAGGGTATTACATGTGTCTTACCTGCTTGTTTGACTTCAATGCATTTCTCCTCGGCAGTTTGTTCCAGATGAAGGCATGGGACTAACCAAACAGAGCAGTTGTGAGGAACTCCTTAAAGAAGGCATGGTTAGAGAGTTGTTTCCCTGTCAATCTGGGAAGGGGGTGGAGTCTAAGGTATAAAAAGAGGGGGATTTATCTTGGTTACGGGCACTGGAAAAGTTGGCCAGTAACTATGGAGATGATCTAAATTAGATATAGGTCCCTTTGTGAGCTTCTAGGACTCCATACCAGAGAGGAAGCCCTCCGTCGCTGGTACCTGGAAGGGTGAGTATGTGAAGTGAGGGTTTGTGTGTGTATATTAAAGTTTTACTATACTATGGGCCTGATTCTGGTTGACTTGCAAAAGCAAATTCTCTCTCTAATGGAGAAAACCACTGCAGCTGGGGTAGATGTAACATGTGCAGAGAGAGTTAGATTTAGTTGAGTTATTTTGTTTCTGTGCAGAGTAAATACTGGCTGCTTTATTCTTACACTCCAATATAGATATCAGTTTGAAGTAAAAACCCCACCCGCATCTAACTCTCTCTGCATGTGTTACATCTGCCCACCTGCAGTGCACATGGTTTTGTCCATTAGAGAGAGATTTTGCATTTGCAAGTGAACCAGAATCATGCCTGTGTTTGTCTTTTTTTCTACAGTGTTCTCACAGTAGAACTACAAGAACCAGCGGGCCCATTAATGCCCCGCATGCTGGAACCTGTGGGACGTTTCTTTTTGTCCCCCCATATTTTTGGAACCAGGACTAGTCCAAGAGCCCAGTGCTGTTTTTTTAAATATGGGGGATCCATATTTGGGGAACCAGTACCAGCTCAATGAGTCCAGGGCTGGTTATGTTCGGGAGGGGGGACCCCATGCCTTTTTTTTTTTTAACAGAAATCCGCACACTCCCATTACTAAGTAACTGCACTTGTCTAAAAAACACACAATTCCGTTGCTAAAAAAAATCATCAGAAATCGCAAGCAAATTCTGACATTGTCTAAAAAAATCGCACTCTATCACTTTTGCGAATTTCGGGCGAAACTAGCAAATGTGACATGAGCGAATTGGGGCGATTTTTTAACGGTCTAAAAAAATGACACCCTATTGCGTTTCGCCCCATAGTTCCATTGTCTTGCCTCTACAAGCACTGCTGGTATATACTTTGTATGAGAAGACTTGTACTGGCATCTTCTGAAAGATAAATCAAACAAATGACTTCATACATTTATATGTAAAGATCACTGAAATGAGGCACAAAGACCAAAAAGGGTTAACTAATACATAAAGTAAAATGTAACTTGTCTGCTTGAGAAACTCCCATATAGAGGAAATGGTGAAACTCATTTCCATGGCGTGTTTGTGGGATGAAGCAGCCATTAAGTGTAATGTATCATTATAATGTGTAGTGTAATTGAAAGTGCGCATTCATTCAGGCAATGGTAATATTTAGTACCTCATATTCTAACAAGCAAAACCCCCAAATCCCTGAACCGAGATATTCAGAAGAAGAACAAACAGAAATACACATAACTCTGCACCACAAAATCAATTAGACTAGACAGTCCGAGCTACATAATTACATTCCAAACAAATGGGACACATCAACAAAATATACGTCAATACATGAGATATTGTGAATTTTTTATGTCCTGTAAAATTAAATGTAATTTTACATAGAGCTTTAGATGAGAAAACAGATTGGGGGTCATTCAGTCAGGTCGATGTGAGTTTTTCGTGATTTTTTCTTTGAACGTTAGCTTGTTTTAAGTTCACTATTCATGTCGGTGCTGAAGCATGGCGAGCGCAGTGAAACATTTGAGGGTATTTGCTTACAATAATTGGGGATTCATGTTGACAGTGGTCGACATTGGCAACAAAATTTTTTTGCAAAGCTTATGTCTACCTTTCCCTGGGTCTACATTTTTCATGTCGACATTTTGACCCTGTTGACCTTTTGACACTATTGCATGTCAACGCTTTGGGGGATTCTATACCTCACGGTGATGTGCGCAGTTGCAGACCATGAACGCAAATCGCTTAGAATTTTTGGAAAGAATATTTCAAATTCATACTGATAACAGTGGCGTAACTACAGTGTGGCAAATGTCCAGGGGCCCACAAGATGAAGGGAGTCCACAGGCTCGTTCGCTGTGCATCTGTTTCACTACTGCTTTGCCAGTCAATGTGTATTAAGGACATTCCAGCTAAGCACCCCGCAGGCTGTACAGACACTCCAAGCACTTTGTAGTGATCCAGAGTCAGCGGTCCCTCCAACCACACTGATGGGTCAACCAGGAGAGTTTGCCAGGCACCTTAAAGTCAGTATATGTCAAGGGATACAGTGAGTCAGCTGGTTACTAAGCGACATAGCAGGGGCACAAACATGTGGCGCATCTATGAAATATTGCCACACAGCAGTGGCAGAAATGAAAATGGTATTTTCCACCCACCCATATGTTGGGTATTAAAAAAGGACATGCACAGTTTAACAAACCAAGCACTTCAGTCCCTTTCATGGCTGAAGTGCTTGGTTTGTTTGTGCCCTCACAAGCTACTAACAGGCTTTAGGCAGCCTAATATGTCATTGTCACTACCATCATCGTCGCCAGCCTCGTCAGTATGTACATTCCTCACAAAATATAAATTAATTCCTGCATTGCACCATTGCAGAAGTGTCTGCACTTTGATGTAATTGCTGGATCTTCCACACTGGAATTTGTAATTTATTTTGATGAATTCAAAGGTTTTTATATGTAAATTAATAATAAACGCACAGAGCAACAGAGTGCCAATAGAACAATAGATAAATTTTTTACATTGCCGCTCACCTCAAACTGCGGTAATACTGTGAGTCTGGACAGCACAGCCAATTTAACCATTTAATCTGCAGAGTAAAGCACAGCACAAAGCAGTGTACATGTAGTCAAAAGGTCCTTATATAGAATCCAAAACCCATGAGAATTCAAAGCCAATGGAGTTTGAAAATTGAGCCCAGCGGGAAACCTCCAAGGTGAGGCCTGGACTGACTCGCATGCCAGAAGTTTGGTCGCATACAGATTTAAGATAATCTCTGGTGAGCCAACTGCATAAGTCTATATCTTAATATTTAGTGATGTGCATATGTGCCATTCGATTGGTAGGATTTAATGTTGCCCGAGTTTGGAGGCTGGCAGGATGACGGCCGAACGCAGACATTTTTTAAAAATTTGCAAAAATTGATTAGCTGAGAGCTCTCTCAGCCAATCAGCGCCACCCATTATTTTATGTTTTTTTTTTTTTTTAAATACTCCTGCCCGCCACCTGCCACGAGAGTTGGGAGAGCACCTCTCTAGCCTGACGCTCCCTCGCCCTGCAGATAAGTGTGTGCCAGCAGTGCATCAGTGCACAGTGCACAATACATCACAAGGCACCCTTGATGTGCTGCTGATGGCTGCTCGTACGACTTATCCTATGTGCAGCCTGTCCAACCTCCAACTCTGGTCCAATTAACACGAGACGTGCATCAGATCAGATGTTATAGACATACGATTTGGTCTGATTTCACAGCCACGATTCCCCAGAATCTAATGAAATCGGGCTCAAATCGCAGAGGGTTCATTAATGACCCATGGGAGCGCGCATCCTTAACAATATTGAGCAAAATTTTAAACGATGACGTTAGGAAGGGCCAAAATGAGCGATATTGTTTAGAGTTTCACCTACTGTGTATATGGTGCCAGAGGTCTGATTTTGAAATGAGTAGTGGAGGGGGGCAGATCTAGGGATTGATTTTACTGAGATTGGCAAATATCTTAACTATTTGGAATGATAGCTTGTTATTTCTTTTAAAAATATCAGCGTCATTATTTTACGCTTGTATTTTTGCAAAATAAATGTATATATTTTATAGTTATTTATATATTTACATATAGAGAGCCATTAGCTTGGGGATTCACTCGGCAGGGGAGGCATGTGCGCCCATTTTTTTTGTTGTGGTTTACAAGTAGAAAAGCCCTTTCCTTATGTTCCTTACTTTCGCGAAAGTGACAATATTTCTCTGATTTTGCATCGTAAGTTGAACAAACAATTATTTTAAAAGAAAACAACAGGTTGATTTTGGCTTTCAAAAAATTGCAGATTTAAATCACACTACAAAATCAATGAACAAATGCTACTTACTTAATCAGAACTAGAGATGTGTACAGCGCCCCCGTGTTTTAGGTTGGTTCAGATTCGGTTTATAATTTATTCCGAATTCTGAACCCACGGGAAAATCCCGGACCAGATTTTGGTTTGGTTCGGATCCACAAAATCCAGGTGGATTCGGATTTCTGGAGAATTGTAGGGAACCTGTTACATTTGACCATAAATGTCTTTGGGACAATGTGTAAATTGTTGTAGACGGTGATGGAAATTCTAAGAGAGGTGCTGACTCGAGAAGGGGAGAAGGTGAATTTAAGTCTCATTTCTGCAATTCTAGCATCCATCGGGCCTGAATCATCATCATCAATCGATTATCGAACGACTGCACATGTGTAATGTATGCATACCTCCCAACTTTGCCGGACTAAAAGGCGGGACACTGGCGCTGCACGTCGTAGGTGCGCCAAAATTTTCGGGGGTGTGACCTAATTTCGGGGGCGTGGTCTATACTCGGAGCTCTTCCGCAAAGCCACGCCCCCATTTTGTCGCTATGGGGGCGTGTCCCAGAGGCTCTGTGAGCCTCTAGCCATGCCCCCAGCCCCCGCTGCTTAGCAGCTGACAGGGGGGACTCTCAACAGCCCCCCCACACCGCGGGACACTGCCGGACGTGGGAGGGACAGCGGGACAGGCCCTGATAATCGGAACTGTCCCGCTAAAATCAGGACTGTTGGGAGGTATGATGTATGCAATGTGCATGGGGAAATAACGACTGAAAAATGCGAATAGATCGCAAAGTGGCTGGAGCTTGATTGACAGGACGCTGGCATTTGGGGGTGGTAACCAGACATTTTCTGGGAGTGTCAGACAAACACTGGCGTGCTCAGGCGTTTTATGGGTGTGTCTATGATGTCACTGCTGCCATGGTCCAGTCTGTCTCAGTGGCAGATTAGTGCAAGCCCAGAGCTACTCAGATGCTTCAGGAACTGCACTTGGATCTGCTCGTGGATATCGATCTACACAACATTTGCATATTTGCATGAGACATGTTCCCTTCTATGTGGTGGCTACCTACTCGCAGACAACTGCAATTCCTCAGATGAGAGCTTCCTGCTGAATTAGACCCATCATGCACATTGCTGTAACTAACCTACGTTCTGAACGGAGCGCCCCTATTCCAGTGTTACCCATCTTCTATCATCTCCAAGCTGTCATTAGTCATCAACCCATTTATCCATGCGTGCAACCTTGATAGTGGCATAGGGGGTTATTCATTTCAGACCCACTCGGTGTGGGACAAAATTGCTTCCCCATCCGAAGTTTGGGGTTTGGGCAGGCACATGCCCGAATATTCGCATGTGCAAATCCCCAGAGCAAATGCCTTCATCGCGTGTGATTTTCTCATTCACTCCAGGATGTGTGGGCAGAGGGTAGGCAGGGGGTGTTTTATGGGTGCGCCCAAATAAATGCTGGGGGTACCCCTGCAAATGCAGCGTGTCTATGCCTGCTTGGGGTGGCTGACATCAAACACTTCATCCCCCACCCCCAATTCAGCCATCCCGTTCCACAATAAGAGTCAGTCTAGACCAGGGGTGGCCAAACCGGTCCTCGAGATCTACCAACGGTCCATGTTTTCCAGGTTACCTAGCTGGTGCACAGCTTTAGTCATTACTAACTGTCACATTTCCCAGATCACCTAGCTGGTGCACAGCTGTAGTCATTACTAACTGTCACATTTTCAAACCTGCTGCATTCATTCCTACTATAGATCCACAGGTTGCCTGGAAAACATGCACCGTTGGTAGATCTTGAGGACAGGTTTGGCCACCCCTGGTCTAGACTGATTTTTATTAGGGAAGGGGGAAAACATAATTCGATGGTGAACGACCATCGAATTATTTTTCTCATATGCTTGGGAGCCGATTCAGGCAGCGGAAAAGGGGCTGGCATTCAGCTGTGCGGCGGGCGGCATTTACCTGCTCGCTAGTCAACGAACACGTCTGAATCAGGCCCATAGGCATGTGACACGCTAAAGGAATAAACGGTGTTTGCAATTCATGCTCAGTTGTAAACTATTAATGTTTATTTTTTTTTGCGCTGTCCAGTTTCTCATTGACAACCGCCCTGTCACAAGCAATCAGCAGTCATACGATGCGGCGGCCTGTCAGCTGCACAGACATGGCCGAAGGGTTTTCTAATCTTCCATCAACATCTTTATTTCCATTACGTCCACATTTTCTTTACCCTCACAAAAGTCACACTGACAAAACAGTGATCTGGAAGTATTATTTTATAGGCGTCTATTGATCCACCCAATAGCAAATAATAAGAGGAATCTGTCATGATTAGCAGACGATACGCACTTTGAGGGAGCAGATACAGCGCAGAGAGACTGCATCAACCATCCATTACTTTCTGCAAAAGGTCAATCCAATACGGGCTGTGCCTGCACTGTGACCAAGTGATGGCAGCTCCATCACCCGTCCAGGCGCTCGCCGTTCTGTCAGCTCTGTAATAGCACTGTCCTCTCTAAGTGTCCGGTATCCACTGACAGACGGATGCCACAAATTACTGGGCGACTGCGGGTACATTGCTCCTCTGTATTGGTGCACATGTGTAACTTTGTCAGAAACAATTAGGGGAGCAGGGGAACAGTAACGCGCGCCATTCCAAGCTGGGACGGAGCTAAATGGACCGGCGCCTTTCCTTGTTGGGGCTCATTCTGATAATCTTATACAAAGTGGTTCCAGCAATAGGAACAAATCATTGAAATCATTTTGGGAATGAAAAAAGTAGGGACTAAGTAAAAACCGGACCCGGACATGACCCCGGAATGCCGGACCGAACATCAAACTCTGCATTCCAGAGCTTGTAGTGTACGGTCCAAGGGCTGTGCCATCTGGGGGTGCTGCCTGTGATAGCTTTCAACAGTGACATGGGCGAAGGGGATATTATAGCCTCCCTGTGTGGTCCGGACCGTTCTGGTTTGTGGTACATGCGCGGACAATGGTGGTACGCCGGCCCACCATCGCACGGCACATATGTTTGCATGGCATGCGAATGGATGTAAATGTAAAACATCCATTACCATGCCACATCTTTCGATGGTCGCACACGCATATATAAAGTGACTTTTATATGCGTGTACGTTCTCGCGGAAATGGGCGGGCAGCTGGTATCCGGTGATGACGACTGTCCGCCCCTGGCACTTACATCACCGGGCGATTACCATGAGAACACCCGGCGTCAAGGGTCTGCACAGAAGGGGCGGATCTAAGGTGAAGAAATTAAATCCCGCCCCCTAAAAATGGAGCTGCAATACCCATTATTATCTCCCTATCCTGATGCCCGAAATTCAGTTAGCGCCTCTGCCGCTAGGCATTTTTACAGAGTAACCTCCTGATGGCGCTCCCGAACTGCCACGTGCATACAAAGATGGGGCTGAGCAGACAGGGGCTACCATAAAAATGCCAGTGCTGTGCTCATGGGCTCACAAGCAAAATAAATTGGAGCAATTCACATGCAGAATTTTTTTACAATAAATGTCATCAAGATTTGCAAATTCGTTACACTCTGACTGTAAAAATCTATAAATGCTAATTATACAGGCTATTAGTAACCATGAGCGTAACTGCCGACATATGGTATCCCCAAGCTATAAGTGACCAGGGACAAGTGTGTTAATATTTATTAATGGCACTGTCATACTACTAATAACTATGGACAATGCTAACAAAATGTTAACAATTAGAGAGGCTCGAAAATTTCCAACTGGTTTTAGCAGTTCAATGGCCATCAGGATGTTTACTGCACCGTCAGCAGTTTTAGCTCATATTTGTATCTGCTTATCTAGTCTGATGTTCTCTGTTCATGTGTAATCTTAAGTGATCCTGTATATGGTTTAGTGATCTTGTGTGAGGTTTAGTGATCTTGTGTGAGGTTTAATGATCATGTGTGAGGTTTATTGATCTTGTGTGAGGTTTATTGATCTTGTGTGAGGTTTAGTGATCTTGTGTGAGGTTTGGTGATCTTGTGTGAGGTTAGTGATCTTGTGTGAGGTTTAGTGATCTTGTGTGAGGTTTAGTGATCTTGTTTGAGGTTTATTGATCATGTGTGAGGTTTATTGATCATGTGTGAGGATCTTGTGTGAGGTTTATTGATCATGTGTGAGGTTTATTGATCTTGTGTGAGGTTTATTGATCTTGTGTGAGGTTTAGTGATCGTGTGTGAGGTTTATTGATCATGTGTGAGGTTTATTGATCTTGTGTGAGGTTTTGTGATCTTGTGTGAGGTTTATTGATCTTGTGTGAGGTTTAGTGATCTTGTGTGAGGTTTATTGATCTTGTGTGAGGTTTAGTGATCTTGTGTGAGGTTTATTGATCTT
This sequence comes from Crinia signifera, assembly GCF_055691185.1. Taxonomy (NCBI): domain Eukaryota; kingdom Metazoa; phylum Chordata; class Amphibia; order Anura; family Myobatrachidae; genus Crinia; species Crinia signifera. The sequence continues at coordinate 463,892,045 of NC_139217.1, forward strand.
GTGTGAGGTTTATTGATCGTGTGTGAGTTTTAGTGATTTTGTGTGAGGTTTACTGATCTTGTGTGAGGTTTAGTGATCTTGTGTGAGGTTTATTGATCTTGTTTGAGGTTTATTGATCTTGTGTGAAGTTTAGTGATCTTGTGTGAGGTTTATTGATCTTGTTTGAGGTTTATTGATCTTGTGTGAAGTTTAGTGATCTTGTGTGAGGTTTATTGATCTTGTGTCAGGTTTAGTGATCTTGTGTAAGGTTTATTGATCTTGTGTGAAGTTTATTGATCTTGTGTGAGGTTTATTGATCTTGTGTCAGGTTTAGTGATCTTGTGTGAGGTTTATTGATCTTGTGTCAGGTTTAGTGATCATGTGTGAGGTTTAGTGATCTTGTGTGAGGTTTATTGATCTTGTGTGAGGTTTAGTGATCTTGTGTGAGGTTTAGTGATCTTGTGTGAGGTTTATTGATCTTGTGTCAGGTTTAGTGATCTTGTGTAAGGTTTATTGATCATGTGTGAGGTTTATTGATCATGTGTGAGGTTTAGTGATCTTGTGTGAGGTTTAGTGATCTTGTGTGAGGTTTAGTGATCTTGTGTGAGGTTTGGTGATCTTGTGTGAGGTTTATTGATCTTGTGTGAGGTTTAGTGATCTTGTGTGAGGTTTGGTGATCTTGTGTGAGGTTTATTGATCTTGTGTCAGGTTTAGTGATCTTGTGTAAGGTTTATTGATCTTGTGTGAGGTTTATTGATCTTGTGTAAGGTTTATTGATCTTGTGTGAGGTTTATTGATCTTGTGTGAGGTTTATTGATCTTGTGTGAGGTTTAGTGATCTTGTGTGAGGTTTATTGATCATGTTTACCCGTTTCAATAATTGTTTTCCAAAATCACTATTTCAAACAGAATTTATTTTAATAGAGTGTTGAGAGTCGGACGCAGCGCTGATATCAGATGCATTGGAGCATTGTTTCCTTATGTGCGTCCGTCTAAGTCACCCTGTGTGCATAGAACCACAGTTTTCATTGAGGTGCATGAGTCTGGCCTCAGAATTGTCTCGTCACTGAGAGACACACAGATAAGGCCATACGGGCATGTTATGGAAGTGTTATTGTCATGTCACTGTAGTGACTATGTCTTGTTCTCCCTTCAATGGTTTTAAATATCTCTACACCACCACCCTGGCTCATAAGGGGAATAGGTGTGTGTGTGTGGGGGGGGGGCAACAAAAGTGAAGACCAATGTGTTTTATTTATTTTTCCTGTTGGGACCAATATTAATGTTTTGTTTTTTTTAGGGGCTAATGTTTTTATTTTTTTTCCTGTTTGGGGCCTCTGTGTATGTTTTTGTTCCTTTGGGAACCAATGTGTTTGATATTTTCCCTGTGGGGGCCAATATGATTGTTTTGTTCCTTTGAGGGGCAATGTATTTTATATTTTTACCTATAGGGGGGCCAATTTTTTTCCGTTTTTTCCTGTTTAGGGCATCTTTGTATGTTTTTTTTCTGTGGAGGCCAACGGGATTGTTTGTTTTTTTCCCTTGGGGACCAATGTAATTTTTTTCCTGTGTGCCACAATGTGTTGGAATATATGTGTACAGCTGGCAGTGCTACTGCAGTTTTGGTACACACCAACAGTACTTAGCCATAGGGGAGGTTGATTGAAAAGTAATATGTACAACCATACTCACAGTTATGCCTAATGAAACTTCCAGCTTGGAGCAGAGCTTGGTGGCATTACAGGGTGCAAGTGGTACCAGTGTTGCTGAAGTGCCATGGATAGCATAAATCACAGGGTCTCTGTGAGAGAATTGGTAGACATCAATATAACACAGTAGCTCTCCAAGGCAGTGACAAGATGACAGTGTACGTGCGCAGAAGTACAAATGGAGGCCATCTTGGGAATGGAGTGTAGTCTTCAAATGAATGCCCCCCCCCCCCTACCCTTGTGTCTCAGCAGCCAGCCCCCTCATTGTATCTCAGCAGCCAGAACCCTCTTGTGTCTCAAGCCAGCACCCCCTTGTGTCTCAAGCCAGCACCCCCTTGTGTCTCAGCAGCCAGCACCCCCTTGTGTCTCAGCAGCCAGCTCCCCCTTGTGTCTCAGCAGCCAGCTCCCCCTTGTGTCTCAGCAGCCAGCTCCCCCTTGTGTCTCAGTGGCCAGCTCCCCCTTGTGTCTCAGCAGCCAGCACCCCCTTGTGTCTCAGCAGCCAGCACCCCCTTGTGTCTCAGCAGCCAGCTCCCCCTTGTGTCTCAGCAGCCAGCTCCCCCTTGTGTCTCAGCAGCCAGCTCCCCCTTGTGTCTTAGTATCCCCCCCCCCCCCCCCTTGTGTCTTAGCAGCCAGCCAGTCAGAAATATCAGCCAGGATCCATACAATGTGGCAGGGACACGCCGCTGCAGATTCAACTATTTTAAAAGTTGAATCCTCATTGTCGGAAATGGACGCTAAATTGTCAAATTAGCATTTGCTTTCAACAAAAAGTCTGTGAATTCCCTGATTCACATCTTTTGCGACTTTCGGAATGTTTCCGGAACCCAGAAATCTTAACTGACATTGAATACGTTGAATGTAAATTCAACCAATTCTTGTTGAAAATGGGTGATATTTCTGACAATCGTAAATATCGTCTGGGATTGAATATCGCCCTATGGGGAGATGCATTCCGCCCGGTGAAGTGACAAAGTGGAAAAAGATATCGCTGCAGCCAATATCCTCCTAACTGTCGAGTTACAGTTGGGTTTGAAAAATTACAGTTAGGAGCTGATTGGCTGCTGTGTTATATCCTTCCACTTTATCACTTCACCAGGATTAATACATCTGCCCCTATCAGTGGCGGATTCAGGGGGGAGGGTGCGCCAAGGCACACGCCCTCCTGTCATTTGGAAGTAATTTTTTTTACATTTATTAAATGGGAGAGAGGCGTGGCTTGTGGCCAGGGGGTGTAACAGGTCCTCTGCCTACAGCCTGCCACTTCCAGCTTTGTGCATAATACTCATATATTATAAAATAAATTCATATATTAATTATAGGAAAATATAATTAAACTCTTCTTTAAATTCCATGAATGGAATAGGAAGAGAGTTGGGAGGAGCGCTAATGATATCACTGGATTTAAGTCACTATAAGCTACATTCAGAAATTACAAGAAATTTTATTCGGTATTAATTAGTATTCTATCAGACCCCCCCCCCCCCTCCCAGCACCAGGACAGTTAAGAAGCCTTCATCTCCTCGATAGTGCTCCCAGCTAAGATCCAGAAAAGACTAATTTGATTTCTATTGCTTAGTTTGTCTGTCTGTGACAACCCTTTAAACATTTAATTCATTCTCAATTTCTCATAATCAGCGGCAGGGTGTCCCCTAAGGTTAGAGTTGAGCCTGTCAGAAGGTGACGTAAATTAGCAGTGGTAATCAGACTATCTATTCCACCCACTGCCCACGGAACTAGTAACTAATATCATGTATCGCCTTTTTAGTATAGATTTTTTTTTTTACCTTTTTATTATTTTTTTTCTCCTTGTAAGAGATACAAGAGTTCTAAACACCCCGACTGTCAAAACTTGTCATCCTCATTACCTCAAGGCGGCCTTTGCCTCTTTTATTCTAATTTCATAGTTTTCCGAATTTACAGCCGCTGGAAATTGAGTACAAAATCCATTATCATTTGTATATTTTAATTATGCAAATGAGGCAGCTGAGCTGCATTGACTGGGTCCTGCAGGGACGCCTAACTTCATTCCGGGTGATTACAATTTATCCAGTCGAGTCACTTTAATTGTAACAAGCTAATTGCATTGTTTCATTTGGCTTTAACAAAACAAAGAGGAGACAGGAAGCTTAATGACATAGACAGGGAATTACTGCACTTTCCCTTATGTGTGGCTGACACTTTCAATTTCAAGATAGTTAACCCTACAAGTCTGGCATGGAGAGCGAGCCTGGGGGCATGGGGGTGGGGGTGGGGCGGAATATTGGGCAATTGGTGCCTCGGAGACAGGGATTGCTGTTACAGAGACTGTGCACCAATAACTGACTGCCCAGAGATAGGACCTTAGATGGGCTGGGTTCTCTTTAGGTATATATATATATATATATATATATATATATATATATATATATATATATATATATAAAACAATCTGATGATACTTCATGATTTATACAACATACGATTGGAAATATATATTGCACATTAATGATAAATTAGTATCAGATTGGGCAAATGCCCCTTCCACCGACACTACAGTTACTCCTGCCCTGCCACACTTGCCCACAGTCCTGATTCTCTTCTATATACGCCACACTTTGGGAACACACGTGCCAACGTTACCCTTGCTCATGTCGATTTCAGTATATGTCAGAGACAACCAATATGTAGACTAGTAAAATGGACCTGGCACGTGCCATGTCACATCAGCCTGCCCCCACCTGTCCTGTACCCATCACATGCCGTGTCACCTCAGCCTGCCCCCACCTGCCCTGTACCCATCACATGCCATGTCACATCAGCCTGCCCCCACCTGTCCTGTACCCATCACATGCCGTGTCACCTCAGCCTGCCCCCACCTGTCCTGTACCCATCACATGCCGTGTCACCTCAGCCTGCCCCCACCTGCCCTGTACCCATCACATGCCATGTCACATCAGCCTGCCCCCACCTGTCCTGTACCCATCACATGCCATGTCACATCAGCCTGCCCCCACCTGTCCTGTACCCATCACATGCCATGTCACATCAGCCTGTACCCACCTGTCCTGTACCCCTCACATGCAGTGTCACCTCAGCCTGCCCCCACCTGTCCTGTACCCATCACATGCCATGTCACATCAGCCTGCCCCCACCTGTCCTGTACCCATCACATGCCGTGTCACATCAGCCTGCCCTCACCTGTCCTGTACCCATCACATGCCATGTCACATCAGCCTGCCCCCACCTGTCCTGTACCTATCACATGCCATGTCACCTCAGCCTGCCCCCACCTGTCCTGTACCCATCACATGCCATGTCACCTCAGCCTGCCCTCACCTGTCCTGTACCCATCATATGCCGTGCCACCTCAGCCTGCCCCCACCTGTCCTGTACCCATCACATGCCGTGCCACCTCAGCCTGCCCCCACCTGTCCTGTACCCATCACATGCCGTGCCACCTCAGCCTGCCCCCACCTGTCCTGTACCCATCATATGCCGTGCCACCTCAGCCTGCCCCCACCTGTCCTGTACCCATCACATGCCGTGCCACCTCAGCCTGCCCCCACCTGTCCTGTACCCATCACATGCCATGTCACATCAGCCTGCCCCCACCTGTCCTGTACCCATCACATGCCGTGTCACATCAGCCTGCCCCCACCTGTCCTGTACCCATCACATGCCATGTCACATCAGCCTGCCCCCACCTGTCCTGTACCCATCATATGCCATGTCCCCTCAGCCTGCCCCCACCTGTCCTGTACCCATCACATGCCATGTCACATCAGCCTGCCCTCACCTGTCCTGTACCCATCACATGCCATGTCACATCAGCCTGCCCCCACCTGTCCTGTACCCATCACATGCCGTGTCACATCAGCCTGCCCCCACCTGTCCTGTACCCATCACATGCCATGTCACCTCAGCCTGCCCTCACCTGTCCTGTACCCATCATATGCCGTGCCACCTCAGCCTGCCCCCACCTGTCCTGTACCCATCACATGCCGTGCCACCTCAGCCTGCCCCCACCTGTCCTGTACCCATCACATGCCGTGCCACCTCAGCCTGCCCCCACCTGTCCTGTACCCATCATATGCCGTGCCACCTCAGCCTGCCCCCACCTGTCCTGTACCCATCACATGCCATGTCACCTCAGCCTGCCCCCACCTGTCCTGTACCCATCACATGCCATGTCACATCAGCCTGCCCCCACCTGTCCTGTACCCATCATATGCCATGTCCCCTCAGCCTGCCCCCACCTGTCCTGTACCCATCACATGCCATGTCACATCAGCCTGCCCTCACCTGTCCTGTACCCATCACATGCCATGTCACATCAGCCTGCCCCCACCTGTCCTGTACCCATCACATGCCGTGTCACCTCAGCCTGCCCCCACCTGTCCTGTACCCATCACATGCCATGTCACCTCAGCCTGCCCCCGCCTGTCCTGTACCCATCACATGCCGTGTCACCTCAGCCTGCCCCCACCTGTCCTGTACCCATCACATGCCATGTCACCTCAGCCTGCCCCCGCCTGTCCTGTACCTATCACATGCCATGTCACCTCAGCCTGCCCCCACCTGTCCTGTACCCATCACATGCCGTGTCACCTCAGCCTGCCCCCACCTGTCCTGTACCCATCACATGCCATGTCACATCAGCCTGCCCCCACCTGTCCTGTACCCATCACTAGCCGTGCCACCTCAGCCTGCCCCCACCTGTCCTGTACCCATCACATGCCGTGCCACCTCAGCCTGCCCCCACCTGTCCTGTACCCATCACATGCCGTGCCACCTCAGCCTGCCCCCACCTGTCCTGTACCCATCACATGCCGTGTCACATCAGCCTGCCCCCACCTGTCCTGTACCCATCACATGCCGTGTCACATCAGCCTGCCCCCACCTGTCCTGTACCCATCACATGCCGTGTCACATCAGCCTGCCCCCACCTGTCCTGTACCCATCATATGCCGTGCCACCTCAGCCTGCCCCCACCTGTCCTGTACCCATCACATGCCGTGCCACCTCAGCCTGCCCTCACCTGTCCTGTACCCATCATATGCCGTGCCACCTCAGCCTGCCCCCACCTGTCCTGTACCCATCACATGCCGTGCCACCTCAGCCTGCCCCCACCTGTCCTGTACCCATCACTAGCCGTGTCACCTCAGCCTGCCCCCACCTGTCCTGTACCCATCACATGCCGTGTCACCTCAGCCTGCCCCCACCTGTCCTGTACCCATCACATGCCATGTCACCTCAGCCTGCCCCCACCTGTCCTGTACCCATCACATGCCGTGTCACCTCAGCCTGCCCCCACCTGTCCTGTACCCATCACATGCCGTGTCACCTCAGCCTGCCCCCACCTGTCCTGTACCCATCACATGCCATGTCACCTCAGCCTGCCCCCACCTGTCCTGTACCCATCACATGCCGTGTCACCTCAGCCTGCCCCCACCTGTCCTGTACCCATCACATGCCATGTCACCTCAGCCTGCCCCCGCCTGTCCTGTACCCATCACATGCCGTGTCACCTCAGCCTGCCCCCACCTGTCCTGTACCCATCACATGCCATGTCACCTCAGCCTGCCCCCGCCTGTCCTGTACCTATCACATGCCATGTCACCTCAGCCTGCCCCCACCTGTCCTGTACCCATCACATGCCGTGTCACCTCAGCCTGCCCCCACCTGTCCTGTACCCATCACATGCCATGTCACATCAGCCTGCCCCCACCTGTCCTGTACCCATCACTAGCCGTGCCACCTCAGCCTGCCCCCACCTGTCCTGTACCCATCACATGCCGTGCCACCTCAGCCTGCCCCCACCTGTCCTGTACCCATCACATGCCGTGCCACCTCAGCCTGCCCCCACCTGTCCTGTACCCATCACATGCCGTGTCACATCAGCCTGCCCCCACCTGTCCTGTACCCATCACATGCCGTGTCACATCAGCCTGCCCCCACCTGTCCTGTACCCATCACATGCCATGTCACATCAGCCTGCCCCCACCTGTCCTGTACCCATCACATGCCGTGCCACCTCAGCCTGCCCCCACCTGTCCTGTACCCATCACTAGCCGTGCCACCTCAGCCTGCCCCCACCTGTCCTGTACCCATCACATGCCATGTCACCTCAGCCTGCCCCCACCTGTCCTGTACCCATCACATGCCATGTCACATCAGCCTGCCCCCACCTGTCCTGTACCCATCACATGCCATGTCACATCAGCCTGCCCCCACCTGTCCTGTACCCATCACATGCCGTGCCACCTCAGCCTGCCCCCACCTGTCCTGTACCCATCACATGCCGTGCCACCTCAGCCTGCCCCCACCTGTCCTGTACCCATCACATGCCGTGTCACATCAGCCTGCCCCCACCTGTCCTGTACCCATCACATGCCGTGCCACCTCAGCCTGCCCCCACCTGTCCTGTACCCATCACATGCCATGTCACATCAGCCTGCCCCCACCTGTCCTGTACCCATCACTAGCCGTGCCACCTCAGCCTGCCCCCACCTGTCCTGTACCCATCACATGCCGTGCCACCTCAGCCTGCCCCCACCTGTCCTGTACCCATCACATGCCGTGCCACCTCAGCCTGCCCCCACCTGTCCTGTACCCATCACATGCCGTGTCACATCAGCCTGCCCCCACCTGTCCTGTACCCATCACATGCCGTGTCACATCAGCCTGCCCCCACCTGTCCTGTACCCATCACATGCCATGTCACATCAGCCTGCCCCCACCTGTCTTGTACCCATCACATGCCGTGCCACCTCAGCCTGCCCCCACCTGTCCTGTACCCATCACATGCCATGTCACATCAGCCTGCCCCCACCTGTCCTGTACCCATCACATGCCATGTCACCTCAGCCTGCCCCCACCTGTCCTGCACCCATCACATGCCATGTCACCTCAGCCTGCCCCCACCTGTCCTGCACCCATCACATGCCATGTCACATCAGCCTGCCCCCACCTGTCTTGTACCCATCACATGCCGTGCCACCTCAGCCTGCCCCCACCTGTCCTGTACCCATCACATGCCGTGCCACCTCAGCCTGCCCCCACCTGTCCTGTACCCATCACATGCCATGTCACATCAGCCTGCCCCCACCTGTCCTGTACCCATCACATGCCATGCCACCTCAGCCTGCCCTCACCTGTCTTGTACCCATCACATGCCGTGCCACCTCAGCCTGCCCCCACCTGTCCTGTACCCATCACATGCCATGTCACATCAGCCTGCCCCCACCTGTCCTGTACCCATCACATGCCGTGTCTCCTCAGCCTGCCCCAACCTGTCCTGTACCCATCACATTCTATCTTTTACACATTTATCTGCCCGGTAACCACAGCCCAGGGGTACCGGGGACAGCACCAGGCTTCAGCCTGGGTAGGTAAATTCTGGAGGGGGGGACCTATTCATTGGGGTGGTTCCAACTCCCCCAGGACCCCTGCCCAGGCTGACCAGTCAGGGAGTTAATGCTTTGGCCGGGGGGACTTGTATAAAAAGTCTCCCCCCGGCTGAGGCATTACCCTGCTGGCTGGTTGGGCCCGGTGCCTGGTGCTGGTTTTTGAAATACAGGGGACCTCTACTTGTTTTGTCCCATTTATTTTGGGAACAAGGACCGGCCCTTGAGCCTGGGGCTGGTTGTCTGGGACTGGTTACTGGCTCACACATTACACACCGCCGGCTCACATGTTACACACCGCCGACTCACACATTACACACCGCTGAATCACACGTTAGATAGATAGATAGATAGTTAGATAGATAACAGATAGTTAGTTAGATAGATAATAGATAGATAGATAGATAGATAACAGCTAGTTAGATGGATAGATACATAGATGATACATAAGCCCTGTACACATGCATTGATTTTTCCCGATATTTGATTTGATTTTTCTTATAGAAGGCAGCTAAATCGAATAGAAATCTAAACTAAATCAAATTTTTTTTTGTCACTTTCAATCTACATTCGATTCGATGCGCGCTCCCGTTTTCACAAAATCGAACAGAAAAATCTACTGTGCAGCCAAGGAAATATCGAATTCGATCTAGTAAATCGAATGTGTACAATGTACCAGGAATGTATATCGAATTCGATATCTAATGCAAAAGTACAGCTCTAATGCCAAATCGAATGTAAAGATCTAATGCCAGATCTAATCGAATCTAATATCGACTCGAAAGCAAATCGATGTGTGTGTACAGGGCGATAGATAGATAGATAGATAACAGATAGATAGAAAGATGATAGATAGATAGATAGATAGATAGATAGATAGATAGATAGATAGATAGATAGATAGATAGATGTGAGAGGCTCCAGCCATTGTACTAGGTTGAGGGGCCCAGTATGGCTACCACTTATACATACAGGCATTGTCAGGATGGAGATAGCCATAGTCTATTGCACTTTTTACCAGGAGAGGGATTGTCTAGATCCCTCTCCAGTAACAGCCACTAATGCATGCGCCGTCTAATGATCACACATGTGCAGTAGGTTTGCAGCATAAAGTAAAGTGATCCCTCCAGCTTACACAGGGTGGGTTCCTATGGGAGCGTCTGTCCCTGGATTTCATTTTGAATGCATCTGGGCAGAAATTAATGTTTTTATTACCCAAATGGCAGCAGTAAGAAATTCTATTAATCGGGTCTAAACCTCAATAAACAGTAATTGGGCCCCTCAATTTATATTTTTATTGTAATGTACTATTTTCTGCATCGAAATCTTGCGGTGCGTCTGGTAAATGTACCCCCCAATCTGTGGCTTCCTGCTATATCCTCCTGTCATAGTATTGCCCCAGTCACATACTGTATTGGTGCAGCTTTGACCATTCCATTGATCTGATTGGCTGCAGCTTGTTCCGTATCCAGTTACCGGGTACACACAGACAAGGAGAAGGTCCAGAACAGCAACAAAGAGGTTCCCTGACCCCAACCAAATGCACTTAGACAAGTACAACACAAATAATATAAAAGAGAACAGATCACTTATTATACGAAGACTTATTTCCCTGTAGTAAAATAAACGTTGACATTTTGAAGAGAAATCTCTGGGATGTTTTTGTGCCTAAACCTACAAAACAATCCCTGAAATGAGTTTCTGCGTGGCGTGCTAAACATTTCATTGTGTACGTGTAGCCATCCGCACAATTTGGGTCAGTGTGATGTTTAAACTCTTAAATGGTCGCTCTAATCCATATTAATCTGACTTTAAAGATGAAGCATAATGCTTAATACAGGGAACATAAGAGTTGGTAATGCATGTTTTGCTATAGAACACATTAAAGCGTGTTTGTGTGCAGATTACCTGCGGGTCAGGGCACCCGATTGGTCGGAGCCGGCACTTTCCCACCCTGCCATCCTAGGTTTGATGCCATGTGTGGTCAAATCACTGAGGTTCTACAAATACTGTCTGGCATTCCACTTAATACACATTGTGTGTTTTGTTTTTTTTCCATTTCACTAATAACTCAAATTAGTAGATTATTATGTATTGTTCATTGAAAAGTAGATGCGGGAAAATAGGCCGTAACAGTGTAACGTATGTCATTAATTAATGCAGATTATAAATCAAAGCACAGGATACAATGCAAGTAGCATAACTAACCCGCTGAATTCCGGTTACATTGTCCTAATAATCTGCCTCTGCTTTTATTTCACATGATGTTAATACATCTCCCATCCGCCATTGCTTTACGGCAGGTATAAATTCCCGGGATTACACCTTCTCACAGCAGGTCTCAGTGGTGACTTTGGATGCAGAAATATAGGCCCTGATTCTAGTTTTGCTCAGTAAACTGCAAACATGTATTTATTTATTAACAGTTTCTTATATAGCACATACATATTCACAGTTTACGCCGCACCTCTGAACGTGCATGGATTTAAGTCCTCAAACAGCACACTGGACCAGAGAGCAGCTGGCAACATAAAGCGACAGGCTTCTTACCATGAGGTGAAATTGGTTCAAATAAAGGAAGAAAGCATTCACAGTGGTAGAGGAAAATTACCTCTTATAAAGGGAAGGTTTTATAAAGAAAAACATAAACTTGGCCACATGCAATGAAAAAGGTCTTGGAGATTCTCTAAACTAAAAATGTGGTAAAAACCCCGTTATCGGGAATTTTACCGCATTTTGGGATGCTCTAAGCATCCCCCGCCGGGTTACCGTGACAGGGGCATCGCTAGAAAAATCTGGCAATGCCCCATAGAAGCCTATGGGCTACTACCGCGACCCACCGCTGCCCCGCACCGACCCACCGCCGCCCCGACCCCCCCTTACCTGTGTTGGGGCAGCACAGAGCTGTGCTGCCCGGACCTGTGACCTCCTCCTCCCTACCAAGGCCGTTTCTAGAGGCGGACAAGCCGTGCAGCAGCCCGGGGCGCCGCACGGCTTGTCCGCCTCTGTAAACAGCCAGGGCGCCCGGCAGCTCCCCCCCAATGCCTCCCAGAGCCGGCCCTGGTAATGCGGCAGCAGCGGCAGGGTCACAAGTGACGGCTCGGATCCGCGCCACTTCTCCCCCCTGTTACAGACAGCTCCTGGCGCAGGCTGCCCAATCACAGAGCTCAGAAGACAGCCGGCTGACTTCTGAGCTCTGTGATTGGGCAGCCTGCGCCGGGAGTGCAGGAAGAAGGCAAGAAGCCCAGCCTGCGCAACAGCGCCAGGACCCAGGAGTGCAACATGCAGGAACTGGAAGGAGAGAAGTTAGCTATGATCATCCTGCCCGGGTTCGCTGATGCGCTGGTAAGTCACTGTCAGTGGCACTGTGGCTTACCTTCAAACAAGAAGAGGGACAATGCAGCTGCCGTGTGTGGCACTGTGGGGGCATATCTGTGGCACTGTGGGGGCATATCTGTGGCACTGTGGGGGCATATATGTGGCACTGTGGGGGCATATCTGGCACTGTAGGGACATATCTGTGGCACTGTGAAGGCATATCTGTGGCACTGTGGGGGCATATATGTGGCACTGTGGGGTCATACCTGGCACTGTAGGGGCACATGTGTGGCACTGTGAAGGCATATCTGTGGCACTGTGGGGCATATTTGGCGCTGTGGGGGCATATATGTGGCACTGTGGGGGCATATCTGGCACTGTAGGGACATATCTGTGGCACTGTGAAGGCATATCTGTGGCACTGTGGGGGCATATATGTGGCACTGTGGGGACATATCTGGCACTGTAGGGGCATATGTGTGGCACTGTGAAGGCATATCTGTGGCACTGTGGGGCATATTTGGCACTGTGGGGGCATATATGTGGCACTGTGGGGGCATATCTGGCCCTGTAGGGGCATATGTGTGCCACTGTGAAGGCATATCTGTGGCACTGTGCGGGCATATTTGGCACTGTGGAGGCATATATGTGGCACTGTGGGGGCATATCTGTCACTGTAGGGGCATATGGCAGCGATGGCGGGGGATTGGAGGGGGAGACCCAGGGCCAGAGGCAGTGAGTTGTGCTGCTTGTGGCACTGTGGGGGCATATGTGTGGCACTGTGGGGGCATATGTGTGGCACAGTGGGGGCATATCTGGCACTGTGGTGGCATATTAGTAAACGGCATCAGTTGTATGGCAGCGGCGCGTAGGGCATAATGTGTAATAGGCATTACGGTGAGGGAAGTATTGTGTAATTGCCATCACAGTGTGGGTGTAATGGGCATCAGAGTGGGGGGGTCTAATGGGCATTATGGTGTGAGACATAATGTGTAATTGTCATCATGGTGTGCGGCGTAATGTGTAATTGTCATCACAGTGTGTGGCGTAATGTGTAATTGGCATCACGGATTAATAGTGTATATTGATTTAAGTAGCCTGTCATTGTTTGGCCTTGATTTGTGAGGTGTACTAGGTCACTGTGTGGGACTTTATATTTTTATGTCACTGTGTGGCCTTCAGCCCGCCAACTTAAGTGCGGGAGGACAATGACAATTCCTGCGGTAACCAATGTCTGGACATGCAGGTTGCAAAAGTGAGATGTAAGGTAATTGTTTTCCTGCTAGACCACGCCCTTATATTAATCCACACCCCCTTCAAAAATAAACCACGCCCCTATTTTGGCGCGCGCGCCGAAGGCAATTTCTTCTATATATTTGGGTGGGGTGGGGGGGGGGGGGGCGAATTTTTTATTTCTTTGCCCTGGGAGCTAAATTGTCTAGAAACGGCCCTGCTCCCTACACTATGATCCTCTTCCGGGTTCAGGGAGGAGGAGAGCCCGGCGCAGCAGCAGCAGCAGCGCCGGATAAGGGAGGGAGGGGGAAGCCATGATGGGACCAGCGACCTCTCCCCGCAAAGGACAGCTCTTAACGCAAGAGCTGTCCTTTGCCATAATTATCGCATATGTTAGAGCATATGCGATAATTATGTATGCGATGGCCGGCGAAGGGGGGGCGGAGCTGGGCTGCAGATGTTAGAACATCCCGCCCTTCGTAAGAGTCTAGAAAATGAAACCCACGAAAATAGTAGAACAAAGTATTCATTCAGAACCGTCACACATCCCTGAGGTAAGTCTAGAGGTGTCCATGTTAGCTACAGTATGTATGCCTGACATTTTGAACACTGTACTCATAGAGAAGCGTATTTCAGCCTCGTCCCACCATTTCTGCACCATCTGTACACGGAAGCAGTAAACAAAGATGGTGAGGGTGACATAATAGAAATTGAGGATGCTTCTGTGGAAGTGGAACAGGATGAGAGGGATGTGTGTACTACTACTACCACTACTACAGTATATGACACTGCGGATTAGGATGTTGCTGATGTTGTTTGAGTAAGTCAACCATCAATGACTGCAGTTCTCGCCTGTGATAACAAGAAAGCCACCTCTTGGTTGCGGGCATATTTTTACCCAAATCCTTACAACATTTATAAAGGCACCGTCTCCATTTGTGAGGACAAACTTGGTAGTGGCAGGGACGTTAACCACCTGGGCACCTCTTTCATGATACATCATTTGTGTCGTGTTCGTGAAATTTATTTGACAAGATTGTAATGTAATTAACACCCTCATCGTCATCATCATCAACCTCATTATTAGTGATAGGAGACAGTCATTCAATTTCTTTAATAGCAGCACTAGGAAATGATATCTATTGGCTTTAGGATAATTAGTAAGTATGCCCTTTATAGTCAACATATTTTCTGGATCATAAATAAACGCAGTGATTGGCTACAGGTGATGTCATGTGACAATCAGGAAAGAATATGGAACTATAGGAGGTGCGCTATAAGTAAGGAGAGGCGCTAGAAATGGGATTGGGTTATGTCAGAAGGAAATCAGAAAGGTATAAAAGGGCAAGAATCAGTATATCAGGTATTGTGGTGGTACTTATTTTTTTATTATTATTATTTCCAGTGAGTGTGTGTATTGGGCAGACAATGGGGGTTATTTTGGTTGATTGGATTGTTTCGATGCGCATTCGCATCCTTGCAAGTCAACCTAACCCCGCCTTGTGAATGGGGGTACGTATTATGCTAATACGGCCCCACATCCTCACCACCACCACCCCATCCCCCCCCCCCCCCCCGCCCGCTGTCCTGGGTGCGATCTGACCATTCGCAGTGGGTGCATGCACTCTGCGTATGCGCAGTAACAAAACATCAGTCCCTGTGCAAACTAACGCCCTTTGCGAACAGACCAGGGCCGGTGCAAGGCACCGGAGCGCCCCAGGCGAGTCGGGGTGGGGGCACCCCGGTGCCGGGGGGAGGGAGGGGGGGTGTTACCTGTGTAAAAAAAATTGCTGCCCCGGCGTCCCTGCAGTGCTGGGGCGGTCAGGGGTGTCCGTGCCGTAGGGGTACCTGCGGCGCCGTCATGTGTATAAAGGTGGCTGCGGCCGGCGGGGTCCCTGTAGTGAATAGCATATAACTAGCGCTATGCGCGCGGCGGCGCGGGAAGTGCTAGTTATTTGCTATTCACTACAGGGACCCCGCCGGCCGCAGCCAGATTTATACACATGACGGCGCCGCAGGTACCACTGTCGCACGGACACCCCTGACCGCCCCAGCACTGAAGGGACGCCGGGGCTGCAATTTTTTTACACAGTTCGCTGGGGGTGAGGGGCGAACTGCCGCCCTCCAGGTGCCGGCGCCCTAGGCAAATGCCTAGAGCTGCCTAGTGGTGGCGCTGGCCCTGGAACAGACCTGAATAAGGTCCAATGCTTGCAATATATTCCTTAGTGCACACTTAGCTACTATACTCCCAGAAAACTAGGTAAGTATTCCTGATCACTTCCTGACGATGTGGGCGGTCCTGATCACTTCCTGACGATGTGGGCGGTCCTGATCACTTCCTGACGATGTAGGCGGTCCTGATCACTTCCTGACGATGTGGGCGGTCCTGATCACTTCCTGACGATGTGGGCGGTCCTGATCACTTCCTGACGATGTGGGCGGTCCTGATCACTTCCTGACGATGTGGGCGGTCCTGATCACTTCCTGACGATGTGGGCGGTCCTGATCACTTCCTGACGATGTGGGCGGTCCTGATCACTTCCTGACGATGTGGGCGGTCCTGCTCACTTCCTGACGATGTGGGCGGACCTGATCACTTCCTGACGATGTGGGCGGTCCTGATGACTTGATGATGTGAGGTATGCTGTATTGCATTGTGGTCCTACCGTCCACATCACAATGTCTATATTGCAGGGATAGGTCATGATAATGCTATCTATCTGTCCAACTTAACATGCCCCTCCCCTCCAGATCATACTTGCCGGCTTGGCTGGTTGGCGCTTAAAGACCATGCCCATGACCACAACTTGCACCTAATTGGGCTGAATGGGGGCGTGACCACACAATTGTATCATTGTGGCTCCACCCCCTGACCTTCAGTGCTAAAAAAGGCACTGCATAGGGGTGGAGCTACGATGGGGTAATTCAGCACGTATTGCATCATCACTAGGGGGCTGGAGGGAGATGTAGGATACTTGCCTGCCTTTCCAGGGGGCGGGGACTGCCACTCAATTTTCAGGACCCTCCCGGCTGTTTCAGGAAGGTCGGCAAGTCTTCCTCAGATCTCCCATCAGGGACGTGCAGTCAGGGGAGGCAGGGGAGGCAGTGCTTCCCCTGTCAATTTGTTTTAAAATAATACAAAGAATATACCTATGACACATATTCTGTGTCATAAGTATTTTCTTTATATTATTTTACTGGTTTGAATGAATTAACGTAGTTTGGGAGGCATCGATAAGCGTGCCTCCCAAACAGAACTGCAAGGGGACGAAACGGGGGGCGGGGCTTGCGGCAGGGCTAAGCAGTGGGCTAAAAAGCCCATTAAAAATAACACTAAAAGCGGCACTTCTAGAAGTGCCTAATTGACAGGGGCTGCTGTGATTGGACAGCAGATCCAGCTGCTGGCCAATCACAGCAGCCCCTGTCATGTACAGTTTGCTCCCTTCTCCCCTGCTGTGACCTGTGCCGGCTCCCTGCCTCTGTGGCTGCTGCTCCCCTCTCCCCTGCCCAGTGAGTATCATTTTGTTTTCGGGGGGGGAGTCAAACGGGCGGGGATGGAGGTGGCAGCAGAGGACGGCTGCAGCGTGCGCCGGTGTCGGCGATCAGGTGCGTAGGGAGGGGTGTTACAGCGGGCGGGGACGGAGGTTTGCGGCAGGGGATGGGTGCTGGCTGCTGCTGGAGGAGGGGGGCAGCGGGTGTCGGCGGCAGCCAGGGGGGGGGGGTTGCGGTGCGGTGGTGGCTGTAACAGTGCCTCTCCGTTCACAGCCACCACCGCACGTCACTGTCTCCCATTGGGCTTTCTCTAAAATACCCTGCTGGAGGGGTGTG
Source organism: Crinia signifera (assembly GCF_055691185.1). Classification (NCBI taxonomy): domain Eukaryota; kingdom Metazoa; phylum Chordata; class Amphibia; order Anura; family Myobatrachidae; genus Crinia; species Crinia signifera. The sequence continues at coordinate 463,909,496 of NC_139217.1, forward strand.
GCCACAGCATGTTGTGTGTCTGTATCTATTTAGCAGCTGGGGCCCCAGGCAGACGGGGGGCCCCTGCTGATAGTCTGCAATGCCACAAATAACCCTTCAGTATTCAAAAATGGCTGCCTCTGTTGTATAGGACCCGGGTACACTTTACACAATGGGACAAATAGCTAAATGAATGCCGGGGCATTAACAGCAGACAAACAACCTTCTATAAACTGCGCGGCTGAAAAACTCTCGTTTTTGACCAAATAAAACTCGCGCTTCGTCCACATTAATCATAGAGCGTTTATTAATGCCCTGTCAATACTTAGCTCTATCAGATCCCCTCCCAGGTATCTATGTGCAACAGTGATGATTAAGTAGCAGATTAAACCTCCGCATTAATATTTAAAGGGCTGTTTCTGAAACTTTCCTGTCCTTTTACACTAATAGCCCCATTAAAACTTGTTTACAAGCCAGCGATGAGAGTAACTGCGAGCACTTAACGATGGAGAGTGCCCTCCCCGGGAGAGGCGATGCGAGCTCGCGAGGATGGCATCTGATCGATAGGCTTCTTAAAGTAAGACTGTCTGTGTTAACCCAATGGAAGCAGGCACAAACAGCTGGCGACATCCCAACTTGTTAATTAACAATGAACAAAGCTCTAGGCCCCTGGCATGCTGGAGATGGCGCAGTATTAAGGATAATTCACAATATCGCTTCCTATTACCTAGTAAAAGGCTAAAAGCAGCCAGATTATGACGTTGTTTAACAAAATATTGATCCTGGCGTTCAGACTGAGCGCGAGCAGCTGCCAGAGATATGTTTATGTTGTAGTCACGTTAAGTTGCTCGCAGTGGTTTTGTGTTTAGCTTGTGCCTCTTTGCAGGGAATTCTATATATCTTGGCTGCGGTGTAGCAATAGGGGCATCCGCATCCGCAACCGCAGCAGGGCCCGGGGAGACTGAGGTGGTCCGCCTCGGAACCCGATATGCCATAGATGCTCAGACGAGCCTGGTTCCTACACCCTGGCCTGTTTGTGAGACATTGTGCAATGACCTCGCTCTTGTGGGATTCAGGACTGGAACTGCTCCATTATCTGCTCTACAGTCGCAGATCCCCGGGGTCTGTGGTTCAGATTTTCCACTGGAACCCAAGGTCTTTAGTTACGCTCTTATATCCTAAAATTAAGATATACTACAAATGCTTAGCTTAAAGTGGTCATGGAGAGGTGGTGGAACTCAGTTCCCATTTTCTTTTTCTGCACACGGCTTATGCTTTCAAAGAGCACAGGAAAGTTAAGAGTATACATATTTACAGGTCAGGAGTCTTAGACGGCCACTCCAGAACCTTCACTTTATTCTGCTGTAGCCAATGACAGTTCGACTTGGCCTTGTAAGTTGTAGATGAACTATGGTCTCCCTGCGCACCCCCTATGCAGCCCTGGAATTTATCTAGGTGTTTCCCAAGACACCCAAGGGAAGACTGGTAGAAGAGAATTGAAAACTGCCTTGGGCGCAAAGGGTGAACTATAACAGGTGGGTTTTTATTGATAAAGCAGTAAAACCAATTGGACATCACAAAAGAAAATCACAAAGAAATGGACATGTATTCCCCTCTCATCCAGTGATGGTGGTGGAGCCACAGATGGTATTAGGCAGAGTGTTCCAAAAAAGGGATCCACCCTGCAGGCTCCACGAGTTTGACACTGTGCTGGGTCCTTGGAGATGATAGCAATCCTGGCCCAACGCGTTTCGAGTCTCTGGGACTCTTTATCAAGCAGCCCAGTGTCAAACTCGTGGAGCCTGCAGGGTGGATCCCTTTTTTGGAACACTCTGCCTAATACCATCTGTGGCTCCACCACCATCACTGGGTGAGAGGGAAATACATGTCCATTTCTTTGTGATTTTTTGTGATGTCCAATTGTTTTTACTGCTTTTATCAATAAAAACCCACCTGTTATAGTTCACCCTTTGCGCCCAAGGCATTTTTCAATTCTCTTCTACCGACTTGTGTTTTGGATCATTGTCATGTTGGAATATCCAAGTACGTCCCATGTGCAGCTTCCGGGCTGATAAATGCAAATTTTCCTCCAGTATTTTTCCTCCAGAGCTATCTTGCTATCAATTTTGACCAAGTTTCCAGTGCCCTTGTAGCTCACACATCCCCAAAACATCAGCGATCCACCTCCGTGTTTCACAGTAAGAATGGTGTACCTTTCATCATAGGCCTTGTTGACTCCTCTCCAAATGTAACGTTTATGGTTGTGGCCAAAAAGTTCAATTTTGATCTCATCACTCCAAATGACTTTGTTCCAGAAGTTTTGAGGCTTGTCTCTGTGCTGTTTGGAGTATTGTAAGCGGGATGCTTTGTGGCATTTGAGTAGTTATAGCTTTCTTCTGGCGACACGACCATGCAGCCCATTTATATTCAAATATCTCCTTATTGTGCATCTTGAAACAACCACACCACTTTTTTCAGAGTCCTGTATTTCAGCTGAAGTTATTTGTGGATTTTTCTTTGCATCCTGAACAATTTTCCTGACAGTTGTGGCTGAAATTTTTGTTGGTCTACCTGACCGTGATTTGGTTTCCACAGAATCACTTATTTTCCACTTCTTAATTAAAGTTTTAACACTGCTGATTGGCATTCTCAATTGCTTGAATATCTTTTTATATCCCTTTCCTGTTTTATACAGTTCAATGACCTTTTCCCGCAGATCCTTTTACAATTCTTTTGGGTACTTATGTATTATCTGGGCTCCCATGTTAAATGCGCCCTATTTTTTCATACCCCTAATATCCAACTACGCAAGGAGTTGATTTTATATAGTGTGGCGAGCGCAGCGAGCCACCGTGCCCGAAGCGTGGTGAGCGCAGCGAACCCCGCGAGGGGACACGGTCTCATAAGAAAAACGGGAGCCCAGATATTACATAAGTACCTTCTTTTGCTTTCCCCATGACTCAGAATCCAGAGACGTCAGTGCAGCACTGGATGAAAGATGCAAGGGTCTTTCAGGAGACCAGAAACTCACTGACCATTTATACACACACTGATTACAAGCAAACAGATCACAGGTGAGGATGGTTACCTTTAGTAGCCATTCAAACCCATTTGTGTTAACTTGTGTGCTAGTTATCAGGCCAAAATCTCCAGGGTATGTAAACTTTAAAAAGAGTAAACACAGTTGTTTGACAATAAATGGCTTCACCCAACCACTAACCATGGGTGAAAGAAAAGTTTGTGAGTTATCATTCATATTCTCTGACAAATGGCCAGAAAAATCACAAATTCTGCTAGGGTATGTAAACTTATGAGGTCAAAGCTAATGTTTTGAAAGCTAGTAGATGTAGTTTCACTTGCTGCCAACAGATGGCAATGTTTCGGAGTCACATGGACAGTGGCGTAACTACCGAGGGTGCAGGGGGCGCAGCTGCTATGGGGCCCGCACTGTTGGTAGGGCCGCTGCTACCCCTGCACCCTATATAAAAAAAGGGCAGAGACACCCTCCTCCACCCCTCAGACGCCAGATCTGTGCGATCCCCCCCCCCCCAGATGCCGGAGATGTGCATCCTGCAGTCCCGGCACCTTCCTCCTCCAGTAGCAGCGCCATGAGGGGAACCAGCACTGGGCCTGCCTCCAGCATACACACAGGGATGACACTGTTGCTATGTCCAGCCTGGATTCCACTGCTGCCTGTCTCCACTTCACCCTGTGCCTGGAGGTGCCCATGGAATCCTGTACCCATGGAATCCTGTACCCTTTTATCTGTAGGTGCCCATGGAATCCTGTACCCTTTTATCTGTACCCCGTGTGTGATCCCTTGTGTGTGTGTGTGTGTGTGTGTGTGTGTGTGTGTGTGTGTGAGTTGGTATATTACTGTCACAAGACTTCACATACTCAGTTCTCCCACCAGTTCCTTCACTCACATTTACATCATTTGAAGTACACTCCATTAGGGTTTTTTCCCCTTTCTCTCTGCGTGTTGCTGCTATCTATCGCCCACCTGGGCTTCCCAAATCTAAATTTCTGGAAGATTTCTCTGCCTGGCTCCCCCATTTCTTATCCTCTGACATCTCTACTATCATCCTGGGTGACTTCAACATTGCTATTGACAGTCCACCATCTCTGCATGCCTCCAAACTCCTCTCTCTAACCTCCTCTCTTGGCCTCTCCCAGTGGTCCGACGCCGCTACTCATGAGGAAGGCCACTGCCTTGACCTCGTTTTCACCAGTCTCTGATTTTACTAACACTCCCTTCCCTCTCTCTGATCACAATCTCATTACTCTCTCACTCTCCTCCATTACCTCAAGCTCACTGACACAGAAATCATGCAAGCCTACTCTAACCCGCAGAAATACTAATGCTATTAATTTTCCACAACTTTCCACCTCCCTGCAACAACAGCTCTCACTAATTTCTACATTTACCTCTCCTGACTCTGCTGTTTCCCACCTCTAACAGACTCTTGAAACAGCCCTTGATGAAGTGGCTCCAGCTACCCATTATACCCCACGTAGGCTTAGATGCCAACCGTGGCACTCCAACACAACAAGACAACTACGAAATCAGTCACGTAAAGTTGAACGCCAATGGCGTAAATCTCGTAATATTACTGATTTCCTCACATATAAGACTAGCTACCACTCCTACTGCAATGCTTTGGACACGGCCAAACAAACATACTACCAATCTCTCATCTCTTCTCATGCCACCAACCCTAGGCGACTTTTTAACACATTAAAGTCTCTTCTGTACCCTCCCCCTCCTCCCCCACCGGCTACCATCAGTGCACAAGAACTTGCCTCCTACTTTAAGGATAAGATTGATAACATCTGAGATGAAATGGTATGCTCCACAATCTCTAACCCTCTTTCTGCCACACCTGAACCCTCTGGCACTTTCTCTTCGTTTGAGCCCACAAATGAAAAGGAAGTATCCGCACCAGAGGCAGAACTCTGGGAGGCAATGGAGTCAACTGCCGCCGGGCTCCTGCTCAAAAGGGGGCACCTTACCTCCCCCTGCAAGTTTAAATAAATAATTTAAAAGCCAACGATATTGCTTCTGTGGCTGAGTTCTTAAAGATATATCATCCACCCATCCGAGTTCTTAAAGATATATCATCCACCCATCCATCTTTTATATAAGGTTATATAGGGGTGTGTGTGTGGGGGGGGGGGTGGCGCACCAATATGTATCTTGCCTCCGGGCAACTGGAACGAACTTACGCCACTGATCCGCACTCTTCTTATCCTCCTACTCTACTACCTCTCCTCTTAAACCTATACCTGCACAAGTCATTAAAAATCTATCTCCTGTGCTTATTCCAACCTTAACTAAAATCTGCAATCTCTCTCTTGCTACTGGTACTTTTCCGTCTCTGCTCAAACATGCAGCGATTACTCCCATTCTGAAAAAACACAATTCTGACCCTAACTCTCTCTCTAACTATCGTCCTATCTCTCAGCTCCCATGCCTCTCCAAGCTACTCGAGAGACTTGTCTACTCTCGCCTAACAAACTTTCTTAACTCTAACACCTTATTAGACCCGCTTCAGTCAGGCTTTCGCTCTCAACACTCCACTGAGACAGCACTGACTAAAGTGGTGAATGATCTGGTAACAGCTAAGTCTAAAGGCAATTATTCACTGCTTATTCTTCTAGATCTTTCTGCTGCGTTTGACACTGTGGATCACACTCTCCTTTTACAAACACTACACTCCCTAGGTCTTAATGATACAGCCCTTTCCTGGTTCACATCTTACCTATCTGATCGCTCTTTCACTGTTCGCTTCTCTGACTCTACTTCCTCTTCACTACCTCCGTCAGTCGGAGTTCCGCAAGGCTCAGTCTTAGGTCCTCTGCTTTTCTCAATCTATACCTCCTCGCTTGGCAAACTAATCAGCTCCTTCGGATTTCAGTATCACTTATATGCGGATGATACTCAAATCTATCTATCAACCCCAGAGTTGTCACCAGTGGTTTTGGGCCGAGTCTCTGAATGTCTCTCTGCCATCTCATCTTGGATGTCTTCTCGCCAACTCAAACTCAATATTTCCAAAACTGAATTACTTATATTCCCGCCAACTAAGAACAGTTACCATCCTGATATCTCCATCACTGTTGACAACTCGACAATCTACCCTACCCCACAAGCTCGTTGCTTAGTGGTCACCCTCGACTCTGACCTGTCCTTTGTTCCCCACATTCAATCTGTCTCCAAATCATGTTACATGCATCTAAAAAACATATCCAAAATACGACCGTATCTCACACAAGACACTACTAAATCTCTTATCCATGCACTCATTATATCCCGCATTGATTATTGCAATAGTCTCCTAACTGGACTTCCCAAGAACAGACTCTCACCACTGCAATCCATTTTAAATGCTGCTGCTAGGCTGATCTTCCTTGCAAGACGCTCATCGTCTGCTGATCCGCTCTGCCAGTCCCTCCATTGGTTGCCTGTATATTACCGTATTCAATATAAAACACTTCTACTTGCATATAAAGCTATTAACCATACTGCACCAGCATATATCTCTGCACTTATCACACAATATCTACCATCTCGACCACTCCGCTCTGCACAAGATCTGCGTCTCTCTTCTGCACGGATCACTAGCTCCCATTTACTATTACAGGACTTTCACCAGGCTGCTCCCATCCTATGGAATGCCCTTCCATGCACAATTAGACTCTCCGCCAGCCTCCAAACTTTCAAGGGTTCCCTGAAAACTCACCTCTTCAGGCAAGCCTATCATATTTAAGTTCTACACGCATAACCCTCTGAGGCACTTATGTATTATATAGCTTCCCTTCTGGACTTGTAACTTGTTGGGACTGCTATGCTATTACTGATGCCTGTCCTTGTGTTTCCCTCCTATATACCTAATAGATTGTAAGCTTGCAGCAGGGCCCTCTAACCACCAAGTCTGTCTGTTACCCAGTTTGTTTTATCACTGTCTACTATTGTAAAGCGCAACGGAATCTGCTGCGCTATATAAGAAACTGCAAATAAATAAATAAATAAATAAATGAAACCTTATGACCCACCTACACACTTCCTTTGTGTGTGTGACTCTATTGACCCCCCCATTACCTCCTGCACCCCCTATTCTCTTGTGTGACACCTTGTCCCTCTTCCACCCTTCATCCCTGTTCTTTGACCCTCTTGTACCACACATCCCCTGTATGTGACACCTTCCCCTCCCTCTACATCCTTCCGCTGTGAGACCCCCTCTACCCACTATGCCTGTGCGTGACCCCTTCTCGCCCCTACCCCCCAATCCCCAGTGTGACCCCCTGTACCACCTCTCTGTGTGTGTGTGACCCCCCTGTAGCCCACTACCCCCGTGTGCCTAACCTCCTGCCTCTGCCTGTGCATTTTGTCACCCTGTACCTTCCAAACATCCCCCTCCTGCATATCACATTGTGTACCCTTCTACCCCTGTGTAAATGTTTTTTTGACACCTTTAATCCCCACACTACCCATCTATGCGTCATCCTGTACAAAGGGGTGGGGGGCAATGTTCCCTCTAATTTTACAAAGGCTGTGTGCGGCTAAACATTTTGGCTGTGCAACTTTGGAATAAAATTTACATTTTTGTGCATCACTTATATATAACTGGAAAATGACGTTCAGCATTTGTGTTAACTTTACTTCATAATGATATTAAACATTTAAACATTCAAAACACAGCACACAATGTAGTTAATGGGTGAAACACACATTAATTGAGTCCACAACTGCAAAAAGGGACCACTGCTGCTTTGTGCGCTCTGTTGTAATGTCTGTGCGCACGCTTGTCGAGGTGTGTGCGCGCGCACGTGCGCACAGCTTAGAGGGAACACTGGAGGGGGCCCTTCTCAAAATTTGCCAAAGAGATCTAGTCACGCCCCTGACATTAGACATATATATATATATATATATATATATATATATATAGAGTGAGACAGACAGACAGACATGAATTTCTTGACACCTATCTTCCATTACAATTCACAATTAGGTTCATAACCATTTATTTTGAATTACAAATTTCTTAGCAATCACACCCTAGGATCAGAACCCAGCCCTGCCACGCTGGAGGCTGACAAATAGTTTGCACAGGGAGGTCACAGCTTCTAGTGCAATAGGTTAAGGGTTCAAATACTGGGTGTCAAACTTGCTAAAAACACGTTTATAATAAAGATGTTCTGTGCAGGGCCTAGAGGAGGAGCTCACACAGAACCAATAGCCCAGATATCAATTCAATGATTGAAACAGTTAATTGAACGGCGGAGGAGTGGTTACCCTTCGGAGCTGGGGACTCCTATGCCTGCAACACTTCTGCCCCTGTGCGCCACACCTTCCACATCTCCCATCTGGCTTCTTGCACCCAGTGGTGCTGAGAAAGGGGGCAGGGGGTACTAATTACCCGTGCCCAGGTATGATGGAGGAGCCAGTGTGGGCAAGGATGCAGTGTAGCCAACGATGTGCTTAAAGTGCTATATTATTCTAAGGGTACATGACCACATCTCCCACTATTAGGCCACGCCCTCTGCAAAGTACCGGGGCCCGCCAGTCTCTCTGCTGCCCTGCTTGCTCCTGGTGGGGCACAGCCTGATTATGAGCACACCTGCAGCCTACAGTATGCACCATTGACATCAGCATGTCCGTGCATCTAATATAGATGGGTGCAAGTGACTATGGCCCTTATTCAGATCTGATCGCAGTACAAATTTGTTTGGAAAATGAGAAAAACCATGTGCACTGCAGGTGGGGCAGATGTAACATGTGCAGAGAGAGTTAAATTTAGGTGGGGTGTGTTGAAACTGAAATCTAAATTGCAGTGTAAAAATAATGCAGCCAGCATTTACCCTGCACAGAAACAAAATAACTCACCCAAATCTCTCTCTGCACGTTACATCTGCCCCACCTGCAGTGCCCATGGTTTTGCCCATTTTCCAAACAAATTTGTGCTGCGATCAGATCTGAATAAAGGCCTCTGTGTACACATTTTTAGTAGCAGTCACAACGCAAGACGCATCCAAGTCTGCATAATAACGCATATATACGTAGCTTTCCCATGCATACAATGGATTTACTTCCAAATCGCCATCGGAGCCCAAGATGAACGTCACTAGAGACTGCTGAAAGCAATGAACTATTCATTCCTTGGGGGTTTGGGTAAATGATCATCTTTGTATAACAATAAAGAAAACATAGGAGCACAGGGATGACCCTGCAGCTGATCTCCATGTAGCCTGCAGACCACTGCTGGCAACGTTCCCAGTATGACCATCCCTATTGTATCGCTAAGGAGGGAGGATAAAGTATTGGAATTCACCATGGGCAGTAATTACTGGCTAAAATTATTTCTTAATGGACATTGTGGTTAACGTACTAATCAAAGTGTTTAAATAATGCAGAACAGCGAGTCTGCTTCCCCATCGTATTAATAACTGGTGGATGGTAGCTGCACTTACAGCTGGGAGTTTATTTGGGTCTTCACCAAGTGGACAAAGCAATTCTTCTCCATAATACAGATACACGACCATCATAGTGAATGTGGACCATTAGGAAACAAACATTTGAAAAATAATTTATTTTATATTTATTTTATTAAATCTATATATTATTTAAATCTGCTCTAGTGTGGCTTCTTCTGTGTGCTCTGGGTCATTGTCTAGATAAGTGATTCCCAAACTGTGTGCTGTAATACTTGGAGGGGTGCCCTGGGTTGGTGGTCCAGGATCAGGGCCGGCTCCACCACTAGGCAGCTTATGAGCCTTTTTATCAAGTGGACCATTCTACCTCCAGCACATTGCTACTAACCGAGTTCATCCACACCAACCAAGACATCTTCTTGTGCATTGCACCACCCCATCCGGACTCATTATCCGAGGCAGACACGGAAATCATTCCTTCCTCCAGGTTCTACCATCTCTTCCATCGGAGACACCTAATTCTCCATCTGGACTCTGTTTTGGGATCGCTATTGGCCACCTGGTTACCTGCTTATATGGGACTACACCTTCAGATGTCAGTGTGGTAATATGCAAATTATATGCTATACTCATAACCATCCGAAATTGTGCTGAGTATTGAATGTCCACATGTTTACATTTTATACATTATTGTAACCCCCTTTTTTATGAAGTATAAATTTCATATGCTATTACAGCTTTTTTTAAATTTTATTCTTAATAAATTCCTTATTGTACAGGATACCGTTCTGCAAATTTTTGCTTATATATATCCCTTTCAGCCCGCGCTGGTACACACATCTCTTTTTTTCCTATATTCTTTTGAGGACCTGACAAGTCCTAAGTACCAGCTGCAGATAGTAGCGCACTGATCAAACCCCCCCCCCCCCCCTAGCTTATGGGCGCCAGCCACTGGAGGGCAGTACTGTGCTGTAGGAACCAAGTAGCCGGAGGAACAGGAAGAAAGCGTCCTCACTCCTCAGGAAAAGAGGTAACCGGTGGGTGCTGCCCACTCTCCCCACCCCACCCTGGAGCTGGCTAGCATCATCGGCGTGGGCAGTGCCGCCTGCATCACCCCCACCCCCCTCCGTGGATCTTGGTAGCGGCAGCAACCGACCCCCCTAGGGCACCTGGACATGCTTTGCACCGGCCCTGTCCAGGATCAATAAAAATAATGTATGGCTTCCAATCATAAACTATATGGACAAACAGAATTATGTCCATAACCACATAACTGATTAAATTACTAATATATAAACACAATTTACTTAGTTTTCTTCTCCTAAATTACTCAGTAAGCAGCTTTTGAACTAGGGGTGCCACTAAAAAACAATTCTGATACTCTAGGGTGCCGTGATTCGAAAAAGTTTGGGAACCACTGGTCTAGATGGGAATAAACCTCCCATATCCTAGGTCTGTTGCAGCAGAATTTCCTCCATGATTTCTCAATACTGTATCTTTCTCCATCTATTTTACCCTCTAGTAAGTTTACAAGACTGAGAAGCACAGAAGAGCCCCCATAGCAATGGTCTCTTGCTCAGGGGAGTTGTAGGGAACCTGGTGTGATGCATGGTACAGTATGTATATTTCTCTTGGCTTGATGCCTGGTAGTGTTCTTGTGTTGATGCACAGAAGGGATAGAGGTCTTGGTGATGCACTGTAAGGACAGTGTTCATGATGATGACGCCTGTAGGTATCTTGGTGTTGGTGATGTTCCACATTGGAGATAGTAATCTTGGTGGTAAGCCATGTGAGGTATAGTAGTCTTGGTTATGTTGCACAATAGAGCTAGTGGCCTTGTTTATGGTGCACACTTAAGATTGGGATCTTGGTGGTGCTGATGAATAAAAATCGTGTTCTCGGCGGTGATAAATGTTCTGGAAAATGGTCTTGGTTATGATACATAGTAGAGATAATGCTCTCGATGATGCAAAGTAGGGGGAGTACTATGTATGACAGTGTTCTTTGTTCTGATGCATTTTAACAATTGTGGTCTTGATGGTGACGCACAGAAGGACTGTGGCTGTAACGATGATCATGCAAGGCAGAGATAATGGATGTAGTATTGATAAATGATGTATGATAGAGATAGATTACTTGTTGATGGTGCACGGAAGGGAGAGTGATCTTGGTGATTATGGAGGTTATTCTGGTTCATTCACTTGGATGCAAATTTATATCCTTGCGAGTGAACCAGATCCCACCATTGTGAATGGTAGGTAGATAGGGGAATTGGTGATGGTTCATGGTAACATAGAAACATAGAATTTGACGGCAGATAAGAACTAAAAGTGGCTCTGTAAACATTTCTAGACGTGGCCTCATGTGGGTGGAACAATACCAAAATAGGCGGGATTAATCCATGACCACACCTGTGTGGAAGCCGTTGGTTTTAGTATGCTTGGCAGTCTAGTACACCCCAGAACTTTAGGCTGCTGTGATGGTGATGATGCATTGTAGGGATATTGTTCTAGGTGTGATGTGAGGTATTGCATAAACAAATCATTTCTTTCTGTCTTTTCTCCTCTCTCTCCACCATCTCTCAACTCCTCCTTCACCCCGCTCTCTTTCTTTCTACCTCTCAAGGGCGTAACTACCATAGGTGCAAGGGGTGCAGCTGCTCCAATGGGGCCCAGAGCTGAAGGGGGCCCATCTTTACTGTCTTAAAGGGTGAGATTTAATAGGATGGGAGATTCAGGAAGCGAGAGATTTGGAGAGAAATCTCCAGTTTTTAAAAGCGGCAATCATTTAAACTGCAAAATCAAACTGGTTTTGCAGTGTAAATGATTGCCGCTTTAAAAACACTGGAGATTTCTTTTCTTTTTTTTAAATTGAGTGATTTTTATAAAATTTTCTGATACACAGATTAACATAGCAAACATAAACAAATTTATCGACTGAAATTTAGAAAAGAAGAAAAAAAAATTAATAAATAAATAAAAAATAAAAAAACACATCAATACAATAATAATAATAAGTTACATTAGCAGAAATATCTTTTCATTTGTGTCGTTATCAAATTAACATGAATTAAAAATTGATCTACAATTAATAAAATTGTATCTTAAGAGATGAATATTTTGATGAAAGCCATCGGAGATTTCTTACCAAATCTCTCACTTTCTGAATCTCTCATCCTATTAAATTTCACCCAGTTTTACATACATTTATCACCATCAGTTGCTAAATAAGGGGCCCTTCAAAACTTTTGCTATGGGGCCTATGAATATCTAGTTGAGCTCCTGCTACCTCATCCTTTCTCTCCAACCTCTCTCTCTCCTCCTCCTCCATCCCCTCTCACTTCCTTCTCTATCTCTCTCACTCTCTATCTTCCTATCTCTCCCTCTCCCTTTTCATCCCTCCATCTCTCTCTCTATCCTGCTCCCCCTCTCTCTTTCTCTGTTTCCTCTCTCTCTCCTTCCTGGTGCCTGTTCTCTGTCACTCTTTCCCGCTCCTCATCATTCCTTCATCTCTCTTTCTCTTTGTCTCTCCTCTCTCTTTTCTCTCTCATTTATACTACTCCTCTCTCTCTTTGGGACAAATTTACGCTAAGATTGCTGATTATGGCTGATTCACGGTACAAATGTGAATGACGTCACCAAGAAATCTCTCAGTTCTGGGGGAGGAGGCGCAAATGTGAACACACTTGCAGCTCCTCAGTTCATGTCGGGACGGATTTTTTTTTTTACCTCCCTGGATGCCTACTTTGGAGGACGCGATCTACATTTTTACAGGTACCCTAATGGATTTCTACAGAAGTGGACTGGGCTACAGTGGTCCCTATAGATAAGTATGTATGGATGATTGTAGTATTATTTATTTATTAATTATTTATTTACAGTGTCTTATATAGCGCAGCAGATTCCGTTACAGTGTCTTATATAGCGCAGCAGATTCTGTTACAGCGTCTTACATAGCGCGGCAGATTCCATTACAGTGTCTTATATAGCGCAGCAGATTCCGTTACAGTGTCTTATATAGCACAGCAGATTCCGTTACAGTGTCTTATATAGCACAGCAGATTCCGTTACTGTGTCTTATATAGCGCAGCAGATTCCATTACAGTGTCTTATATAGCGCAGCAGATTCCGTTACAGTTTCTTATATAGCGCAGCAGATTCCGTTACAGTGTCTTATATAGCGCAGTAGATTCCGTTACAGTGTCTTATATAGCGCAGCAGATTCCGTTACAGTGTCTTATATAGCGCAGCAGATTCCGTTACAGTGTATTATATAGCGCAGCAGATTCCGTTACAGTGTCTTATATAGCGCAGCAGATTCCGTTACAGTTTCTTATACAGCGCAGCAGATTCCGTTACAGTGTCTTATATAGCGCAACAGATTCCGTTACAGTGTCTTATATAACGCAGCAGATTCCGTTACAGTGTCTTATACAGCGCAGCAGATTCCGTTACAGCGTCTTATATAGCGCAGCAGATTCCGTTACAGTGTCTTATATAGCGCAGCAGATTCCGTTACAGTGTCTTATATAGCGTAGCAGATTCCGTTACAGTGTCTTATATAGCGCAGCAGATTCCGTTACAGTGTCTTATATAACGCAGCAGATTCCGTTACAGTGTCTTATATAGCGCAGCAGATTCCGTTACAGTGTCTTATATAGCGCAGCAGATTCCGTTACAGTGTCTTATATAGCGCAACAGATTCCGTTACAGTGTCATATATAACGCAGCAGATTCCGTTACAGTGTCTTATATAGCGCAGCAGATTCCGTTACAGTGTCTTATATAGCGCAGCAGATTCCGTTACAGTGTCTTATATAGCGCAGCAGATTCCGTTACAGTTTCTTATATAGCGCAGCAGATTCCGTTACAGTGTCTTATATAGCGCAGCAGATTCCGTTACAGTGTCTTATATAGCGCAGCAGATTCCGTTACAGTGTCTTATATAGCGCAACAGATTCTGTTACAGTGTCATATATAACGCAGCAGATTCCGTTACAGTGTCTTATATAGCGCAGCAGATTCCGTTACAGTGTCCTATATAGCGCAGCAGATTCCGTTACAGTGTCTTATATAGCGCAGCAGATTCCGTTACAGTGTCTTATACAGCGCAGCAGATTCCGTTACATTGTCTTATATAGCGCAGCAGATTCCGTTACAGTGTCTTATACAGCGCAGCAAATTCTGCTACAGTTTCTTATATAGCGCAGCAGATTCCGTTACAGTGTCTTATATAGCGCAGCAGATTCCGTTACAGTGTCTTATATAGTGCAGCAGATTCCGTTACAGTGTCTTATATAGCGCAGCAGATTCCGTTACTGTGTCTTATATAGCGCAGCAGATTCCGTTACAGTGTCTTATATAGCGCAGCAGATTCCGTTACAGTGTCTTATATAGTGCAGCAGATTCCGTTACAGCATCTTATATAGCGCAGCAGATTCCTTTACAGTGTCTAATATAGCGCAACAGATTCCGTTACAGTGTCATATATAACGCAGCAGATTCCGTTACAGTGTCTTATATAGCGCAGCAGATTCCGTTACAGTGTCTTATATAGCGCAGCAGATTCCGTTACAGTGTCTTATATAGCGCAGCAGATTCCGTTACAGTGTCTTATATAGCGCAGCAGATTCCGTTACAGTGTCTTATATAGCGCAGCAGATTCCGTTACAGTTTCTTATATAGCGCAGCAGATTCCGTTACAGTGTCTTATATAGCGCAGCAGATTCCGTTACAGTGTCTTATATAGGGCAGCAGATTCCGTTACAGCATCTTATATAGCGCAGCAGATTCCGTTACAGTGTCTTATATAGCGCAGCAGATTCCTCCAGAGAGACCTCCATTGGGAAAGCAAGTTCCAATCTTGTATACAAGCAATTCCAGTTTCAGTTTGGTTCTCAACCATTACAGTTCAATTCCGCTTCTCAGCAATTCTGTCCCCAGTCCAGTTCTCAGCAATTCCAGTTCCAGCCCAGTTCTAAGCAGTTCCATTTCCAGACCAAACTACAGCAATTCCTAATCCTGTCTGATCTCCATCCATTCCGGTTCTAACTGGGTTCCAAGTGATAGCTGCCCCTGCTCATTGTCCAATTCTGTTAGCTCTAGTCATGGTTCCCGGTCCAGATCCAAAAAACTACTGTTGTGATTCCAGGTCCAGATCAAGAAAAATCATTCTAGTGATTCTAGGTCCAGATACAAACACCATTATAGTGAAATCTTTTCTGAGGACCATTTAAACACCAGTCTACAAACCTTTGAAAGTTGTGTGTTCTACCGATCATAGACTTCTCGTGAAGCCAAGACCAACTTCTCCTAGCCATTTGTCCATAGTTGCTCACTGACTGGCTCTCATTCAAACTCAGAGTTTTAGTTCCTTCCTGGAAAGCCATCACTCTTTTATTATATCCACTTACAAATTTTATCAAGCCACCAAGATGGTTGAAAAGGGGACGCGCTTGCTATTGTCGAATAATAACGAGGGCCTGATTTACTGTTGTGCTCTATGTGGCCATCTTGTGGGAGGTAACTGGGAATGGCAAGAATACCGTAGGCACCATAAGAGGCGGATTGGGAACTAAAAGTTACTGGACGTGTTCCCATGTAGGCGGCACCAAATCAAATGTAGATTGAGCCAGCACCAAAGTAGGCGGAATTAATAAATCACTACACCCATATGGAAGCCTTTAATTTCTATATGCTTGGCAGTCTGGTGCCCCCAGCCCTTTACACTGCAGTGACAAACCACAAACCTCCACATTCCAAATAATACCCCACCTCCACCCACTGAGACTGACCACAGACCCCAAACCATCTATCAAGCAGACAAACATGTCATTACTATATATGACAAAACTCCTCACCCTTCCTGCAGTGGATCCCAGACATGTTACACCCCCAGATAGCACCCACTGCTGTCCTTGTAACAGATGCCACAATAGATATAGATGGATGCCCGTCTTAGATGAGTTTTTGCAGCAATGGGTACTCTGTTAACCGGCAAAGGTTATTTATGTGGGAGACAGGATGGGGAGGGGGATGGGGGGTGCAAAAAGTCACTGACTGACAGGTGGCCTTACAGGGGCGAATGCCTCCAGGAAATCTAGGTACCAACAGGCGCCAAATGGATCCCTTATGTAGGAATCGCGTCTCTGGCATCTCAGTTGAGCCACTGATCTCAGTTGCCACAAACTTCCAATCATGAATCAGGCTCAGTGGCGTAACTACTGTAAGGCAGCCCCAGCAGCCGCTTGGGGCTGCAAGCAGCAGCAGGGTCTGTGTGGGCGCCGGCACCCGCTTGACGCACTGATATGCTGCTGCCTGCCGCTGCCCACTGGCCGAGCACCGGAGGAGAGTCAGTGCAGGTGCGGCCATGGCAGTGATGTCAAATTCCCCCACTGATTCAATTGACTGTACACAGAGCCGGCTATTGGCTACTGTGTACAGGATGGATGCGGATGGGCATGCTAGGGCGGCCTGGGATACGTCAGAGCCAAGGGAATCAGCAGTGTCTGCTGGTCTCTCTTCCTCTCTCCTGCTTCAGCTTCTCCGTTATGTGTGTGACGTCAAACTTTTTGGCAGGGGGGAGTAAAATTTATAGTTACGCCACTGATCAGGCTCAACATTCCGCTCATCATAGATGTAATGCAATTTTTCAGGGAAAAATCTATTTTGAGGTCCCAGCGTTACGGCCACTCAGACACTTGGGGTCGTATAAACCACGATTGGCGAAGTGTATTGTTTGTGGCATCTATTTCTGTAGAATAAACATAACGATCTTTGTTTAATTTCTACGCACTTCAGCCAACTCTTATCATGTTATGTAGAACACAGTGAATTTCTCGAGAGCCGGCTACAGCCGCTGGTCCCCGGATGGGATTTAAATGAGAGTTTTGACATCAAAATGAAGCATAAAGTAATTAGGTTTAGTGCCTGGGGAATTAACCCTTTCGTTACCACTGTACTTTAAAAGTGTACGAAGGTAAAAATGAATTGTACTTTTTTGAGTTGCAGTGAAATATACATTATGGCCCTAATTCTGGTCCATTCGCAGTGACACGTGCCTTCGCACGGGGCCGATGTTTTTACTTTGCGCATGTGCCTTTCTGCGCATTTGCAGGCGCTTGGTGCGTGCGGCCACAGCGAACAGAATCTCCGCGTGCACACACCCAACCTCGCGGCCGGTGGGCGAGGGGGCATGGGGCGACGGGGCAGCTCATTAGCATATGGGAATGCCCAGTGTGTCAATAACGCGGGTGCGGGGGACGGGCAGCTGACATCACCGGATGCCAGCTGCCTGCCCGCTTCGCAAGCCACAATTCGCAAGGCAGGGTTTGGTGGACTCACAAGGTTGCGAATTCGCAGCCTTGTGAATCAACCAAAATACCCACCCTATATTCTTCTGTGCCGCCAAGACCTGGATGGTATACACGGAGTTCCACAGGCGGCTGTAAACCAGCCTCATAGGATGCACTCATCGCTCCTATAATGTATATATTCTTCACCGGTCTCTTTTTGCTGTGGAACTACAATTCTCAGCACAGCTTAAGTATACAGGTATACAGGGATATACAGGGATATACAGGTGGAGAGTATACAGGGATATACAGGTGTATACAGGGATATACAGGTGGAGAGTATACAGGGATATACAGGTATACAGGGATATACAGGTGGAGAGTATACAGGGATATACAGGTGTATACAGGGATATACAGGTATACAGGAATATACAGGGATATACAGGTGGAGAGTATACAGGGATATACAGTACAGGTATACAGGGATATACAGGGATATACAGGTGGAGAGTATACAGGGATATACAGGTGTATACAGGGATATACAGGTGGAGAGTATACAGGGATATACAGGTGTATACAGGGATATACAGGTGGAGAGCCTAGTGCTGGTTTAAAGTCTATTCATATTTCCTACAATGAAGGTGTAAGGATAGCTGGGATTTGTGCTACCTATATACAATTGATATATGAGGGGTGGTATCTATGGCACGCTGGGACCAATAGACACCAATTTCAGCTTTCAGAAGAGCCTTAGATACAGTTCTAGTTGTAACATAGGGCCTGATTCAAAATGATTCAGGGCCTAGAAACGCCACCCAATGCCCAGCCGAACACCCCCCAACTGCTGAATCCCCTCGGTGCCATTAGGGCTGTGGTCGAATTTGGATCACAACGAGCGATACTGCATCGCCCCCATAATCACTTTTCCTGTTCCTACCATACGTGATAATATACACAGATATTAGCGATTCAACCAATATGCGTTCCATACTTCTCAAATACAATCAGATATCAGCCTGATACGACAATGATAAAGGCCCCCTAGTGGGCAATTATCACTAATAAATAGGAAAAAGGTTTCTTGTCTGTACCAGAGAATGATGTATATGTATTAAGTATGTTTCAGACATTATATATGAATATTGCCTTTTAATTAGCGAGTCCTGTCTGTTTAATGAGTAAGAAATGCTACCTTTAAATATTAAAGTAGCAATCTCATTTAAAACATTACAAATTTTTTTTACATAAATCACTGTGGCAGACAATATGAAGAATGTTGGAAATTACATTCTTTCCTTGATTTGTTTCTTCAGGCTGTGATTTATAATTCTGCACAGTTCCCTGTAACAACAACCACATTAATATGGCGTATAATATTGTGAGCAGAGGGGCTAGGAAACGCCCCTCGGAACTCCATCTGTTCTGAATACTGTACATTACTACCCTATTCTCTTTCCCTCTTCGCCTTTCCAGCTGGGATCCTTTGTCTGTATAATCAGCAGCCATATTATGTAACCTCCGTGGACATTTTGAAAGGGAGATAATGATTCGCAGTAGCAAAGCTCAGTTGTATTTCTGTAACATGGCAAAAATAACTCACGTGATTATATGACACTAGGGAGTAAATTTACTAAAAATCGCATTAAGTCTATTATTGGCGTCAGTTTGCAGTCGACAAAAAAACAGCATTTACTTTTTGTCAGTATTGACTTTCATTTGAAAGCACGGCCAACACCAGCCGCCAGCGACAAAAGCAACATTTTTCTATGCAAGCCTGCCGCAGTTTGATTGACAGGAAGATGCTGTGTTCAGGGAGGGTGCGTGATGTCAGCAGCCTTCCACAGGGCAGGATAACACTCTGGTGGGGCGGTGGCTATCTCTACATATGAGCATCAGGTCTGAATAACCCCCTATAGCAGAAAACCTCTGCCCTAATGGTAAGAGCCTCAAACTGGCCAGCCCAGGGTTAGAATCCCTAGATAAGTCGTGACTCCCCTCCAAAAAAAGTCCCTCCCACCCCAAAATCAGGACTTCTGGTGCAGAGGCAGCTCTGCCTCAAGTCCCAGCAAACATGCCCAGGCATTAATAACTAAATGCAAGGATCACATCCAATGTGTTCCATTTATATATTCATGTGTCTGGGCAAAATAAAACCCCTGGCAACTTGCCCTACAGCCCCTTGGCATGAATATTAGGTCTTCATTGAAATTAATGGGGACGCACAGTTTGTCCCAGAGCAGCGGTGTTCCTACCTGCCGTGCACTGGGAAGAGGGGGTGTGGTTGTGTGGGGTGGGTGTGGCCTGCATGGTTGTGGGTGTAGCACCTACACCAGGGAAGGACTTTTATAGTGGTATTAGTATTACTGTGGCCAAAGCCGGATTCAGTATTGAATCCCGGCGGTCGGGATCCCGGCGTTCAGAATCCCGACGCCGGAATCCCGACAGCCGAAATCCCGACAAGGGGGGGACGTGGATCGCCCCCCCTTGTGGGCTCGCTGCGCTCGCCATGCAGCGGGCCCGGTGCCTCGCTACGCTCGGCACACTAATTTATTCTCCCTCCAGGGGTGTCGTGGACACCCACGGAGGGAGAAAGTGTCGGCATTTCGGCGGTCGGGATTCCGGCGTCGGGATTCTGAACGCCGGGATCCCGACCGCCAGGATTGTAACTGCATCCCATGCAGCGGATTCAAATGCAGCAACGTCCTAATCAAGACAATCTAAGGAAGTTTACATAAATTGTGAATAGCTTTTGTTCAAAGCTTGGCCAACAGAACAATGTGTTATGTACAGTACGTGCCCATTACTGTGCTGTAGCGATACAATGTATTTGTCACTAGCGGAAGCATGTATGAATATGTATCGTGTGTCAGGCTTCCTAGTCCCCCATTGATGGATACCAGTCTTCTGTTAGCTAATTATGTGCATTCGTCATGATGGCAGATCTGCTGTACAAGTCAAACAATTTGATCCAGTAGATATTACTTTGCATTGTTCTCGGCTCGTTCCAGATTTTCCTTTGCAAATATATATTTTTAAGGCTTAAAGTGCAGCAGTTACTGTAATGCTGAGTGCACACTAGACAGCACTTTAAGTTAATTTGCCGATAATGACCATTAGTTGCAAAAAACTAAAATAGTTGTAAAAATAGTTTAGGGTGTACTCAGAATATCATTAGCGATGCGTTCTCCCGCGGCTCAGTAGCAACATCCTCTGTCGTCTGTATATGCAGCTTAATCTGAGGATATCGTCAAGGACAGCTGCAGAATACTCCTGGATGTGGCCACTGACAATATCTGTTGCGAGATTGCACAGTGGGAACGGACAAAGCGACTGATTCGGACCTGATTGCTGGACTGCATCTTTTTGCAGCCCAGCGATCAGTTATCCGCTGCCCCGCCACAGTGTAATCGCACCTATGTGCACGGCTGTGAATGGGATCGAAGAGGAAGAAGTCCATTCGTAATCACTCACCGGAGACACTCCCAGGAACCATTGGGGTGCCACCCACAAACATCCGCCGTCTGTCAATCATCTTGCGAACGGCCAGCAATTGTAAGCGATCTCTGGCTTGGATCGCAGGTAGACCGCATGGTCTCTGCAGATTCCAATGGGTCTGGCCATTCGTATGGGATCTGCTGAAAATGTCCCTCCAAAAATGGCAGCTCTCTTGGAGGAGACAAATGCTAGAGGCCCTACTGGGCAGGGGTATATCCAGAACAGAATGATAGGGGCACCATAAAGAAGTGGGTGGCTTTTCTCAAACTCCTGGGAAAGTGGGTGTGGTCTTCCCGCAAGGGGCATGGCCCCAAGCGGAACGCAGTAGCCACAAGCCATGCCTTCATTGGAGAGGAAGTGAGCGACGCCAGGGAGATGCAGTAAGAGATGCCAGGGAGAGACAGTGGGTGACATAATGATGGAGGGTAGGTGACAGGGAGAGGGTGAGAGGACAGATAGGTGATAGTGTAGTGGGAGATGGAGAGGCACTGGGTGAGTGTAATGGGTGATCAGGAGAAGTAGAGCGTGTCAGAGAGAAGCAGTGGGTGAGTGTAAAGGGTGATCGGGATAGGTTGAGGGTGTTAGAGAGAAGCAGTGGGTGAGTGTAAAGGGTGATCGGAGAAGTAGAGGGTGTCAGAGAGAAGCAGTGGGTGAGTGCAAAGGGTGATCAGGATAGGTTGGGGGTGTCAGAGAGAAGCAGTGGGTGAGTGTAAAGGGTGATCGGGATAGGTTGAGGATGTCAGAATGAAGCAGTGGGTGAGTGTAAAGGGTGATCGGGAGAAGTAGAGGGCATCAGAGAGAATCAGCGGGTGAGTGTAAAGTGTGATTGGGAAAAGTAGAGGGTGTCAGAGAGAAGTAATGGGTGAGTGTAAAGGGTGATCGGGAGAAGTAGAAGGTGTCAGAGAGAAGCAGTGGGTGAGTGTAAAGGGTGATCATGAATGATAGGTTGAGGGTGTCAGAGAGAAGCAGTGGGTGAGTGTAAAGGGTGATCAGGAGAAGTAGAGGGCGTCAGAGAGAAGCAGTGGGTGAGTGTAAAAGGGTAATTGGGATAGGATGAGGGTGTCAGAGAGAAGCAGTGGGTGAGTGTAAAGAGTGATCGGGATAAGTAGAGGGCGTCAGAGAGAAGCAGTGTGTGAAGTGAAGTGGTGATGACTTGGAGAGGCAGAAGGTGACAGGAGAGGGTGGGTGATGGGGAGATAGTGAAACTGGGGAGAGGCAGAAGGTGACAGGAGAGGGAGGGTGATGGGGAGATAGTGAAACTGGGGAGAGGCAGAAGGTGACAGGAGAGGGAGGGTGATGGGGAGATAGTGAAACTGGGGAGAGGCAGAAGGTGACAGGAGAGGGAGGGTGATGGGGAGATAGTGAAACTGGGGAGAGGCAGAAGGTGAAAGGAGAGGGAGGGTGATGGGGAGATAGTGACACTGGGGAGAGGCAGAAGGTGACAGGAGACAGAGGGTGATGGGGATACAGTGACACTGGGGAGAGGCATACATTGATGGGGAGAGGCAGTAGATTATGTGGAGAGGGTGATTACTTGGTGAGGTATAGGGTGATGTGGAGAAGCAGTAGGGGAAGCTGGGGAGACGGTGACAGGCAGTGTGTGATATATAAGGTGACAGACACTATCCATTTATGAAGGAGACAGTGAGCTGGTGGGGGAACACTAGCCAGAATGCAAAGATACAGAACCCTGTCCCTAGCCACAAGACACAGAACCTCCTACCTGGGCCATTGCCAGCCACAAGGCAAAGATACAGAACCCCTTCACCCCCTGTGCCAGTGCAATTCAGTGTAAGTACATGAAATAACGGTGCAGGGGTAATTCAGTATAAGTACATTAATAGCGGTGCAGGGGTAATTCAGTATAAGTACATGAGTATTAGTGCAGGGGTAATTCAGTATAAGTACATGATTAACAGCGCTGGGGTAATTCAGTGTAAGTACATGAATAACGGCACAGGGGTAATTCAGTATAAGTACATGAATAGCGGTGCATGGGGTAATTCAGTATATGTACATGAATAATATTGCAGGGGTAAATCAGTATAAGTACATGAATAACATTGCAGGGGTAATTCAGTATAAGTACATGAATAAAATTGCAGGGGTAATTCAGTATAAGTACATGTATAACGGTGCAGGGGTAATTCAGAATAAGTGCATGAATAATGGTGCAGGGGTAATTCAGTATAAGTGCACGAATAACGGTGCAGAGGTAATTCAGTATAAGTGCATGAATAACAATGCAGGGGTAATTCAGTATAAGTACATGAGTATCAGTGCAGGGGTAATTCAGTATAAGTACATGAGTATCAGTGCAGGGGTAATTCAGTATAAGTACATGAATAAAATTGCAGGGGTAATTCAGTATAAGTACATGAATAACGGTGCAGGGGTAATTCAGTATAAGTGCATGAATAACGGTGCAGGGGTAATTCAGTATAAGTACATGAGTATCAGTGCAGGGGTAATTCAGTATAAGTACATGAATAACAGCGCTGGGGTAATTCAGTATAAGTACATGAGTATTAGTGCAGGGGTAATTCAGCATAAGTACATGAATAACGGTGCAGGGGTAATTCAGTATAAGTGCATGAATAACGGTGCAGGGGTAATTCAGTATAAGTACATGAGTATCAGTGCAGGGGTAATTCAGCATAAGTACATGAATAAAATTGCAGGGGTAATTCAGTATAAGTACATGAATAACAGCTCAGGGGTAATTCAGTATAAGTACATGAGTATTAGTGCAGGGGTAATTCAGTATAAGTACATGATTAACAGGGCTGGGGTAATTCAGTATAAGTACATGAATAACAGCGCAGGGGTAATTCAGTATAAGTACATGAATAAAAGCGCAGGGGTAATTCAGTGTAAGTACATAAATAACGTCGCAGGGGTAATTCAGTATAAGTACATTAATAGCGGTGCAGGGGTAATTCAGTATATGTACATGAATAACATTGCAGGGGTAATTCAGTATAAGTGCATGAATAACGGTGCAGGGGTAATTCAGTTTAAGTGCATGAATAACGGTGCAGGGGTAATTCAGTATAAGTACATGAGTATTAGTGCAGGGGTAATTCAGTATAAGTACATAAATAACAGCGCAGGGGTAATTCAGTATAAGTACATGAGTATTAGTGCAGGGGTAATTCAGTATAAGTACATGAATAACAGCGCAGGGGTAATTCAGTATAAGTACATGAATAACAGTGCAGGGGTAATTCAGTATAAGTACATGAATAACAGAGCTGGGGTAATTCAGTATAAGTACATGAATAACAGTGCAGGGGTAATTCAGTATAAGTACATGAATACCAGCGCAGGGGTAATTCAGTATAAGTACATGAATAACAGAGCTGGGGTAATTCAGTATAAGTACATGAATAACAGTGCAGGGGTAATTCAGTATAAGTACATGAATAACAGCGCAGGGGTAATTCAGTATAAGTACATGAATAACAGTGCAGGGGTAATTAAGTATAAGTATATGAATAACAGTGCTGGGGTAATTCAGTATAAGTACATGAATAACAGCACAGGGGTAATTCAGTATAAGTACATGAATAACAGCACTTGGGTAATTCAGTATAAGTACATGAATAACGGTGCAGGGGTAATTCAGTATAAGTGCATGAATAACGGTGCAGGGGTAATTCAGTATAAGTACATGAGTATCAGTGCAGGGGTAATTCAGCATAAGTACACGAATAAAATTGCAGGGGTAATTCAGTATAAGTACATGAGTATTAGTGCAGGGGTAATTCAGTATAAGTACATGATCAACAGGGCTGGGGTAATTCAGTATAAGTACATGAATAACAGCGCAGGGGTAATTCAGTATAAGTACATGAATAAAAGCGCAGGGGTAATTCAGTGTAAGTACATAAATAACGGCGCAGGGGTAATTCAGTATAAGTACATTAATAGCGGTGTAGGGGTAATTCAGTATATGTACATGAATAACATTGCAGGGGTAATTCAGTATAAGTGCATTAATAACGGTGCAGGGGTAATTCAGTTTAAGTGCATGAATAACGGTGCAGGGGTAATTCAGTATAAGTACATGAGTATTAGTGCAGGGGTAATTCAGTATAAGTACATAAATAACAGCGCAGGGGTAATTCAGTATAAGTACATGAGTATTAGTGCAGGGGTAATTCAGTATAAGTACATGAATAACAGCGCAGGGGTAATTCAGTATAAGTACATGAGTATCAGTGCAGGGGTAATTCAGTATAAGTACATGAATAACAGCGCTGGGGTAATTCAGTATAAGTACATGAGTATTAGTGCAGGGGTAATTCAGCATAAGTACATGAATAACGGTGCAGGGGTAATTCAGTATAAGTGCATGAATAACAGTGCAGGGGTAATTCAGTATAAGTACATGAGTATCAGTGCAGGGGTAATTCAGCATAAGTACATGAATAAAATTGCAGGGGTAATTCAGTATAAGTACATGAATAACAGCTCAGGGGTAATTCAGTATAAGTACATGAGTATTAGTGCAGGGGTAATTCAGTATAAGTACATGATTAACAGGGCTGGGGTAATTCAGTATAAGTACATGAATAACAGCGCAGGGGTAATTCAGTATAAGTACATGAATAAAAGCGCAGGGGTAATTCAGTGTAAGTACATAAATAACGTCGCAGGGGTAATTCAGTATAAGTACATTAATAGCGGTGCAGGGGTAATTCAGTATATGTACATGAATAACATTGCAGGGGTAATTCAGTATAAGTGCATGAATAACGGTGCAGGGGTAATTCAGTTTAAGTGCATGAATAACGGTGCAAGGGTAATTCAGTATAAGTACATGAGTATTAGTGCAGGGGTAATTCAGTATAAGTACATAAATAACAGCGCAGGGGTAATTCAGTATAAGTACATGAGTATTAGTGTAGGGGTAATTCAGTATAAGTACATGAATAACAGCGCAGGGGTAATTCAGTATAAGTACATGAATAACAGTGCAGGGGTAATTCAGTATAAGTACATGAATAACAGAGCTGGGGTAATTCAGTATAAGTACATGAATAACAGTGCAGGGGTAATTCAGTATAAGTACATGAATACCAGCGCAGGGGTAATTCAGTATAAGTACATGAATAACAGAGCTGGGGTAATTCAGTATAAGTACATGAATAACAGTGCAGGGGTAATTCAGTATAAGTACATAAATAACAGCGCAGGGGTAATTCAGTATAAGTACATGAATAACAGTGCAGGGGTAATTCAGTATAAGTATATGAATAACAGTGCTGGGGTAATTCAGTATAAGTACATGAATAACAGCACAGGGGTAATTCAGTATAAGTACATGAATAACAGCACTTGGGTAATTCAGTATAAGTACATGAATAACGGTGCAGGGGTAATTCAGTATAAGTGCATGAATAACGGTGCAGGGGTAATTCAGTATAAGTACATGAGTATCAGTGCAGGGGTAATTCAGCATAAGTACATGAATAAAATTGCAGGGGTAATTCAGTATAAGTACATGAGTATTAGTGCAGGGGTAATTCAGTATAAGTACATGATTAACAGGGCTGGGGTAATTCAGTATAAGTACATGAATAACAGCGCAGGGGTAATTCAGTATAAGTACATGAATAAAAGAGCAGGGGTAATTCAGTGTAAGTACATAAATAACGGCGCAGGGGTAATTCAGTATAAGTACATTAATAGCGGTGCAGGGGTAATTCAGTATATGTACATGAATAACATT
The DNA here is from genome assembly GCF_055691185.1 of Crinia signifera. NCBI lineage: Eukaryota > Metazoa > Chordata > Amphibia > Anura > Myobatrachidae > Crinia > Crinia signifera. The sequence continues at coordinate 463,936,438 of NC_139217.1, forward strand.
GCAGGGGTAATTCAGTATAAGTGCATGAATAACGGTGCAGGGGTAATTCAGTTTAAGTGCATGAATAACGGTGCAGGGGTAATTCAGTATAAGTACATGAGTATTAGTGCAGGGGTAATTCAGTATAAGTACATAAATAACAGCGCAGGGGTAATTCAGTATAAGTACATGAGTATTAGTGCAGGGGTAATTCAGTATAAGTACATGAATAACAGCGCAGGGGTAATTCAGTATAAGTACATGAATAACAGTGCAGGGGTAATTCAGTATAAGTACATGAAAAACAGAGCTGGGGTAATTCAGTATAAGTACATGAATAACAGCGCAGGGGTAATTCAGTATAAGTACATGAATAACAGTGCAGGGGTAATTCAGTATAAGTACATGAATAACAGAGCTGGGGTAATTCAGTATAAGTACATGAATAACAGTGCAGGGGTAATTCAGTATAAGTACATGAATACCAGCGCAGGGGTAATTCAGTATAAGTACATGAATAACAGAACTGGGGTAATTCAGTATAAGTACATGAATAACAGCGCTGGGGTAATTCAGTATAAGTACATGAATAACAGCGCAGGGGTAATTCAGTATAAGTACATGAATAACAGTGCAGGGGTAATTCAGTATAAGTACATGAATAACAGTGCAGGGGTAATTCAGTATAAGTTTATGAATAACAGTGCTGGGGTAATTCAGTATAAGTACATGAATAACAGCGCAGGGGTAATTCAGTATAAGTACATGAATAACAGCGCAGGGGTAATTCAGTATAAGTACATGAATAACAGCGCAGGGGTAATTCAGTATAAGTACATGAATAACAGTGCAGGGGTAATTCAGTATAAGTACATGAATAACAGTGCAGGGGTAATTCAGTATAAGTACATGAATAACAGTGCAGGGGTAATTCAGTATAAGTATATGAATAACAGGGCTGGGGTAATTCAGTATAAGTACATGAATAACAGCACAGGGGTAATTCAGTATAAGTACATGAATAACAGCACTTGGGTAATTCAGTATAAGTACATGAATAACAGCACAGGGGTAATTCAGTATAAGTACATGAATAACAGCACTTGGGTAATTCAGTATAAGTATATGAATAACAGTGCTGGGGTAATTCAGTATAAGTACATGAATAATAGCGCAGGGGTAATTCAGTATAAGTACATGAATAACAGCACTGGGGTAATAATTCAGTATAAGTATATGAATAACAGTGCTGGGGTAATTCAGTATAAATACATGAATAACAGCGCAGGGGTAATTCAGTATAAGTACATGAATAACAGTGCAGGGGTAATTCAGTATAAGTACATGAATAACAGCACAGGGGTAATTCAGTATAAGTACATGAATAACAGTGCAGGGGTAATTCAGTATAAATATATGAATAACATAGCTGGGGTAATTCAGTATAAGTACATGAATAACAGCACTTGGGTAATTCAGTATAAGTACATGAATAACAGCACAGGGGTAATTCAGTATAAGTACATGAATAACAGCACTTGGGTAATTCAGTATAAGTACATGAATAACAGCGCAGGGGTAATTCAGTATAAGTACATGAATAACAGCGCAGGGGTAATTCAGTATAAGTACATGAATAACAGTGCAGGGGTAATTCAGTATAAGTATATGAATAACAGTGCTGGGGTAATTCCGTATAAGTACATGAATAACAGCGCAGGGGTAATTCAGTATAAGTACATGAATAACAGCGCAGGGGTAATTCAGTATAAGTACATGAATAACAGTGCAGGGGTAATTCAGTATAAGTATATGAATAACAGTGCTGGGGTAATTCAGTATAAGTACATGAATAACAGCGCAGGGGTAATTCAGTATAAGTACATGAATAACAGTGCAGGGGTAATTCAGTATAAGTATATGAATAACAGCATTTGGGTAATTCAGTATAAGTACATGAATAACAGCACAGGGGTAATTCAGTATAAGTACATGAATAACAGCACTTGAGTAATTCAGTATAAGTACATGAATAACAGCGCAGGGTTAATTCAGTATAAGTACATGAATAACATTGCAGGGGTAATTCAGTATAAGTACATGAATAACAGAGCAGGGGTAATTCAGTATAAGTACATGAATAACAGCACTTGGGTAATTCAGTATAAGTACATGAATAACAGCGCAGGGGTAATTCAGTATAAGTACATGAATAGCAGTGCAGGGTTAATTCAGTATAAGTACATGAATAACATTGCAGGGGTAATTCAGTATAAGTACATGAATAACAGCGCAGGGGTAATTCAGTATAAGTACATGAATAACAGCGCAGGGGTAATTCAGTATAAGTACATGAATAACAGTGCAGGGGTAACTCAGTATAAGTATATGAATAACAGTGCTGGGGTAATTCAGTATAAGTACATGAATAACAGCGCAGGGGTAATTCAGTATAAGTACATGAATAACAGTGCAGGGGTAATTCAGTATAAGTATATGAATAACAGCACTTGGGTAATTCAGTATAAGTACATGAATAACAGCACAGGGGTAATTCAGTATAAGTACATGAATAACAGCACTTGAGTAATTCAGTATAAGTACATGAATAACAGCGCAGGGTTAATTAAGTATAAGTACATGAATAACATTGCAGGGGTAATTCAGTATAAGTACATGAATAACAGAGCAGGGGTAATTCAGTATAAGTACATGAATAACAGCACTTGGGTAATTCAGTAAAAGTACATGAATAACAGCGCAGGGGTAATTCAGTATAAGTACATGAATAGCAGTGCAGGGTTAATTCAGTATAAGTACATGAATAACATTGCAGGGGTAATTCAGTATAAGTACATGAATAACAGAGCAGGGGTAATTCAGTATAAGTACATGAATAACAGCTCTTGGGTAATTCAGTATAAATACATGAATAACAGTGCAGGGGTAATTCAGTATAAGTACATGAATAACATTGCAGGTGTAATTCAGTATAAGTACAAGAATAACAGTGCAGGGGTAATTCAGTATAAGTACATGAATAACAGCGCTGGGGTAATTCAGTATAAGTACATGAATAACATTGCAGGGGTAATTCAGTATAAGTACATGAATAACAGAGCAGGGGTAATTCAGTATAAGTACATGAATAACAGCACTTGGGTAATTCAGTATAAGTACATGAATAACAGCACAGGGGTAATTCAGTATAAGTACATGAATAGCAGTGCAGGGTTAATTCAGTATAAGTACATGAATAACATTGCAGGGGTAATTCAGTATAAGTACATGAATAACAGAGCAGGGGTAATTCAGTATAAGTACATGAATAACAGCACTTGGGTAATTCAGTATAAATACATGAATAACAGTGCAGGGGTAATTCAGTATAAGTACATGAATAACATTGCAGGTGTAATTCAGTATAAGTACATGAATAACAGTGCAGGGGTAATTCAGTATAAGTACATGAATAGCAGTGCAGGGGTAATTCAGTATAAGTACATGAATAACAGCGCAGGGGTAATTCAGTATAAGTACATGAATAACAGGACCCCTTCACTCCTCTGCTTGACAGCAACAACAACAACACAAAGACCTCAATTAAAAACCTTCATTGGAAACAAATTAAAAGTCTTGATTGCAGAAATTTGCAGACATATAATTAAGCCGTTCACCACTTGTAAGGTGCTTCTGCCAATCGTGTGGTCCTACGGCTAATCAGGATTAATTTAATGAGAGTATCAACAATGAGACGCATCTACATTTACATAAGTAATGCAACTAATGGGAACCCCAGATACGTGACTGACGCCAAGTAATAATCACAGGGAAGGGGTTCGCCAAAGTTCCTATAACAGTCTCACATAGAACCTCATTTGGGACACAAAAGACTTATTTGATTTAATATATATTTTTTTTAATTAACACATTTTAATACTTTAATTGTGAGCTAATTAGGATTTTAATCTGGTACGGATCTCAGCCAATGTGGGCCCAAAATTACCAATTTGATCAACACCTGAAAATATTGTTGAATGAGAACTTATTTCAGTGGCGATGTATATAATACAGATGATACAGAGATATAGTTGAGATGTTGCGAATAGCAACCAGTTCTCATAGCTTTTATTCATCTGGCGCAATCTATAAAATACTTGCTGGTTGGTTGCTATGGGCAACCTCACTTTGGGCCTTATTTTGGTTCATTCTTTCTAACAAAATCCTTCTTAGATGGGCAAAACCATGTGCACTGCAGGTGGGGCAGGTGTAACATGTGCAGAGAGAATTAGATTTGGGTGGGGTTTTACTTCAAAGTGAGATCTATATTGCAGTGTAAAAATAAAACAGTCAGTATTTTCCCTGCACAGAAACAAAATTACTCACCCAAATCTAATTCTCTCTGCACATGTTACATCTGCACCCCCTGCAGTGCACATGGTTTTGTCCATCTAAGAAGGATTTTGTCAGAAAGAATGAACCAAAATAAGGCCCTTTATTACTCTCTAAGGTTTGATACATCTGCCCCTATATGTGTGGACATCCAACACACTGTAGGGTGGTGCACTTTCCCCCGAGCACCTATTTACTAGATCTTACCGATTTGGCCATGAATCATAGCCAGACTAATAGAGGGGTGCAGGGAATATGGTACTCGGGACCCCCCTCTGCTGGTGGGTGATGTCACTTGCTCATCCTTTTCTGTAGCAGAAGAACCAGGCAGCCAGAATGTGATTAGGATTCGAAGACGAAGACACGTGAGTATCAGGTTTCATGGGTATCCGGTCAATGGCTCGACGATGTCAAGATGGACCATGTTATGGTTGACCACACTTAGCCGAACTTGTATAGTTAGATGAATAGGGTTGCCTGGAGACCTGCGCTCTATATAAGGTGCAGTGATATAAAGGACTGTATGAACCGTTATTTGTATATCAATATTTAATGGTGTATAAACAGAATCCAAAAATCAAAAAACTCCTGTCTTGCATACAGAGAGCCAATAAGGGGGGGGGGGGAGGCTGCCAGATCACCGCTGTGCCTGAAGAGGTGTCTGCGGTCTGTCTGGCTAAAAAAAGCAGAAGGTACGGACAGATCTAAGGTCAACTGTTCATGTCCAGAAAAATACACATTTGCCTGAATTGCCGGGTACTAGTGGGGGGGGGGGGGGAGTGCAGGCAACTTGGGTTTTTTGACAATATAAGGAACCAATCCCTCACATCATTTACATTCTCCCTGAAGAAGACCTGAAGCAGGTCGACACGCGTTGGAGCTACACGTTACCCACATCAAGTCTCCTCCCCGGCACAAGGGAGTAGAGCGCACGCTACTCCACTGACATCGCGCTCCCGGCTCACGCTTCAAGGCAGAACCCGGAAGTAAGCGTATCAGTGTAGAAGCAGCGTGGAAGAAACAGAGAGCGTCTGGCAGGGCTCTGCAGACGCGCACAGACTGACACTACGTGGGACGGTCGGAGAAGAAGCCAAGGACGCCAGGTATGTGCTAGTGCACCACCAGCAGTGCGGGGACGCCAGCCTCTGGTGACACTCTGCACCAACACCCTCGTATTGTGACTTACTCCACTGGCCCCGGTCTCTCCCCCCCCCTCCCCTATCCTTCCCGGACTCATTTACGGACAGAGGGAACTGTCAAAAAACCCAAGTTGCCTGCACTCCCCCCCCCCCCCCCACTAGTACCCGGCAATTCAGGCAAATGTGTATTTTTCTGGACATGAACAGTTGACCTTAGATCTGTCCGTACCTTCTGCTTTTTTTAGCCAGACAGACCGCAGACACCTCTTCAGGCACAGCGGTGATCTGGCAGCCTCCCCCCCCCCCCCCCTTATTGGCTCTCTGTATGCAAGACAGGAGTTTTTTGATTTTTGGATTCTGTTTATACACCATTAAATATTGATATACAAATAACGGTTCATACAGTCCTTTATATCACTGCACCTTATATAGAGCGCAGGTCTCCAGGCAACCCTATTCATCCATTACCCCAAAGAGGGCGGCCTCCCTCTACTCTGGAGCCCCGCAGCTGAGAACAGATCACCCCTAGAGAGCGCCAACCCCCAAACCATTCTTCTTTTGTATAGTTAGATGCCTGAAGATAGTGTTATGCTTGACGCTAGACTCTGGGGAACAGTAGCGGAAAATGGGGAGTGGGAGGTCAAGCGTGAGCCCATAGCCGGTTAGGACGGCCACAGCGAATCCTACGCTGACTCTGCAGATGACAAACCGCCGCCGTGTTCGAAGGAGCGAGTTAGGCCCGCTCCAACCCCGATGCAGCTAGGTCTATGAGGGGACAAGGGGTAAGCAATCGTCAGGGGTAATCTCAAAAGGATGATCTTACTACCAGGCCTAACTGAAACAAAACCACTGTCTGCCGGCACTGGGCCAAATCCGGGAATGTGACCCAGTCACAGGCACAAGCGACAAGAGACGGGGAATCTCCACATAGGACACTGATGGCAAAATAATAGGTAGCGAATCCCCAAAACAAGGACCGAGACCAGAGGTGGAAAGGCCCTGCCTATCCGAGGAGAACTACAGGCTAGCAAGGGAAACAGGGGTACCTGATGAGGAAACGTGTGAGCCAAGCCTACAGGGGGGCAAGGTCAAAAACACCCCTACAGATATAGCAAAACAAGCGACAAGTAGCCTACAGGAAACAGAGCTAGGCAGCTCCAAAAGAAAGGACCCAGGCTCAACAGGAGCACTTACGTGACCAAAATGAAAGATCACCAAGGTGGCTGGGCTGGGAGACAGGAGCAGGATGGTGGAAACTCCTATTCCCACCAGCAGACACAGACAGGAGCTCGCACGGCGGGATCAGCAGCGCGTCCAGAGGACAGGAGGCAGATACAGCGCCAGGGACCGGGGAACAGCTACAGAAAGCTATAACCGTCGTCTGTTCCCAGCAGACGCCGGCTCTTTATTTGAAAACTCGCGCCGCCTAGCTGACGTCAGCTGGCGACGCGGGGAGCCGCCGGGCGGAAGTTTGGGGTCGTTGCCTAGCAACGCCCCGACGCCTGACACAACAACGAGGCGTGAGACGCTGCCGGGGACCGCCCCCAGCGCTCACGTGCCCCGAAACATCCGCCGGCTGTCCGGGTGCAGGAGATCCCGGACAGCGGCGTTTAACAGATAGTCGTCCGTGTCTAGAAGGACAGTATTGGATGCAAGTGTTAGAGCGATGGGAGCGGGGTCAATGGGTCACATGGTCGACATTGTTTTTCAAAGTTTTATGATTTTAATCATGCCAAATGTCACAGGCTGACGTGGTTCAAAAATGACTATCCAAGGGGACATAGAGTGAGATTATAATAGTGTGCTGAGCGTAGCAGCCGTGCGAGGGAACACTGTGCATATATACAGTGTCCACAGGGACCCCTGTAAAATTTTACACAAAAAAAAACGTGAAAAACTCATGTCCACCATGTGGCCGTTGACCATGCTCCCATGCTTCCATCTTACTTCCGATAATGTCAATCTAGACGCGTCCAACTCTCTTTAGGCATCTAACTAGATGGGTTTGACTTAGGGTGGTCCACCATGACGTGTTCAATCCAGACATCTCCAATCTGTTATACCATAACCGTTTCATGAGCGACAAACAAAGCTTCCCACTCTGAAGGTGGATAGGAGCGGGAAGAGAGAGCTGGAAGTGGCCCCGGAATGCCAGCTTCTCCTCCTCTCCATCTGAGTGTCTGAGGGCCAAATGTACTAAGCTTCAAAAAGTGCTAGAGTGGAGAGTGATATACTACAGCCAATCAGCTCCTCACTGCCATGCTTCATGCTGTGTTTAAAAATGGCAGTTAGGGGTTGGTTGCGTTTAGAGTGTCAAAGAAGCTGTTTTAACTAGAGAAACAGAGAGAGAAAAGAGGAGCACTCCCGAATATAATGCAAGCATTATCCATCATGTAGATCCCTTATAGAATACTTGTATCCTTGAAGATGATCCCTGTAGGGATTATGACATTGGAGAGAAATCTTCATATTCCCCTGGAACAGCTGAGAGCGTCTCTTCTTCCTTCTACCTTATGTACCGCTCACACTTACACTCTGGCCTGTGGGATCAGCGGTTGTGAGCTTCAATCTTATCTACAGTATAAAGAAGCATTTCTGAATGTTTGCAATTTTATTTTAACACCGTAAACTTGAATTCAACTTGTAACATCCCTTTGCAAGTATTCTAAAACCGTGAAGATATATGCAATTGCCTGATTCTTACTCTACTAGTCAGCTTTGGTATACATATAATTTAATACCGCCATTCTTCTTAATCCAGTGTGGTCATATAAACTGGACATCAGTGGCGGCTCCAGAGGTGGGGCTGACGCACAGTTTAAAATTCAAATACAGTAGCCACGCCCACTGCCACCAACTGTCCAAACTGACTCACTGGCAGTTGGTGTGGTTCCCATATTTGAATTTTGAACAGTGCTGCGGCCCTTCCTCTGGAGCCTCCACTACAGTCCATACACGATCATACAAACAGCCGAGCCAAACCATTCACCAAAAAACAATCATCTGAATCCTTTGGTTATTACACCTGTCTGATCCAACCAATCGTCATTCATCCATCCATCCTCCGAGTCCCCTGTACTGACTCTGCAGACTATGGCTACTGTAGTTTAACCCTTTAAGTGCCAACATCTCTGGGAGAGATGTGCAAAATATCCACTAAATATGCCGGCGTCGCTCACATTTGTTATATAAATGTAAAAAAAAATGTTGTGAAAAAAAAAATTATATTTCCTATATATGTTATACCTTACAGGTCATTAATAATTAATGATGCCAATTTTCACACCTATTTGGACAAATTCACTTGGCGCGCAAATGGTTAATTTTAGTTCTACAGATGAATCGCCACTAAATATCATACTACTTTTTCTATTATCCAGAGGCAAATTCTAAATCGTATCAATGGTTAATGGTCGATGGGGAATATTTTTACCATACATGGGGAGAATCTGGTTTCCCACCATTGATGATATAAAAACACAAAATGAACGTTTTTTTTTCCCTACAGGACACAGAATAGCTCCGCCCCTCGCATCCATGACGCCCCGCCCCAGATTCTGATTGTCAAAACAGTCAGTGAAAGTACAGGACTGACCATCAGTTTGTGACACCATCAAGGGCAATCTATTGTATTGTATGAAACCATCGATAAACACCTTCCACATCACCATTGATGGTAGGCACACTCGTCCTTACTTCCACTCCAGCATCTGCGTTGTTTAAAATCACCAGGAAAATCACCACCAAAAGATTTGCATTTGCAAATAACCAGAGTCAGTTCTCTAACTCTGCTGGCGAGAGTCTGCAGAGAGGCGGCACATGTACACCCTCCTCTCTTACACTGCCCCTGGGAAGAGTGGGTCATTGTTCAATCGGTAATGCACATGGGT